>NC_025993.2:140844203-141057637 GCF_000442705.2 Elaeis guineensis
AGTAGTCGTGTTGATAATCGAGAATTTGAAATGCCTTATGATGTAGCACTGATCTGAGGTGCTCACGAAAACCACTGTAATACTACTCTACTACTATTGAGTATGAGAATCAAGTAAAATGAGTACTCCAAAAGTACCTCGAATCCAATGCCATGCGCTTCTGCCTTCATGCCTACTTCTACATCTAAAACGTATGACATCAGCCTAACGCGATTGACACAGACAAGCATAACTGATGGGACTACTCAGACGATGATTTTTTTGAAGTTTTAATTACTTTGCGATAGCTTTTCATTTTCTTCCTCCTTTAAATTTGTGTTTTGAAGGCACAGATAGCCACAAATCTGTAGAAGTAGCTACAAATCTTTTTTGTGCTGATTATTCATATTGATTTCTTGGAGCAAGATGAATTCATAGTGCATGAAGAGATTTGAGCAAATTCTGACTCGTAGGAGGTAGGTCGTGATTTTGATTACTGAAAGGGATCCATGGTCAGAGAAGAAGAACATGCTGCCCCTATCGTTGAGCCCATGGTCCTACCATTAGAAGTCGTGATGCAAGATTCTCTAGGAGAAGTTTCGATCGATGGGGCACCGATGGAGATGACACTGAAAATGAGCATCGAGGGACACTCCAAAAAAGATCCAACTAAGGTAGTGCGGATGGAAAAGGTGGTTGACAATCTAGAGAAAGATCTGGCAACAACGATGGAGATTGGGGGATCTCTGGAGATGGTGACTCCTGTTGAGTGCTTTCTTGCATCCACTTCTCATGCGGGACCCTCAAATTCGACCTCTCATACTTCATCCATAGAAGAGAACCTTCAATCTATGGTGGAGTACTTGAGGAACCTCCTACCTCCAGTCGAAAGGTTGCTCCTCAATGAACAAAGGGGGAGAAGTGATCTACCGATGCTTTAAGATCCCTGCTGCACGTGGGTCAATGTTGATGAGCCTTGTCAGTTCCAACCTTGATGTTTCGACGATGAAGAAGGATGAGATCAACTTGCTGAAGTACAGGTTAGAGCATCTAGAGAAGGATAACGCTGAGCTAGCCAAGGAGCTTAGCTTTACAGAGGAGGCTTTTTAGGAGGTCTAGGAGTCGATTCTCCATCGAGAGGAAGAACTGCGATAGGCCGAAAGACAGATTGAGGTCTTTGAACAATAGAAATCTAGGGTCGATAGGAGGGTTGAAGATCTCGAAGGATGGATTAGAACCTTCGAGAGATAAAGGTCTGAGGCTGAGAGAGATTATCGCCGAATCTGTGATGACCTGGAGTATTTGAGGAAAACACTCGCGAGAAGAGGTTCTCCTTGTCTTGAAACTCACTCTCGAAGGAGTCCCAGTGGTGATCCATCCAAGAGGACCAGAACTTTCGAAGGGCCGAGCCATGGAGAGAAAGCTCCTCGAGGAGACGGATGCTCTACTTTCAAGAGAGTTTAGATCTCCCTAGAGTTGCTCTCGAGAGTCTAGGAGATCGAATCAGAGGTGGTGCATCTAAAGAAGAGGTTGAAAAAGAGAAAGGTAAATCATAAGCTTTCTGGAGCAAATTTATAGATCAAAAATTTTACTCAAATACATTGAAAGTAGGAGAAAGCAGCTAGAGAAAGGGCTAAGATCATAGCCCAAGCTTGCAAGGCAGCATTCTTCGCAGGCTTCAAAAAGTCCAAATCCATTGCCCAGGTGTACCTTCCTCCTAATTTCATCAAGCATCTTCAAATCTATTGTCTGGATGAAGATTTATAGATGGTGTTGTCAGATAACTGATTGAGATTTATAATGACGTCCTCCTTTTAGATGAGGTGGCAAGATCGGTGCAACCATCTAGATCGAAGGTATCGATAGCATTGAAGAATACCATTCCACAGGAGACCACCCTGGCAATCCCTCTGAAGAGTGATTTATGCCCTCTTCTCTTTTATTTTTTGTAATCCAAGACCCCTAGTCTTGTGATAGAATCTCCATAGGAATAGATGTATTCTTTTTTTTTTTGATGAACATGAACCATGCTTTTAAATATGAGAATCAAAATTCTTAACATATGCTGGCCCTTGGCTGTAACTATAAAATTTGATTAGAGTAATAGTTTAGGAAAATATTTAGCCTATGTTATGCTTCAAGCAAGGCTCAAGACAAGCTGATGTTAGGGCAAAAATCCAAGCTGGCTCCAGCTGTAGTTAGAATCGCAAGTAGAGATTATAATTCTCATTCTGATTTGGGATAAATTTTCATACCTATCACACAGATTTTAAAAAAATTAAAATTCGAATTGCATCCATGCGGGAGAAATTGGTGCACGTCTGTACACATTCCTTCAAAAGTGGCATAAAGTGTGATTTGCCTATTATTGGTATTAACTACCATATCGGTGGCAGCAATCATATCCATTTGTAGTCTCCATGTACTGCGCATACACTAGTCTTCTGTCGATGCACGTCTCCTTTAATTAATGTACCAATGAGAGGTGGCTTTTGAAAGTCTCATTCAAGTTTGAGGTTATTTAAAATCTCCTGATAGAATGAGATGCGGACCTCATCAAGTTCTAATTTTTTTCTTCCTCTTCTGTGAATTCTTTTATTCTTCATTCTTTTGCAGCTTTCCTGTATGAGAGAGAGATGGCCACCATAGAGCTTGACTTTGCTCCGTTGGGCTTCAGATCAGAGTTGACAGAGTAGGACATAATTGTGCTACATGAGCAATATCGAATATTTACCGCATTCTAACTTGAAGTCCTGAGACTGGATGATCGAGTCTGCTGTCCACCTTCAGGGCATATGGACTTCTATGAGGAGTGCTTTCAGACTGGGCTGAGGCTTCCTCTCCACTTCTTTTTTATGGCACTCCTTTAGTATTTTGAAATATCATCATGTACGATTGTGTCGAATGCATGGCGACATAATTGTGGCTTCATGATGGTATGCATGCTGGTCGGGATTATGTCGAATGTTGCATTCTTTTATTTTCTCTTTATCCTAAAGCGGCATCCAGATTCGCATGGATGGTGGTACATGACTCCATGGAAGAAGAAGGATGGCTTTTGTCTGATATTTTTGGATATGCCTTCCACCCTGCACGATTGGAAACCAAAGTTTCTCTTCATCTCACAAACGTCAGGTGAAGACTAAAATTTTATGATCTGGGGCAAACCCCGAGATGCTGTAATGAAGGAACTTTTGATGAATAAGGGCCTGGAGGAGGAGATGGCAACTCTGCAAAGCTTTAAGGTTTCAGAGTTGAAAGAGCTACTATTGGCTCAGGTGCTGCTTAAATCCTCAAGGTATGCGAGTCAGCTGTCTTGGCCTTAAATCCTCAAGGGTCATGCAGATCGAGGTCTGAAGGAGGTGATTCTGAGCCTACCCGCTCCTCTCAGCTCACCGACCTGACTAGCTTCATCTGCTGTCGAATCCTCCTCGAATGAGACACCAACAGAGGTTGTCAATGCATTTGAAACTGTGCCAGCCAGGCTGAAACTTGAGGCCTCGGCACTGAGGAATCCCATGCTAGCGAGCAAGCTACTCTCCGGACTGCTCCTCTCTGTCGATACGAACAAGCTGCTGGATGTTCTTCAGAGGGAGATGAGGAGAGGAGCCGTGGATTACCTCATCTGGATATGTTGGGACTTTTCTATTTAGCACTTACTGTATACTTATTCATTGCTTATGAATTTTTCTTCACTTACCAGCTCGTCTATTAATTGAATGGGTACATCGAAAGCTCCCATGAGCTGGCCAAAGAGGCGAAGAAGTCTAGGCTTAAAGTTGAGATGCTCAAAAGAGCAAAAGAAAGGGCTGAGAAGAAGGTTGGAGAAGTCTCCATGAAAGTCGACGCCATCGAGAGGAGAGCTGAAGATGCTGAGGCAGCATTGAGAAAGACTGTTGAAGAGAATTCATGGCTGCTGGATAAAGTAGCAGAGTTCGAGGCTCAGGTGAAGAGGAACATAGCTGCTAGTGAGGAAAACTCTCACCTGTAAAAAGAAATAAAAGAATTGAAGGTCCGACTGGAGGCAGAGGAGAAGCGAACAACCAAGGCTACTGCTAAGGCTGTGGAGGACTTTCGGATCTCAGAAGAATATGAGAAAGAAAAAGCTGAGTATTCCATCGACGCCTATGATGTCGAGAGGTAGCATATCCAAACCCGAGTCGTTGCTAAATATTCAGGTCTGGACTTGAATTTCTTGGATGAAATCTGAGATCCTACCATGATGGATGTCTTAGCAGACAACACCTCAGCTCCAGGTGCTATCCTATAATTTCTATATTTTTTATATTTTAGGGTTATTGTAAGAAAATTTTGAAAGGAATAAAATAAGCAGAATCTTTTATCTTACTTCTGCTATGTGAACTTACTTATATCAATCTGAGATAATTTAATTAAATGGTAATCTCATTTTACTCCCTTAAATACGGATGATTATGGAGAATGATGGTCGGTGACTCATCTGATAACACCACACTGGGGAGATGGCATGGGGTCTATGAAGATGCACCACATGGATATATTTTATTTTACGAAGCATCGTAGAAATTTATTTTCACTGCGGAGAAGGTGCATCATTAACTACTTGATCATTAAGTCTTGAAAAGCATCGATTGGTGATTGATGTGATTGCTAGCACTTATAAATAGGAGACCAGAGAGCACAGGGATCTCTACCCCTCCTTCTGTGATAAGAAGTCTCCTTCTCCGCTTGCTGCCATATCGTTGCCTTCGGATCTGCCACCCTTAGAGTTAATTAAACATCAGGTGAGAGAGTGGAATGCCATTACAAGGGATGCCCGCTGGAGGTACCTAGCCTATGAAAGGGAGAGAACTAGGTGAGTCAGTGCATCCACTTCTCATAAGACTCCCCCTCCTTTGCCTCCTGTGACCAGGCTCCTCTCTCAGCTTGAGCACATCCCACCTGCAACTCGAGAGCACTGCATTGTAGAGTTTCAAAATTCTGCGACATTTCAGAGGGAGATGCTCGACGTTGCCGCCACCACCTTCATCCAGAGCTTCGATGATCGTAAGGCCCATCTGCTGAGGATAACGTCATATCTAGAGCTTCACGGCATATAGGCTGGCGGTACCAATGAAGAGGTGAAGACCTCGATGGATGAAGATTGAATCAGCTCATTCGGACGGTGAGGAGGTGAAGTCCTCGATGGATGAAGATCGAACCAGCTCACCTGACTGATCCAATGCTCCATCAATTATAGCGAGACGTCCCTTCTCATCTCCTCCTCTTATTTTCCTCTTCTTCTTCTGCTATCCTCATCTTCTTCCTCTTCCCTTCCTTATTTTTTTCTCTTGTTCACAAGATGGTGCTTGGAGCAACCATCCTCTAAAGTGTTTGAAATACTAATTTTTTTTATAAAGTGCTTGGAGCATCGGCTTTTTCTTTGTAAAGACTTTAATAAATAAAAAGAAAAACTTTATTTTGGAAGTCGTTGCTTCATTTTTAGCTTTAAATTTGTATCTGTGGACTTTGTGAATTTTGCTCGGCTCATAGAGAACAGTACAAATAGGCACTCAAATTAGCGTGAGAAAATGCTTAATACTCAGCTCAGCATGAGTAAGGTTCTAGGTAGCTCAGCTTTAGCATAGATATACTTAGAACAACTTCGATTGAAGTGAACATATTTAGAGTAGTTTAAAATAACTTAAATGTAATCTGGCCGTTCATGAACCCGAGGCATCATAATAATTATCTCAACACTATCCCCTACTCCTAAGTCTGAGACAATACCTCAGACGGAAAGAGTACTGTTGAAGTAATGCCTTTAGCCGTACGTTGTCTGTATTTTTATTCTTCTTCTGAAAAGGCTGTATGTGCCGGCGGTGAGCTTGTACCTATGGCATCTAGGACTCTTCAGTGGTGTTCCAAGGGTCTGATTTAGTTATCCCTCTAGAGGCTTCTTAAGAGTCTCCCTCCGCTTCTCGTGTGATTCAAGCTCTGCAGGGGTTGGTAAGTTAGCCCCACCTCGGAGTTATCGAGATTTTCTCGAGGGTCTGGTAAGTTAGTCCTCATGAGTGGCATTATGTACCTGTAGTGATTTTGTACCTACGGCATCTAGCACTTCTCATCTTCGTGCGAGATGTAGTGTGTGCTAGCGGCAAACTTGTGCCTACGGTATTTTACACTCTTGACGGTATTCTGAGGACCTGATTAGTTATCCCTCCAGAGGTTCTCTAAGGGTCTCCCTCCGCTTCTCGTGCGACTTGAGCTTTATAGGGATTTGGTAAGTTAGCCCCACCTCAGAGTCGTCGAGGTCTTCTGGAGGGTTTGGTAAGTTAGCCCTCATGAGTAACGTTGTGTGCTTGCGGTGATCTTATGCCTACGACATCTAGCACTTCTCATCTTCATGCGAGATGCAATGTGTGCTAGTGGTGAGCTTGTGCCTACGACATCTTGCACTCTCGATGGAATTCTGAGGGTCTGATTAGTTATCCCTCCGAAGATTCTCTAAGGATCTTCCTTTGCTTCTCGTGTGACTCAGGCTTTATAGGGATTTAGTAAGTTAGCTCCACCTTGGAGTCATCGAGGTCTTCTTAAGGGTCTGGTAAGTTAGCCCTCATGAGTGGCATTGTGTACCTACGGCGATCTTATGCCTATGGCATCTAGCACTTCTCATCTTTGTGTGAGATGCCGTGTGTGCCAGCGGCGAGCTTGTGCCTACGGCATCTTACACTCTCAATGGTATTTTGGAGATCTGATTAGTTAATCCTCTGAAGGTTCCTTAAGGGTCTCCCTCTACTTTTCGTATGACTCAAGCTCTGTAGGGGTCTGATAAGTTAGCTCCACCTCAGAGTCGCTGAAGTCTTCTCGACTGTCTGATCAGTTAGCCCTCGCATTAGTTGACCATAGTTATAGTTCGGGTCTTAAGTAGAAGGGGGAGGCAACTCTTGGAGAACTCGGGTGCCCATCGTAAATTGGTGGCCCTGCAAATTTTATTTTCATGAAAAGTAGTTACATCATTGATAATATATGCGGAGGCTCGCTAAGTTCCATGGCCTTGACATTGGAGTCCCGTCGAGCTGCTTTAGTCTATAAGTTCCTAGGCATACCACTTCATCCACCTAGTAAGGATCTTTAGTTGGGCAATAGCCCTCCTTCTAGAGCCTACTCGATAGGCTGTGAGACTTTGGCTCGCCGTGGTATTAGATCACCAGCTTGGAACTCTTTAAGTCAATCACTAGATTGCCAGATCACCATATCAAAGTTGATTATCAAGCGTAAATATCTGTATTTTCTTGTAAAAGATTAATGAGTCGGCATTTGGTTACCTCATCTAGATGTGGCCGATTTTCACCATCCAGCTTGGATTCTCCTTTCTCAGTGGGACATCTAAAAGATCCTTGGTTGATCAAAAATTTCATCATCAGATGATTGCTTGAGATGTTAGCTTTCAAAGTTCTTAGGTTGGGATGATCAAAAATGGTGTTGTAAGCCGAGGAACTCTTCTAATCCAGATGACCCCCCAGTAATCATATGAATTTCTCCTCGGATGGGTCGCTCTTTTTCCACCATTTGCCCTCCGACCTGCCACCGTTCCTGCCGCACTGTTGTTTGCTGCGGCTGAGGGAGAGGCTGCTGAGGCAGAGGGAGTGGATGTTGAACTCTCATAGCTCGATGTTGAGGGGCCGCTCTTCGGACAAAATGATTCAGCTGCCCCTGTCTAACAAGCCTCTCGATCTCATCGCGAAGCTGATGGCAATATTCAGTATCGTGACCGTGGTCACGATGGTAAAAGCAATATTTATTCGGGTCCCAGTGACGTTTTGATCTTATTCTCATCAGCCGAGGCTCAGATAACTTAGGCCTCACCTGTAACAATACCTCTCTCCGAGGAAGAGTCAGGGGCATGTAGTTATCGCACAGCCGAGGAGGTGATGGTTGCCAAACTCTTTTTGAAGGACTTCGGGATCGATGATTTTGACTTCCATTATTCCACCTCAGGGGTGGGAGACTAGGAGCGCGACGTCTTTTCTCTTCTCACCTTAGATGGTGTTCCTTACTGGATCCTGCCATAGTTGAACTGACAGAAGTATCATCGATAAATGCCTCTTTCATGCAGGCATACTTCTCCACACGGGCAAGTATATCCAAGGGATCTCGAGGATAAGTCTTAATGAATGACTTTTTCAAGTCATTCTTTAGCAGACCGCTCATCATTACAGCTATCACGGTCGACTGGTCTAGATTTTGGACCTTTAGGGTCGTCATGTTGAATATATTCATGAAAGAGCGGATTGTCTCGTCTTGCTTTTGCTTGATGATATAAAGGTAGTTGGACTGCTTTTGCTATCGCCAGCTGCAGATGAAATGATCGACGAAAGACCGGCACAAGTCTTCAAAGGAATGAATAGACGCCGACCTCAAACTTGAATACCACTACCGAGCGGCCCCCTTAAGAGTCAGAGGGAACGCTCGATAGAGGATTGCATCCGATGCTCCCTGAAGAAGCATGGTAGCCTTGAAGGTCTCCATATGATCGATGGGGTCCGTGGTCCCGTCGTAGACCTCTAGCTGAGATAGTTTGAAGTGCAGGAGGAGTGGTTCCTGCACATTCTCGGGATGAAGTGCGGCTAGCTGTTATATCTTTCATAAGGCAGCACCAAGGAGCCATTATTATTGAGAACTCTTTCTATTTTCTGGCCTACCTGCTGGCCGAGCTTTTGAAATCACCTTTCAAAATCAACTTCACAGACAGTACCAGCCTCGAAGCGTAGAGGAGATTGGCGTCTGGGGGTTAAGTCATGGCCCAACTATAGGCTTGGAGATCGCCACCTGACTGGCTGCTGGGCCCTAAGGTGATTTTGATAAGTCAACCTCCTCTCTAGACTTCAAGGAGGCACCTGCGGTTTTGGTTGAGGTGGTGACTGTGGAGCTGCAGTCAAAATAGGATTCTATGCGGGCACCGCTATAGAAGACACAGGCGGTACCATCGAGGGAATCGTATGACGCACCGCTATAGGAGATGCAGGGATAGTCTGAGGAGGCTGTGGCATCACGTGAAAGGACGTGAAAAAGGTTTGGACCGCTTGGATTGCAGTCATCAGATGTTAAATTTGCTAGAAGAGCTTATCGAATTGGTTGGCCGTGACTGACGTTGGTTATGCCGGTTGAACCGATGGAGGGACGACCAATTGGACTGACGAAGAAATTTTCGGTGTCAGTGGTTGAACTTGATTGTCAGCTTGGCTGGCTGCCTGTTGGAAAGTGACGGCATTGAAAAGTCGGGAAGATGTCCGTCTTGGAATCATGAATGCGAATATAGGCCTTTCCTCTATTTGTTGCTGCTGAAATCGGTTGAGATCAGAAGACAGACACCTGATTCTTGTGCAGGGACGCTGATGCTGGAGCAACCTGCAAAACAAGTTCCAAACTGGAGGTTGTGGCTCCAACGAGGATCCTTCGATGCTCAAGTCAGAAAAGCAGAGAACAAAAGAGCAGCAACAGATTCTTTAGAGGGATTTGATTTGACTTACCTAGATTCTCGGAACTCTAGTTGCTTATATAAGAAGATGTCGGATAGCTAGATTGTTAGTTGTGAGATTGCACGATCTCGAGATTGTCGGATCGTTGGATATGCCAAACTGAACGAGATAATTCAGCCCTTAATCGCTCCCGCGAGATCAGGGGAGATGGTTACGCCAAATCCTATCTATTCAGGATAGATAGCTGTTGCGCACATTGAAGAGATAAGTCGCCTGAGCAGCTCATACACAGGTAGACTTTAGAGACGTTTCAGCTCAGTATGGAGATGGACTCAGCTTATATGATGGTCAACGATCGTGTTGATAACCTGAGAATTTAAAATATCTTATGATATAGTGCTGATCCGAGACGCTCATGATAACCATTGTAACACATATGTATAAGTTGACCACTCAAAGCTCGCCACGTGACCGACCTAGAATATGCATGAAAAGTCTTTCACATTTCAAACTCTTCCTGCCGGCAACAGCTGGGCCATAATCACCATTTGTTTCCAAACAAACGGAGGTGTAGACAATCCCCACAGCTGAGAAGTACGGATGTAATTCACATGCAACAGGTGCAGTCTATTGCCGTAACGACCAGCACCCATATCAGAATTGCGAATTGCTCGGCAATAGGCTTTGGCCCTCGCATGGCAGTTAGGAAGTTGTGATGATAGAAATGGGATGCCGCGGTGTATCTCTCTCTTCAAAAACGATGTCTCGATTTGAGATTGAAATATAAAAATCTAACTTAAAATATAAAAAATAAAAGAAATTACAAAAATAAATTAAAAAAATTAAAAAATAAAAAGATTTACGGACAACATATGCAATCTATTACTATAACGTCCAATGCTCGCATTCGAATTATTTGGCAATGGACTCCAGCCCTCGCCTAGCAATTAGAGAGCCAAGATAAGAGAAATGGAATGCTGCAGAACATCTCCCTCTTCACGAATATCATCTCGATTCCAGATTAAAATATAAAATTTTTTCTTAAAATATGAAATATAAAAAAAATCATAAAAGTAAATAAAAAATAATTTTTAAAAATTAAAATGATTCATAAACAACATATGCAATCTATTATCATAACGACCAGCACTCACATTGGAAATACTTGGCGATGGGCTCCAACCTCACCTACTAATTAGGGAGCCAGGATAAGCAAAATTGGATGCCTCGGTATATCTCTCTCTTAACAAATGACATCTTGAATTTGAATTAAAATATAAAAATTTATCTTAAAATATGAAATATAAAAGAAATCATAAAAATAAATATGAAAAAATTTTCAAAAATTAAAATGATTCACAGACAATATGTGCAATCTATTACCATAACAACCGGCGCTCACATTTGAATTACTTGTTGATGGATTCCAGCCTTCGCCTAGCCATTAGAGAGCCAAGATAAGAGAAATGGGATGCCGCAGTATATCTTCCTCTTCATGAATATCATCTCGATTCTAGATTGAAATAGAAAAATTTTTCTTAAAATTTGAAATGTCAAAGAAATCACAAAAATAGTTAGAAAAAAATTTTTAAAAACTAAAATGATTCACTAATAACATATGTAATCTATTATCATAAAGATCAGTACTCACATTCGAACTACTCGTTGATGGGCTCCAACCCTTGCATAGTAATTAGGGAGACAGAATAATCGAAATTGGATGCTGCAGTATCTCTCTCTCTTTCTCTCCATAAATGACATCTCGATTCTAGATTAAAATAGAAAATTTTTTCTTAAAGTATGAAATGTAAAAAAAAACAAAAAAATAAATAATTTTTTTTAAAAAAATTAAAATAATTCACAAATGACATATATAATCATTATCATAATGATCAGAACTCACATTTGAACTTCTCGATGACAGACTACAACCCTTGCCTAATAATTAGGGAGCGAGGATAATCGAAATTGGATGCCATAGTGTATCTCTCTCTCTCTCTCTCTCTCTCTCTTTACGAATGACATCTCAAATTTGAATTAAAATATAAAAATTTATCTTAAAATGTAAAAGAAATAGCAAAAGTAAATAAAAAATTTAGAAATTGTTGAGAGTGGGATTTGAACCCACGCCCTTTCGGACCAGAACCTTAATCTGGCGCCTTAGACCAACTCGGCCATCTCAACGTGATGAGAGGTGGCTTCCAGTTCATGATATAAATCTCTCTTACGGGCCCACCTTTTTTGCGAAATGTAACTTGCCCCATCTAGATTCCACGTACGAGTAGCCAGGTTTCGCACAATGCATGGCTTGACCCACGTTATTACAAATGGCAAGCGACCAGTCCTTCGCACCCATCTATGAGAAACATTTTTATTTAAAAAACCTATAGGAAATTTCTATCGTGTGAAACAGTTGTAAACCTCATGTATTACTATATATATATATATATATATATATATATATATATGCCGGATGCGGGCATTGGAACAAGTTTAGGGCGCATGGCTGCCCATTGACCTTTAACTTCTTGATAGGTTCAATGTGGAGATCCATGCGATGGTGATAAATAGGCGACTTTGTGGAGGGATCTCATGCGCGGCCACCTTAGACATTTTTGTGGCATCATGGTAGTGTAGTGCATGTTAAGAACCGAACTAAGCACTAAGGGTGGCAAACGTGTTGGACCGGATTATAAATGGTCGGGTTTAAAAAGATTGGATGAAGAGTAGATCAAATTTAAATCTAACATATTTATTAAATTGATCATGATTTTAAACTTAAACTAGCATTATTTACTAAATAGGTTATTCGACCCAATCTGCCTAATATATTTAGTAAGCATGTCAGGTTAATTAATTTAACTTTATGACCTATTTAACCTATTTATAGTTGCATTGATGTATAAATAGAAATAACATAAACAGCAACTTAATAGTGGTCTGTGCCCTAAAGGCCTTTAGGCTATGGGCCTATGCCATCAATTTAATAATCTTTTTAACCTATTTATTATAGAATTGCAGCACATTTTTCGAGTTCCATTGATAATAACAAATAACCACTACAGAAAAAATAGGCATTAACGACGCTATTAATGGTCATTAACGACGCTTTAAAGCGTCGCTATTTGGCTTTACGACGCTTTGAAAAGCGTCGGCAAAGCGTTGACTATGTAAGAGTGGGGACGAATAGCGCCGACGCTTTTTAAAAGCGTCGTTATTTTTTAACGACGCTTTAAAGCGTCGTAAAGATTTACATTAACGACGCTTTAAAGCGTCGTTAAATTTGTCTTAACGACGCTTTAAAGCGTCGTTAATGTAAATCTTTACGACGCTTTAAAGCGTCGCAAAAGACAAATTTAACGACGCTTATAAGCGTCGTTAATGTAAAAATTTACGACGCTTTAAAGCGTCGCAAAAGACAAATTTAACGACGCTTATAAGCGTCGTTAAAGGTTTTAAGAGGAAAAAAAAATATAAATATTATTTAAAAAAAAATAATACAATACATTCCTGTACGAAATCATATCACACCTGTACAATATAATAAACATGTACAATCACCACATTCACATTCACACCTGTACAATCACCATCATTCACATCACCTGTACAATACAATAAACATGTACAATCACCACATTCACATTCACACCTGTACAATCACCATCATTCACATCAAAAGCAAGCTGAAATAGAAAATTTAATCAAACCAAAAGACAATATTTTATATAAATAAAAATAAAGTACTAATCATCCATTACAATCAAGAGTAATATAAATAAATATAAAAATATAATAAAAATAAAATAACATCAATCTGCAGGCGGATGGTCGTCGTTGTCTCCACGTGACGTGCCGCTATCTCGACGGGTGCCTGATATGCCAGGAGCCTACAAAAAATATATCAAAAGCATGATTTGCATATCTATAAATAAAATATATAAATCATTAAATTAATATAAAAATATATATTTAATATTATGTGTTTACCTGAGATGAACCATACATCTCTAATAAAGATGTAAGGCGATCAATCTGTCCCCTCATGGCCTGCATCTCGGCACGGCTCTGTCGCATCTCCTCCATCTCAGCGGCACGACTCTGTCTAATCTCCTGTATCTCTGCCTCGAGTCTGCGAACGCGTGAATCCTGAGCATCTGCTGCAGCATGCTGCGTATATCTACTAACCTCAGATAACTGAGTGGGGGTGACTCCTACTCCATAACCCCTCACTCGGTCGTAGCGCTCTGATCCCATCAACTCTGTGAAGACCTCGGTCTCGATACGGCTCTGCTGCGTAGATGCTGCGGACTCGTCGTCACGCTCCGCAATGAGAGATGTAGCCCTCTCCTGTATTTTTTTTGAAAACAAGAGTTATACATTAATAGCTAACAAAATTAAATTTAAATCATTGCAAAAAATATAATATTAATAATGCCGTACATATAAATCTCTCGACTCATCTCGAACAAAAGTACCATCCTGATGAGTATGAGTCATCCGGTAAAACTCCACTTGTCCGGGTTCCCTCCCATGCTCATCCTCCTACACAAATAATTTCAATTTTAAGCAAACAATTATGATAATTTAAAAAAATATATGAGTATCATGATACAGACATGGTCCACGATACATAATGATATTAGTTATATAAATATTTGAACATAAAAATTAAAAGTTAATTATGAAAGTTTAAGGAACATACAAACTCCTGTCGGAGTCGTGCATAACTCTTCGACCCCGATGTATGAGGAACAGACTGAGCTGCTCGTGCAGCTCTACCAATAGCAGAATAAGTCTGTAAAATAAAGTAAAAAACTTGTTATATATACAATATATAATAAAAATCAATATTTTTATAAAATATTTAGAAAAAAAAGATAATAAACAGATAATATACCTGTGCCCTCTCAGAGAACCAATAATGAACCAACTCCATCCACTGATGAGGGGGTACATCAGGAGGACAATTCCTAGCAACCTCCTCCTCTGTCATACCCTGTCTCATATAGTCCTTCTTCAATTGCGCTCTATATTCTTTCCATTTGCGGTTGAGAGACTTCATTACAAAATCATGAGTGGATGGAGGGAGAACAAACTTGCTCTATAAAAAAAAAAGTTAAATGAAATAAATTATATAAATGATTAACAATTAATATACAGTATGAACATCAATTCATTACCTCTATAACTCGGAGGAGCTCAACTTTGTACGTTGGAAGCATGTCATTCCATTTTGCATAGCCCAACGGACATAGCTGAGGCCTCCGAGCAACAGTCCCCAAAAATGAAGTCAATAAGCAGGCAGCTTTCTTAATTGGCTGACCTAGCTGATTGCACTCCACAACAATCCTCTCGCCCTCACGCATCTACCATACATCTCGTACTACTGTGGGTCCGCGTCTGGGGCGTACTCTCCCGGATCCGTCTGCAAAAAATACATAAAAGTAACTATATCATAAATATACATAAAATAAAATAAAAAAAATTTACATGAAAGACAATATATACCCTGCACGTGTATCTCATCATCTGGCTGATGAACAGGAGGATCGTGCTGTGCTGATGATGAAGGACAGGGCTCAGAATGCTGTGCAGTTGAACTGACCTCAGGCTGCTGTGTTGAAGAAGACGTACCGGCCTCTGTCTGTGAAAACTGGAACTGCACACCAGCATATCGTCCCCTGCGACGCATGATGTCACCTAGCATTTATATAAATAAAAGGTAGAATCAGTTAATATATCAAAATGACTGGCCAAGTGCTGTAGGTAGAACTCAGGGTCCGAAATGGATTGAAGCCATCAGAAGCTAAGCCAAACCTAACACTGCGAACATCAGAGGCAAAATCAGGATGTCTATCATCAAATGCTTTCCATTGAAGACTATCTGCTGGATGTCTCAACATTCCATCCTTTGTACGTCCTTCATGATGCCATCTCATTGATGAAGCTGTTTTTGATGATGCATAAATCCTTTTCAATCTAGGTATAAGAGGAAAGTAACGCAATACCTTGGCCGATTTCTTTTTACTCCGCGTTGCATCCAATTCATTCAGTACATCATCTCGATCTTCTTTTTGTGTTATCCATCTTGAAGATCCACATACATTGCATGACTCTTGATTAGCGTTTTCACCCCGATATAACATACAATCTTTCGGACAACTATGAATCTTTTCGTATCCAAGATCCAATTGCTTTACTACTTTCTTGGCTTCATAATACGATGGTGGTAAACGAGTGCTTTCTGGAAATGCATCCTTTAATAACTTGAGCAGCATGGTAAAACTCTTTCCAGACCATCCATTCAAATATTTGATATGAAATAAATGAACAAGAAAAAAAATCTTAGAAAATTTTGTACAACCCGGATATAATTCTTCGTCTGCATCTTTCATTAAGGTGTGATAACGAGCTGTCTCATCATTAGATGTATGTATGGGCTCCTCAACATGCATACGTTCCGTATGCGTACATCCATCAAACATCCCAACTGTTTCTTGTATACTACTGGATTCTCCTAAATTTTGAACATCAAATCCAAAAGCATCTGTGATCAAACCCCTTATATCATCATCTCTTGCAGAATTATCTTCTAGGCTAGTGGATCCGCAATGAGTCAGGGGTTGGTTACATGATGATGGCAACATAGATTCTCCATGAAAAATCCAGTCGGTATAACCTCTTAAAAAACCATTCCATACCAAATGTTCTTCAACATTTTGTGGATCTAAAGAAGAACTATTTACACATTTCCGACATGGACATAAAATCTTTCCATTCAAACTACTTTTCTCCATACCAAATTTAATGAAGTCATGAACTCCATCTAAATATTCTTTACTATTCCTTGGTTTATTTATCCAACTTTTGTCCATTGTAGGATAAAACTGACCGAACTTGCAATTTATCTAAAAATAAAAAAAAATTATACAATCTATATTAATGCAATGAGTAAAAAATATCAGTCATTTCATAAAATCCAAAAAAATAACAACTACATAAAGTTTACATAGTAAATGCTTGCTATCATCAACTAATAGGTAAAGAAGGTCCTATCCCATTCAGAAAATGTATTAATTCTATATGTCAATTACAAAAATCAAATGATATGCAACAAGAGCCGAAAAAAATTTCGGCAGCATTTCCCCTTAGTTCTTCCGTATAGGAAGAACAAAAGGAAAATACCATCCGAAATTTTTTCCGAACCTCTCAGCATACCATTTGATTATGGTAATGACCTATAGAATTACTCACATTTTCCAAACTGTCCATACTGGACAATCAATTGATCAATGTACATAATTCTTTTATCCGTACAAAAATAAATAAATGTACGGATATAATAGAATATGTACATTAATCAAAAGATGGGTCTATGTTTCGATGCAATGTAATTTTTGAAAAATTAATTCATAATTAATTTGATTTAATACCTGATATTAACTTGGGGAGTAGTGGACAAAGAAACTTGGCCCAGCTTAATCCAGATGCTTAGTCTTCATCAGTCACGAAGATAAGGATAACGTAGGCCACACAATATCAGGGTCCAGCCACATAACGAGCGCCACATGTCAGATAAGCAATCGATCAGGATTCATGAAACTATGAAATTATCCATTCATCAACCATGTATCACAACCTTAATTAATTGTACTACATATTTTCGGGTGAACCTCGTAGAGAGATACTAAGAGGGTGTGGTTGTAAATTGATCTAGCTCTATATCATTTATTTTATGCTACACAGGTTTACCATATTTGATATTTGATAACTGGTTGTAAATTGATCATGTACAACCAGTTGTTAACCACCAAATCCAAAAGAGTATGACTTGCATAATTTGGAGCACAGACATACATGAAGTACAAGCCTACTCACTAAATTAAAATTTTCCTGTTACACATATTTGCATTATAATCCTTGCACAAGCACAGTAAAATAGAAACTTCAAAAGAACTATATATAAGCATGCCATTGATCAGAGGAAACAAACACAGAGAAGATTCTGGAAGACAGAGTGAGTGAAAAATAGATGCAGAAGCATAAGTAAGGGGGATTGGTAGCAAGAAGAGCAACATACTCACCGATCAAAGAGATTTTCAGGGTCCATCCTAAAATGTCAGGATAAATTTCACCACACTTCATAAACATTGCAGTAAAAAAACTTTCATTAATGAATTCAAGGTTTCATGTATTTAGAGCATGACATGATGACGGATGCTAAACAAGATTAAAGTATGATTTACAGCAGGAAGGTTGAAACAGGCCAAAATGAAATATAATAATACTATCATTGATCCAAAGAGACTAAATAACATCATCCACAGAAAGTAACATAATGACAAATAGATGAGTCATGCTCAAGTAATCACAAAATAATCAAAACACAACACTGCTAACATCATACTTGTTTCAAAATGAAAGAAAACATGGATTTAGGACGCCAGGTTTTGTGAAAGAAAACCATGCAGCACTAATAACGTCATATTGTTTTTAACTAGAATATTATGAAGGTGTAACTCTAGAAGATCATAATATTAGCATTTGCATTTCGTTACAAAAGAAAAAAACTACGAAATACAGATAACTCCAAAAGTTCATTATTTGTTTTCCTTATATTAGGCAGTGTATCCTTTCATCTTTCGTTCTACATTAGCGTTATATAGGCATTAAATAGCAATGTGTATCACAACATCATGGTAGCACATCTCCAGTAAATTAGAATCATAAGATTTGGTATAAAATTATCCCATCTCCCTCTCTTGCATTAGATGAAAATGAACCCAAATAAAGGGTTTTGGAATCCTTTTATGACCCATTGCCGGCCCAAACTAGTCAGCAACTACCAGATCAAACTTTCTATATAAGCCGATACGGGCAACATGAACCATACTGCAGAATACACACCTACTTGAAATGGAAGATGAGTCACATGCACATCGCACATGCACAAGGCAGTCAAGGCAGACATGGACATGCACAGAGAGAAACCAATTGATGGACAACTTGCACCATCAAATTTCAACAGAGAAGAACTCTCTCACTTTCCTAGACCTAGGCGTATCAAAACCAGTCATGTGAAGATCTCCTCACACTCCCTAAAACCTAGCATCCACAGCAAAGAATTCTAGACCAAATTCGGAGCTCCAAAGAAAAGAACTCGCAATGTAAATCCTCTGTCCGTCTTTCTAAATATAAAGAACCCTAATTTCGAGCTTCCAAGCTCCACAATATCAACTAATTAAGAAGAAATACTAAAGAACAGGGGAATTATACCAGAATCCACGGATATCTCATCACCTTGAGGATTCGATTTGCGGATTTCTCGGATTCTGGGGTTTCCAGGCGGTGGATCCGATGCTGGAGCTGGATCGACCGGAGACCGCGTCGATGTTCGATGACGGAGAGGATTTCCGCTCTGAGAAATGGTAAACACATATTAGATGCGATTACCGGTCATGACACAGGGAAGGAGGGAGGGGGAGAGAGAGAGAGACCGAACCTTTGGGCCGAAATTGAATCGGTCGAACACGAATCAGTCTGTGCCAAACAAAATCCAAGCAAAAGTGCACGGCAATCGAAGGGAATCGTGATGGGAAGATGGCCGCCGGGAGGGGGGAGGGGAGGAGGGCCGGTGGGGTGGCTGCTTCCAGCGGACGGTGTACGGCTTCGACAGCGCGGGTGCGGCGTCGACGGACGCGGCAGCAGAGGGGAGCGGCAAACGGCGGTGAGCCGTGGACGGCGGATGCGCGTGGACGGCGGGCGCGGTGCCGGCGGCGGAGATGAGACGGGGTCGGCGGAAGAAATTAAGGATGGAAAGGGCGGCGGTAGATGGATTAGGGCACGGGGGAAGAAGGGTATTAAACGAACCTAACGACGCTTTTTAGCGTCGTAAATTACTGTACAAAAGCGTCGGCATTTGCTTTATTTAACGACGCTTTTGCTAAAAGCGTCGGCGTTGAACACCGACGCTTTTAAGCGTCGTTAAACGACGACGCTTTTAAAAAGCGTCGGCAGGTCTGCGCAACTTGTCGACGCTTTCCAAAAGCGTCGGCAAAAAACTGTCGCTACATGCCCTTTTCGTTGTAGTGAACATTGACATCTTATTTAAAAACAACTTATAAGTTATAGATGACATCAATAACAACTTACAAAATGACATCAATACAATAATATAAACAGAATCTATTTAAAGTTTACCCATCCAACAAATATAGAATATATGGATTTCAAACAAGAAGATATTAAACATGGTTACAACTATGCACTAAAGCCACAATAGGAGTTACAGGACGTAGAAGCCACAACAATGAAAATATAGTTATAATGAAATAGTTTTATCACTCCTCCAAAATCCATTTTCGTATGTTATGGGGCATAAAAGAGCACCCATTAGAGACAAAACAGCACCAAGACAAAACAAAAGTGGCTTCTTCTTCTGGAGCTAAAATGAAGGTCTTGACTTTTCCACATTCATGCGGCTTCTTCATGAGCTTGAATGATGGTCTGTGAAACAAAGGAGTGGCTCCTAAGTCCTAACCAGGGCCTTTATAACATTAAGCATCAGCAAGTATAAAGAATGAATTATAGTTTCATATAAAAATCACAAATAAATGGGACAACATAGATGACTATCAATATGATAATTATTCAACCAGTGGCTAGCCTGAAAAGTGGAAGCAATATTCACCCTCTGAAGCATATGGAAGATGTAGTCCTTGCAAATCAAGATGAACAAAATGCAACATGCAAAGTGTTTGC
The DNA here is from genome assembly GCF_000442705.2 of Elaeis guineensis. Lineage (NCBI taxonomy): Eukaryota > Viridiplantae > Streptophyta > Magnoliopsida > Arecales > Arecaceae > Elaeis > Elaeis guineensis. Next base: position 140,864,387 of record NC_025993.2, read on the forward strand.
TGAATGCGATCCACTAGTTCATCTAGCATGCCAATGATGTGACTTGCATAATTAAACTATTCAGCATATATACTAGAAACAGAAATTAAAATAAACTAGTGCAGGAATGATATTTGAAGCTCTTATTGAGTATGTCAAGGCAAATATATGGAAGACTAATTTGAATCAATATATAAAGTTTCATTATGAAATTTGGAAATTTTTTTAGTAGAATGTTAAACTGAAATTGGAACTAGAATATTCATCAATAAAAATTAAGGACTAGTGATAACTATAGACAAACCAAAACAGAAAGAAGTCCAAAAATATGATAACAAGTAACGAAGTAACGTTCATAGTCAAACCAAAACAAAAGTCCCAAACAAAATGAAGCAGACATGACCCAAAACACATGAGCAACATAAACCTTAAAAACCATCCATGAGACCATGAGGTCCATGACCCTGATCAACTTTCCCTTTGCATTGTTTCCTACTTCAACTTTCCAAATTTAGGTGCACCTATAAAAACAAATTTCAATAGTAAAGAAAAATGATAGAAAATAATTTTGAAACTAAAAAAAATATCAGCAAATGTTTAGTAAATTATAATTCATCTCACTCTGATCTATGCATTGGCATCAATAATGGCCAAGCACAGGGTTCATTGGGCTTCATAGTAGGAATTTGAGTGCATAACATCTTCTACAATCTCATCTAATTCAGATTCTAAAACATCTACGTTGAAATACCATAATAATTAGAAATAAATTATTTCAAAAGAATATAGCAAGATAAATAATAAAACATTCATCTTTCTTTTCAAATTTTCAACCTTGAGTGTAAATCAACACCTTAGCAATATCGAGTTTAAGTGAATTACGATACTTATTAAGTACTCACCGATCAACGCTAAAAATAGATTTAGTGGCAACTGTAAATATTAAAATAGTTAAAATATCATGAGCTATAAGATAAAGCTTAGGATATTGAAATTGATTTGCTTTCCAAAAATCTAGGATATCCAGACTGTATTTCCTATTAACTCTTGCCTCATTCAAATATAATTCTAATTAAAAATATTAAAAAAAAAAAGCTTATTAGCGATGGTAAATAGCCATCGCTAATAAGTACTTTTACCAACAACTTATTACGATGGAAAAAGAATCTGTCGTGATAAGTACAAAAGTTATTAACAACGTCTTTTTTAATTATTAGCGATGGAATACCATCGCTAATAATTTAAATTATTATTAGTAATGACTTTAGTGACGTAATTTAGCCGTCACTAATAACATACCCTAAAACCCCCGTTGGATCTCCGATGGGCTCATAGAACCCCCGAAACCCTCTTCCTTCCCCATCATCGTGCCCCGTCAGACTGCCCCTCCTCTTATCGGATTAGACGACCCACCACCTTCCTCTTCTTCTCCTGCCCCTCCTCTTGTCGGATCGGACCCCCGCCCCTCCTCTTGTTGGATCGGACCCCCCGCCCCTCCTCTTGTCGGATCGGACCCCCGCCCCTCCTCTTGTTGGATCGGACCCCCCGCCCCTCCTCTTGTTGGATCGGACCCCTCGCTGTCTCCTCCTTCTCCCCCCGCCCCTCCCCTTATCGAACTAGACCCACTGCCGCCTCCCCTTTCTCTCCCCGCCCCTCCCCTTATCGGATTAGACCCGCGGCCCCACCTCCCTCCTTCAGAGCATCCAATCATCGAACCCACACCGTCGTTGACTATGTAGGTGAGTATTGGCGACAGCGATGGTGATGGCTCAATCGCCATCGCTACATCCTATTCTCATTTTTTTAAATTTTAAATATTTAAAATTAGATTTATCTGATTAATTTAAATTAGTAATATTTAAATTTAAATATTAATAATATATAAATTAATAATATTATTAATTTAAATAATATTATTAAAAATATTATTTAAATTAATATTATTCTCAGAAGGTAGAACCACTTCGGAAAGCTCTCCGATGAGAGTAGCCCTACCACCTTCGACGGCAGGGGTTCGAGGCTGAGCCACTGTCGGATCAGTGTTGGCCCGCAGATTTATTCTGGTGGTAGCCAGAGCAGCTCAGCGATTAGATTCTAGACCTTAAGTTTGGTCCGAAGTCTGAAAAAATTTTCAAATCAGACTCAAGAAGGGGTGTGGCCTGGCCCATCCTGATTGTTTCTAGCCCTATTTGTAATGCCACTCGATACTTTGGAACCTCCAGGATGGAATTTGTGTGGATGCCATGCTGGTGTGCTTACACAGTCTAGTCATCTGGCACGCTCCAAATCTGCATGCACGGAACATGCATCCCGACTGTCCTCGTTTGCAATGATATTTTGTACTTTGGAATCTACTAATTTAAAAATTTTAAAAATATTGCATTGCATATAACCATGGATCTATCTTTTGATTAATGTATATATTCTACGGCATCCGTATATTTATATATTTTTATACAGATGAAAAAATTATATACATTGGTCAATTGATTATCCAGTAGGCATAGTTTGAAAAATATAATTAATTTTATAGGTCATTACAGTAATCAAATGGTATAGTGAGGGTTCAAAAAAAATTTTGAACAGTATTTTTTTTAGTTCTTCTCACATATCTTACACCATGTGGAGAAGAACTAAATGAAGATGCTGTCAAAAATTTTTTTTGACTCCTATTGTATATCGTTTGATTACTGTATTTGACCTATAGAATTAATATAATTTCTGAACAGAATAGGACCTTCTATACCTATTAGTTGATAGTAGGATATAATTATTATATAAGACATTCAAAATATTAAAATAATCATTTAACAATTATCTTTTATTCATATATGCAGAATTCTTATATAGTGCATCATGGACCATAGTTGGATGGACCGTCAAATAGTCGATGGGGTGATTTCTACTAAATACAAGGAGGGTATAGAGTACTTCTGTGAGTATGCTTTTAGAAATGTAACACTCTTACATCAAGGGCGGGCTCATTGTCCTTGTAAGAGATGTGGCAATAAAGAAATGCTTGATATGGATACAATGACTATCTATTTATATAGAAGTAGATTTATTCCCAACTATAAGCATTGGTACCTGCATGAAGAGTCATGGGAGACAGTTGCAAGGGTTAGAAATGAGTAGGATATGGACATAGATAGAATAGTAGATATGGTTATAAATACTGCTGGTTTCGAATTTAATTGGGATGTAGAGGATGATCCAAAAGCTGACAGTGGTGATTTCTATCGAATACTGAGAGATACTGATGAACCATTATGCTTGGAATGTGAGACATATAATATATTATCGGCTGTGTTAGAGTTGTTGAATTTGAAAGTCAAGTTTAATATGACGATCAATTGTTATGATAGAATGGTAGTAATTATAAAAAAAAATACTACCAAAAGATGAAAAGCTTGTTGAGAGTTTCTATGCTTCAAAGAAAATAGTAAAAATTTTGGATACGGGATATGAGAAGATAGATGCATGTCATAATGATTGCATATTTTTTTATAAGAAGGATCAATCGAAGAGCTCATGTGATGTATGCGGTGAAAGCTAATTTAAGTCGAGACAAGAGGGTAGGAATCAAAAAGATATACCATACAAAGTTCTTCGATATCTGCCCCCCTTACTCTTAGGCGTCGAAGGCTCTATTTATCCAAGAGTACTGTTGGATAGATGAGATGGCACAAAAAAGAGATTCACAAGAGCTCCGATATGATGACCATCTATCGGACAGTGAGGTATGGAAGAAATTTGATACTTGCCATCCTTTATTTGCTTTGAAACTATGCAATATCAGACTGGATCTATCTACCGATGGGTTTACACCGTTCAGTTATATAGTGGCTCCTTATTTATATTGGTCAATCTTTATTACTCTATACAATTGATAAGGTCGCGATGTTGTCGCTAGGACATCGAGATTATTAAATTAATTATAACTTTTAAAAATATTAAAAATATATAGAAAGCAATGAGTCAGATTGAATCTATAGATAAGATAGTATTTTGATTTGAAATTTTTGATTTTATAAAAAAATAAATTTTTAAAAAAAATAATTTAAGTCAAAAAATAAAAATTAAAAGTGTAAAAAAAATAAATCCGATATTAAGATCTACTATTTAGATCCTAGCTTCTACTTACAATAAAAATAAATAATAAAAATTTAAAAAATATAAAATAAAATAGTACTAAGATCTACTAACTAGATCCTAGCATCTACTTATGATAAAAATAAAAGATAAAAATTTAAAGTGTTAGAAAATAAATTTTACATTAATTAAAATTAAAATTTAATTATAAAAAAATTAAAAAAATAATAAAATAAAATAAAATTATAATAAAGATCTGAAGTTGATCGGAATAGCCTCATCTGAAAGATGGTTGATGACCTCTCTTTCTTTCTTCGTACTCTGTGGAGCAAACTGGCTTCTCTTCTTTTTTTCTTTGAATTTCTAAATCTTTCTCATTTTTTATATATTTTATATTTTTTATATTTTTTTCTTTTATTTCTGGATCTCCTATTTATAGATAAATTTTTTATCTTTTTTGGTAACAAAAAGAGTCCTAAAATTTTTAAAATTCATATTAAAATCATGTCATTTAGTTCTGACCGTTGGATCTTCTTTGGACCACCCAGATTAGCCTAGAAATCATCGTTACACTCCTTCTCTTGATCGAGAATGATATCAGCCATCGGATCCTTTATCAGATTGGCTCTAGACCGTCGATCAGTGCAAAAATTTTTCTATTCACAGTCGGGATGAACACCAGCCAACGGATCCAGCTTTAGATCGAGTTTCGACCATCAGATCGTGCAAAAATTTCTTTCTTCTGATTTAGTTCTCAATCGGTAATCAACAACAACCGTTGGATCTCATTCGGGATTAATTTGGACTGTCGGATCATGCACTGGGAGTGGGCCATCACTGTTGGATATGGTAATGCACATCCTTAGCCGTCCGATCTGATATTTGACGTGATATCAGCCGTTTGATCACACAAAATTCTTTTGTCTGCCTGTGAACCGCATCGTGCATCGTGATCTTTTCCTGTGGACCGCGCCATTGCTTCTATGGATCGAGCGATCGGTCTACCATACACCAAAGGCTATTTTAAATATTTTTTAGGATATTTTGACTTGATTTTTGCTCCAATTTTGTGCTTGAAAAATAGAAAAAAATATATATATTAAATTACTCATTAATTTTTTATTATTTTGGTACTTAAAATTACTTAATTAGCTTGACATCTATTTTTCATAAATATTCTCTAATTTTATATTTTTTAAAATTATTTATTTTTATAAAAAAAATTAATTTATTTATGAAATTAATTTTTTTAAGAAGATGTAAGCATCATAAATTATCAAAAATAACTAAAATAAATATAAAAATATATGACTTATTAATAATTTATCATCTGGGATGTGCATGAAAGAACATATCATCTTTCTTATATTAGTTATTTCTGGATCACGATATCCTGATCAGAGCATTGATGTATATCTAAGGCCTCTTGTTGATGAGCTGAAATTCTTATGATCCGATGGCATACGATGGCATACGTACTTTTAATATATCGAAGAAGTAGAATTTTATGATGAAGGATACATTAATGTGGACCATTGATGATTTTTCTGCTCATGGGATGCTGTCAGGTTGGCGCACTTATGGAAAGCTAGTATGTCCCTATTGCATGAAGAATACAAAAGTATTTTAACTTGAGCATGGTCATAAGCCCTACTGGTTTGATTCTCATCGTCAATTTATCTCTGAATATCATCCTTTTCGAAAGCAGTTGGACAGTTTCAGAAGGAATAAAATAGAGAAGGATAAGGCACCCCTACAACTTAGTGGCATGAAAGTATTTTAGAAGGTATCTCAAGTAGATGAAGTCCAGTTTGATATACTATTTGACAAGCAGAAATCTCAGGAGTTTGGTAGAACTCATAATTGGGTGAAGCACAGTATCTTGTGAAAATTATCATATTGGTCCACTAATTTGATCCGTCATAATCTTAACGTCATGCACATTAAGAACATGTCAAGGGCAAGATATGAAGAATATTTTCGATAATATTTTTTACACTGTTATGATGTCAAGGACAAGATGAAAGACAATCCCAAGGCTTGAGCAGATATGAAGAACATATACAAGCGTCTTCTCTTAGAGCTAGTTGAGGTGTCTCTGAAAAAATTTTTGAAGCCAAAAGTAACTTACACCTTAATGAGGGAGTAGTTGAAGGACATATATGAATGATGCAAAAATCTTAAATTTTTAAATGGTTATGCAAGTAATCTAGCTCGATACATCAATATCAAAGATTGCAGATTGTATGGGCTAAAGAGCCATGACTGTTATATTTTCATGCAACAATTACTCCTATTGGCTTGGCGTGATCTTCTTTCCAATCTTATATGGAATTCTTTTTTTTTTGGTAACACTATATGGAGCTCTTTGATTGAGTTTAATCTTTTCTTCAAAGATATTTATGCGATCGAACTATCCATCGATCACATCTCCAATCTTGAGGCTAGTAGTGTAGAGACTATATGTAGGTTGGAGAAGATATTCTCTCTTAGTTTCTTCGACTTCATAGAGCACTTTGTGATTCATCTAGCATATGAAGCTTGGGTCGGAGGACTAGTGCATTATAGGTAGATATATCTATTTGAAAGATACATGTACAGTCTCAAGAAAAAAGTAAAAAATAAGATAAAGTTGAAGGTTCTATTGTGGAGGCTTATATAATTGAAAATTTTTTTATTTCAGCTGACACTACTTTAACCCCAGTGTGCAGACAAAGCTGACTTAAGTAGCTTGAAATGATAATGGTGGTGAGGGATCAAAGGTGGAGATCTCAATATTTGCCTATCATGCTCGTAAATTTGGGTACGAGGTTCGTCGGATATTAACTGATACTAAAATTCGATAGGCAAAGACATATGCTTTGCTAAACTGTACAGAGGTTGATCCATATGTTGAGTAAGTATCCATCACAATCTCAACTCTTTAATCACTTATCATCTTATACTTATCTTATGCATGTATAGGCAATATGATGAGATGCTGAGACAGGACAATCTGATGATAAAGCGAGGAAGAAATTTTTACTCAATGCTCACAGAACTTTATAAATTGGTTCCATCAATTGGTAAGCAACCATTGTCATTTTATTTATTTTAATTTATTTTTTTATATTATATAGATCATGTAAGGGGGTGAATCCACATCTAAGAAGCTAAGACCATTAGGTTACAGGTCAACAAAGTACGTGACATGTTATAATGGTTGTAACATAAATGGTTTTAAATTTCACATGCAGCAATATGGATATCATAAAAGTATAATAAATAGTAGCATGTGTACAAAGGGCACCTGGTGGGTGGAGATGGAGAGTGACTATTATGAAATCCTCGAAAAGTAATCAAGTTGAGCTACCTTAGAGGTAATAGTGTCATTCTGTTTAAGTGCCGATGGTTTGATACCGATAATTATATGAAGGTTAATCCACGGCACGGACTTATTGAAATTAAATATGGATTAAAAGCATATGTCAATGATCCTTTGTATTAGCTTAACAAACTATTCAAGTGTATTATACTCCTTTTCCATCAAGAAAGAAGGAAGAAAGATTGATAGACTGTATGTAAGGTTAAGTCTCGAGCCGTTCATTATGAGCTCAAAGAAGAAAAAAAAGAAGAAGAGCCCCATTTATCAGAATGCTTTCAAGAGAAGAAAAATTAGGAGTTTATCAGCATTTAATAAATGTAGAGTTGGATGCTCCAAAAATTCTCCTACATGATGGCCACCATGAGGAGGAAGATCATATTGAGTTTATTTTTAAGGAGCATCCTATCCAAAAAAGTGAAGAAGAGGAAGAAGGAGAAGAAGTGAAAGAAGAGGAAGAATTAAAAGAAAATCTGAAGGATACCAAACATCTGAAGAGGAAGATGAGTAGTCAACCCTAGGAAGGAAGGAGTTGATCCCAGGATAAAGAAGTCAACTCTGGTATACTGGAGAAGACTGGCACGCAGCAGGAGTCAACCCCAGGGTAGATGGAGCCATTTTTGAATAAATTTAATTATTTTATTTACTTTTCATACTTATCTTACATCATTTCAATTATTACATTACTTATCATACTATAATTTGTATAATTATCCGTGAATCTATTTATTTTTATTTTCCAAGTTATGGGATGAATACTTCTAGAGGATAGAACCATGCTGGCCAAGGAGAGAGCTCTAGAGGATAGAGCTCCAGAGGAGAGAGCTCTCGTGTGGGTAGCTCATATGGTTCTACAGCACCCGCACCATGGTGTAAAATCTAACACTAAAAATTCTTCATTAGGTTATTTTATTTTTTACTATTTGATATACTATTTTTTATGATCTTTTGCTACTCAGGTTTGGAAGATGTGGGGTCACCATTGATTCTACAATCACACGGAGCAGCGGCCAACTCTGAGCCTCAACGCTGTGGTAGAGGACCTGTTTGGCTCTTCGCACCTTTGACTCGATCAGAGGATAGAGAGCTAGCAAATATTCAAAGCCACACGTAAGTACTAAATCTACGAGTAATATTTTTTTTTAAAAATTACTATTTTAGAATCAACATTTATTGTTCAAAATTAATTTTGCAAAATATTTAGAGAGCTTGGGGTGTCTCGTGTTGTCACTAGGATCGTCTGATGATTGATGTGGAGTCGGTGAATGAATTTTTCAATTGACCGTCAAGGGCTCGTGATGCTATATGGAGATATTCTTAGTAAGTCAAAGGTGCTTAATTTTTAAATTTGTGGTATGTTTGTATTCAGAGATATTGATACATGCCATCCTTTATTTACAGTCATACTATCAATTCAAGACTCCTCAGGATGAAGAGGTCGGCCATCAGACTTTTGAGGAGGTCGCCACACATCGGCTTCGTGATGGGCTATACCACCTCAGACAGTCCGCTATTGAATTCTTCAATTCTGAATCACCATCGGACTGAAGTCTTTCATGGATCACTAGATGTAGGGGGATATTTGAAAGGCCCTTTATGACCAGTGGAGCAGTAAGGAGTACTTAGGCAGACAACAGAGGGTCTGACAGAATCGGACCACCCAGCAGGATCCAATCAAGCACACTGACGGCTCTGTTGGCACACATGTCATTGTAAATAGATTAATAAAAATTTTAAACTTATATTAATCTCATTTTTAGTTGATCATATGTTAGTTTTTATTAACTTGATTTTTTTATTTATTTAGACACAATAGTTGGTCATGAACCACGGTAGCTACAGTTGTGGGAGGCCATGTACCAGTTTAGGAAGATTGATGATTACTTAGATTCTAGATCCAGATGGATCATGATAAAATAAAATATTTATTAATTTTTATATATACTGATATCTATAATAGCACTAATGAATTTTTAAATTGTGTAGGCAGATTACGCGAAGTATGTCATGACACGGTATGGTGAGGATCCATCCTCTCAGCCCCTTCTTGAACTCGAGAGATGACTCAGGGCCATCGGAGGGTTTACTAGGAGCCGAGTCATAGGGTTCGGGCATAGCTTCGATCCTCCAGCAGCTCGTTGGTTTTCAATGTCCTCCTCTCAGGCATCGACGATCCAGACATGGGGTGATGCACATGTCGAGGAGGTCGTGCTGAGATTTCTTTGCCAGTGATCTCAGAGCTTCTGGGATGCCGTCCATGATACGGTGGTTGAGATTCTCCAAGATCCATATTTACATGATCAGTTGAGCTCGTTGTCACAGTCATTACAGTAGGTAAGTTAAGCAGTATTAATAAATTTTTTTATTTACTTTAAATTTTTATATTTAGAAGCTTCACATAGTTAGGCTTGAGTTGGAGGAAGGAGATTTAGAAGTCAAAAATTAATCTTTCTATTTGATGGATGGGATGGAGGTGTACATATGTTCATATCATCGAATAAAATATGTAAGAACAATCCATTCGAAAATCGAGGAGTATATCGAAATATACCCCTCTATAATGATTTAGACTTGAGGCAGAAGGGAGGGTTACAAGAGGGGCAAAATTCAATTTAATTATCTGATGGATGGGTTGGAGGTGTCTATAGCTTCGTATCATCAAATAAAATATGTAAAAATAATCTATTTAAGAATTGAAAGAGTATATAGAAATATATCCATCCATATCGATTTAGGCTTCAAATAGAAGGGAGGAATATCTAGAGGATCAAAATTTAATTTAACCATCCGATGAAGTACTGGCTGGGGATGTCTATAGCTTCGTATCATCGAATAAAATATGTAGAAATAATCTATTGAGAATCGAAGTAGTATATTAAAATATATATCTTCGTAAAAGTTTAGGTTTGAGGCGTATCAATTATAATAGTTTTACAGTTTTAATTAATTTAGTTCTAAAATTATTAATAATATTTTATTTTTTTTAATTATAGGATGTTAGAATATTCGGCTCTTATCCACCTGTTACTATGAGGGTGCACCAGAGCAAGAGCAGGAGCAGGAGAAGGAGGAGGAGGAGGAGGAGGACGACCTTCGTTGATTTTTTTTTAGTTTTGATTATATTTGAAATTTAAGCTATGTTATTTGTATAATTTAATTCTGATTTAATATATAATATTAATTTTTGATTTATATGATAATAGTTAATTGTTAGTTGGTATGATGTCCATAAATATAATTGCTTGTTAATTAAATTATAATAGATTTTAATAAATATAATTGTTAAAAATATTTTTTTAAAAATATATTATTATTAGCAATGATTTTAACGATAAAAAATGCTATCGCTAATTAGCAATAGAATACTATTGCTATTATATTTTCTAAATTTTTGAATTTTGAATATGAAAAAAATTATTAGCGATGGATCGCCGTCGCTAAATCCCATTGCTAATAAAATTATTAATGATGGATCATTTGCTATCGCTAATAAGCTGTTTTAGTGTCGGAGTTTTCTCTGACGGCTTATTAGCAACAGACTGTCGTTGCTAATACGAGCCGTCACTAGTAAGCTGCTTTAGTATTGGAGTTTTTTTCGATGGCTTATTAGTGATGGACTGTCGTCGCTAATAGCATTAGCGACAGTTGGTTATTAGCGATGATGTTGAGACGTGCTAATAATTAATTTTTTTGTAGTGAATTTTTATGCCATATCTTCTAGGAGGCAAATAGTATCGCGGATTAGGTTGCCTCCTTTGTTGCTGATCATGCAAGAGATTAGACTTAATGTCAAGGCAATGAATATCCAAGGGCCTTGCGTGATATTTTGTATGCTGATTTCTTAAGCTGTGCTCACACCAGACTAGTGTGATCGCCCGACTATATCCAAAAAAAATTAAAACTTTTGTGTAGCATTCATAAAATCAAAGCTTTTGAATATATCAAAATCTCACATTATTGAAAAGTAAAATGAATTAATTGTCAAATACAACACCATATACTAGTATAATATATTTATTTAGATTAAGAAATATTATGTTCCTTTAAAAGCATCTAGTTTGGTACATGGTTCAGAAATATCATCTGAAGTACCACTCTCCATGTCTCCATGAGTTGATGTGTCAATAGTTGAAACTTTAGAAGCAAGCATATATTGATTAAAAAGAGAGAACATACAATCATAGATGCGTCTGCTCTTGGTATAATCATATCTAGTACAGGGTCATACTATCTTGGCTATTATCCTCGGAACTCATCTTCGGACACACGCATTGGATCAGTCGAAGTACCGAGGTGGACTCTAAATAGTGAACATCATCTAGACATCCTGGTAATGGAGTGGATAACTGCATTAGACTTTATCTCCGATCACATGCCAAGGACATCAACACATCACCAATGAATATAGCCGATGACCTGTCAAGATCGTCATGGAGAGCCAAAAGGGAATATTCCCATTTGCTCCCATCTGACCCCTTGACTTAGGCACCTACCGACCTCAAGGTCGGGACACCTGGGATAATTTTTTATGATCGACACCGATGATGACACATCCGAGCCAGGATCTTGATCATATTCTGACCTTAGGTCACTGGTCTGTCTTGCCACATGGGCCACCACCAAGAATTTTCATCAGAATATGGCAACTACCCATGACTAACAACTTTTGATTTGTAGATTTTCTATCCTAATAGCCTAACAGATCATGATCCAGTCTACCGACTGATAAGTGATATATTTTTATATTTATTATAAATATTTTTGGTAATTTATGATGCTAACATCTTCTTAAAAATCCTAATTTCATGAATTTATTGAATTTTCTTAAAAAATAAGTGATTTTGAAAAAATATAAAATTAGATATATTTATAAAAAAATAGATGTTAATTTAATTGAGTAATTTAAACACCAAAATGAAAAAAATTTTTGAAAAATTTAATGCATATTTTTTTCAATTTTTTAGATAAAAATCAAAGCAATAACGGAGCTAAAATATCTTAAAAAATAAAGAAAATATCCTTCGATGTACGGTGGACCGGCCACTAGGTCCACAGAGCTAGGGCGTGGTCTACAGAAAACTTCACGCGGTCCACAGGCATGGTTCACAGTGAGAGAAAGATCCTGGCCATGATCCAACAGTTGAGATTCAATCTGACTTAGATCCAATGGTTGCTGTTCATTGTCGATTTATAAGAGGACTCTTTTGCGTGATCCGATGGTCCAGAAGCGATCCATCAAGAGATCCAACGACAGTAGATCTTAGTATCAATTTATTTTTATATTTTTTAAATTTTTATTATTTATTTTTATTGCAAGTAGATGCTAGGATCTAGTTAGTAGATCTTAGTATCCGATTTATTTTTGTATTTTTAATTTTTATTTTCTAACTTAAATTACTTTCTCCAAAATTTTATTTTATTTTTATAAAATTAAGTAACGTGTCACTCGAGAAACTAAGTACCGGAACTTTGAAGTTGAGCTTCTTCCTACCTATCCTGTGAAGTATGAAGCTCCCCCCATTATCAATTGAGTCATTTCATCCTGTTACTTGTCACTCTTCTTACCTCGGGTTATAAGTCCTTCCGTTCGGAATGTCTAAGTAAAGCTTCCGGCTTACTTATAGCGGATCGAACTCGTTCACGTATTCCATTCGTTGGAAATTGAGCTAGTTACACTCAACCTCGGACCACTATCTAAAGAGCAGAAGCAAGTACATCACCAACTCTTAAAAAAGCCTTACTTCGCTCTTACAGATCTATTCATTCCATCGATCCTGCCTTTATTTACGAAGATTCGCTTTGTGGTTGGTTTGTGGAAAGCCGACTCTACTAGAATACCAGGGGAGAATCGCACTCTTCTAAATTCATTACAAATTTTAAATTAAAATCTTACTTTCTCTATGGATTCAATCTGACTCACTACTTTCTACATATTTTTATTGAAGTCAAAATTTGATTGATAATCACGGTGTCCTAACGACAACATCTTGACCCTATCAAATTTTTGACGTCATTGCCGGGGAAGGCACTAATTTTAATGTTTGATTTCTTTGGTTTTCTTGTGACTATTGCTTACTAACTTTTTTTTATCTTTTTGCAAAAAAAATCAAAAATTAAAAAAAAAAAGAGGGAGATAGAAAGCTTCCAAGTTGGTCAGATCAATCCTAACCCTAGCCTTAACTATTTTTTTAGTATTAATTACTATTTTTTTAATTAATCTAAAATTCATCCATATAAACCTAATAAAAATTGTATGACAAGAGTAGAAACTTAATTTTTAGGAGCATTCATCATTGTAGATTTATTTTTGGTGATCGCTGGAGACAAGGTAAGCTTTCAAATTTTATTAGTTTCATGCAGCTAATTTAGTTGCATAGAACTCTTGTTTGAAATTGGTGTGCATATTCATCTCAAATCAATTTAAGGGTAACACCCATAACAAGATAAGGTGGGATTTCATCACCCTCTCTTGGCCCAAAAAAACCAACCAGCATCCCTAACCTAACTAAAATCAAGTAGACATTGACCCTAGTATTAATTGAGTTCAGTTCTGAGTATTGTGGTCAAGTCAAGTGTAAAGTAAGTCCGGACTCACTCCTGAAACTGGTGTCTCAGGTTAGAGGTTACAAAGGCTCAGCCTAAGTAGATTTATGGTTATTTAATTGGTTCCATTAGCTTATTTGGCCAATTCAATTGGTGTCTGAGGCAAGCAATGGGGGGACCCCCACGATCCCACCTCTTACCTGGCTAGTTGAAAAAAGTGAGAACAAACTCAATTTGCATTTAAGCTAAGCCACTCTACATCGAACTGTTAGGTCTAAGAAACCCATGGGTGTCTAGGTTTAATTGTTTGCTAACTTGATTATAATTAACACTAAACCATAACTAATTCTTTCCACCTTACGTATCTAGGTCTAGGGCTCTTTCTTTCTTCTCTCTCCTTTTTCTCTTAAAAAAAAATGAAACAAAAATAAAACTTGAATCATATATTAGGGTTTGCACTGGTATATGCAAGGTAGAAGATCTCTCTATCCTGACCTAGTTGAACCCAATCCTGAGATTGAACGATTGATTCATATTAAACCTGAAAATCAAATGGCTGGAGATCCTAGAGAACCACCTAGGCAGATGAAGGAATATTTTATTTCTTCCACCTAGAACCCATCGACTTGTATCCACTTACCTAATATCCCTGCAAGCCATTATGAGATCAAGTCGACCACAATCCAGATGCTCCCGTCTTTCTATGGGAATACTAATGAAGATCCTTACAAGCATCTGGATGAGTTCTTAAAATTTATTCCACGGTGAAAATTCAAAATTTTACTGATGTTGCACTTAGATTGACCTTATTCCCCTTCTCACTTAAAGACAAAGCCAAGTACTGGCTTGGCACAATAGGGAGACCAATCCAAACTTGGGCTAAAATGCAGTACGAGTTTCTTAAAAATTCTATCCCATAGGTTGAACCAACACCATGAGGCGAGCCATCACTAGATTTGCTCAGCTTCCAGAGAACAAATTCATGAATCATGGGAGAGATTTAAGGAACTTCTTAGAAAATATCCACACCATGGTCTATCTAAGTGGAAATTGTTCAAGCTTTTTATGAGGGTTTAGGTGACCAATACAGACAGATGGTAGATGCATCTTGTGGGGGTGCATTCATGAGTAAAAGTGAGGGTGAAGCCTACACTTTATTTAAAATTTGAGTAAAAATTCAATCAATCATGCTTCATTATCCTCCTACGAAAGATCAATCGCTCACCAAAAGTGGGCATAAATTTTTGAGATTAAGCAAACAGACTCTAGTCCTAAGGCCGATCTGAACCTAATAGCCCAAAGATTAGATACAGTTGACCTTCTTACCCAAAAATTTGATCAGTTCCTAGCATTAGGTCAATAATCTCCTGCACAATACACACCACCACCTAATTATCAGGAGATTTGTTCTATCTGTGCTAGCCCGCCCATCATGTGAGCGAATGTCCCACGGCTGTACAGTTTCACCTTTCATTCAAGAACAAGTTCAAGCTGTCTAAGGTTACTCCAAACCTGTCAATGATCCATTCTCTAACACATATAATTCAGATTGGAGAACTATCTTAATTTTTTTTGGAGACCCCAACAGACTCAGCCCAGACCCAAATTCTTTCTTTGTAAAACTTTCAGAGTAGGCCTCCATACCAAAATTATGCCTACAATAGAGGTCAGCCCAGTCAATCTATCTAGCCACCATATCAAAATCACCACCATACCCACCTCTTCAACAGACTAATCTAGCTGATGATAGATTAAATCAATTACAACAATTGATCATGACCCAACAACTATCTATCACTAGGCTAGAAGTACAAATAGGATAATTAGCTGAGTCTACCATGAGGAGAGAATCAGGTCAACTCCCAAGCCAACCAGTACCAAATCCTAGGAACAACCCATCCACCCACCAACTACTTAGACCTAGTCAACAATCCAATGTCCAACCTAAGAATCCTCAATTTGAAAACGACAAAGTAATCTTTGAGCTTAGAAGTGGTAGGATTCTTAAGGACCCATACCAAGATCAGGTGAGTGAGGTTAGTACTAATGCTAGCCAAAATAAAAATTTAGAAAAAGAGGATAGTACTGAAGCTAACCCAATAGAAGAATCTGAGCTCGAAATTGATACTGAGAAGAGAGCTGATGAGCTACCCGAGATATATCCACCAAAAATTTTATTTTCTTCAGCCCTAGAAGTCGGTTCTTCTTCTTTAGAATTACCATCCCCTCCAGAATTGAAATCATCCTCAGTTACACTTGAGAATACATGTTAGAATTAAATGACATCCTTCCAGTATCCATTGCATCGAACTTAACTCCTAAATTAAAAACTTAATTCATGAGTATTTTAGAAGAACAAATAGGAGAAATTCTCAACAAACAAGGACCTGAAAATTATCTTACTACAATTAAAAATGGGGATGTAAAATACTTTTTGAAGATTGATAATAAAATATTAAAATTTATCAAAGACCATCTTCTTGAGATTGGCAATCCAAAATTATTAGAATTTGTCAATCCAATATTCGACACGGGATTGGTGAGAGAATCAGCATTGTCTGGCTGAAGATGGTAAACTTAGTACTTCCTGGAAGGCAACCCATTTTTAATTTTTAATTATATATTTTTTGGTATCTTTTATATTTTGTTTAGGTGAATCGAGTCTTGCTTTGTGTCTTTTGTCAGGATCTGAAAATAATCTTGACTAAGTTGGGGGAAAAAATTAGTTTTGAAAAGACTTATGGATCAGGTGATATCTCTTCTTTTCTTTCTCTTTACATGCACCGTTCATTTTTCCTACTCCATTAAGGACAATGTTGATTAAGTTAGGGGAGAGAATAAAAATTTTTTAAGTCCTCAAGTAAGTTAGTATTTAGTATTTAAGCATCTGATTATACTTAAGAATCAAGTTAAATCAAGTATTTTTAAAAGAAAATTGATATACAGATCAGAGAGTTTGTGAGATATTGAGGGATCAAGTATTAAGAAAACTCAATAAAGAGTTAAGTTTAGAACTTAAATAGTTTTCTTTAGTATTTCTAAATTTTTCTACCAGTATCAAAGAAGAGTTTACTTCTTATGGGCTTGTGTAAAGTAACTATACATTTCTTCATATATTCAAAAAAAAAAATTTAAGTACTTCATGCTGAGTAACCAGGCCTCTTTGCCTAAGCAAGCATTGAATTTTGCATCAAAAGGTATGAAGGGCAAAGAAGCTTTGTTGTAAAGCTAGTTTTAACTCGTAGCTTGTTTGATTCGAGTAAGTAGGTTTGAGGATATTTTATACCTAGTGCCCTAAAGTCATCTGGTTTGGGAGTCATTGACTGAAAACTCGCTACATGGGTCAAACAGAAAGCTTAAGGGGTTAAGACACTCAATAGCAGTACAATGTTAAAAAAAAAAAAAAAAAAAAAATCAATCAATAAATGAAGGAGGAAGTAACAATATATTTGTCCATATGAAGGTGAATGATTTAGAGATAAAGGTAGGGATAATTTGAAAAAATTTAGAAAAAATTTAGTATTTTTAGTTTAACTCTCATATTGACTCGTATTAATACCCCAATGATATATCTCATTCACACTCTACTGAACATCAGTGGTCCTTTTGAAAATTATTTGGTGAAATTCGAAACTTTAAGTTAAATGGTACTTAATTCTAAATTCTTTCTTTACTCGAGGACGAGCAAAGTTCAAGTTGGAGAGTGTGATAAGTGATATATTTTTATATTTATTGTAGGTATTTTTGATAATTTATGATGCTAACATCTTCTTAAAAATCTTAATTTCATAATTTATTAAATTTTCTTAAAAAATAAGTGATTTTAAAAAAAATATAAAATTAGATATATTTATAAAAAATAAATATTAATTTAATTAGTAATTTAAATACAAAAATGAAGAGAAATTTTTGAAAATTTAATGTATATTTTTTTTTAATTTTTCAGGTAAAAATCGGAGCGAAAATGAAGCTAAAATATCTTAAAAAATAAAAAAATAGCCTTCGATGTATGGTGGACCGGCTGCTCGGTCCACAGAGCCAAGGTGTGGTCCACAGGAACTTCACACGATCCACATGCGAGGTTCACAGTGAGAGAAAGATCCTGGGCATGATCCAATGGTTGAGATTCAATCCGACTTAGATCCAACGGTTGCTGTTCATTACCGATTTATAAGAGGATTTTTTGTGCGATCCGATGGTCCAAAAGTGATCCATCAAGAGATCCAACAGCTGAGGACACTCTCGACTTTGAATAGAAGATCAGAAGCGCTGATCGATGGCCAGATCTCATCTGAAGCACGATCGGATGGTCAGAATCGAATCCGACCCTGATAAGGATAAAAGGCTGATTTTTGGGCAGATCTGGGTGGTTCAAGCTCCATTCGATGGTCAGAATATTTTTAAAAAGATTAATATAATTTTTAAGAGTTTTAGGACTCCTTTTTTATCAAAAAATTATAAAAAATTTATCTATAAATAGGAGGTCCGGGAATAAGCTTTGTGAGCAGAAAAATTGAGTAGAAAGTGTAAAAAAAAAAATTTAAATAGCTTTAGGAACCTAAGAAAAAGAAGGAGAGAAGTTGGTTCACTCTATGGAGTACGACAGAAGATGGAGAGATCATCAACCATCTTTCCGACGAGGCTTGACTGATCAACTTCAGATCTTTGTTATAATTTTAATTTTATTTTATTTTATTATTTTTTTAAATTTTTTATACTTAAATTTCAATTTTAATTAATACAAAATTTATTTTTCTATACTTTAAATTTTTGTCTTTTATTTTTTTGCACGTAGATGCTAGGATCTAATTAGTAGATCTTAGTACCAATTTATTTTTATACTTTTTAAATTTTTATTATTTATTTTTATTGCAAGTAGATACTAGGACCTAGTTAGTAGATCTTAGTATCTGATTTATTTTTTATACTTTTAATTTTATTTTTTGACTTAAATTACTTTCTTCAAAATTTTATTTTTTTGTAAAATCAAAGATTTCAAATCAAAATCCTACCTTCTCTGTGAATTTGACCCGACTCACTACTTTCTACATATTTTTAATTTTTATTGAAGTCAAAATTTAATTGATAATCATGGTGTCCTAACGAAACATATTGACCCTATCACCGACCTATGTAATGGCCTACAAATCCACCTCTATATAAAAAGATAATGAGGAGACCCTCAAGATACACATGCAATATAACATAATACTAAGCTCATACTCTTTCTCTTTTTTATTATTTTTAAGCTCTGACTGACTTAATCATCGAAAGGTCTCCCATCAGAGAACCTCTAGCAAGTGTGAACTTACTTTGCAGGTTCTTATCTGCATCCCAACACTTGAAATATCCTCCATCCTCGATCACATCAGCATCCTTCGAAGTCTTGATGCAACAGTTTGATGCTAGAGGAAGGGTCTAGCAATCCAACAAAGGAGTAAGAGTATGGCGAGACGTAACAATTCCACCACTCTCCACCAACAGTCTGCTCGATGAAGTCAAGATGGAGTCATCCAACCATTCACTTCGAACGGACCTATGTGACATCAATGCTCGTGATGGCCTAGTCCATCAGGTCCAGACACTGACTGACACCATCTAGCATTTACAGTAGATTGTAAAATAACAACAATCGATCTACGGTTGGTGGATCAGCATGATCTCGAGCCTTAATAGTAGGGGGTAGAGGACTGCATTGAAAATCAGAAGAGATAAGGAAACAACCAAGGAACGTTGTCAATCTCTGATGAGCTCAAACTCTCCATGACGATGCTGTCACCATATTAATGACTATGACAAATTGAAGGCTTCGATAGAACCTCTATTCCTCAGATGGAGAATGTTGAGAACTCAAGAATGCTTGACTAGTAAGTTGTGTATCCATTACTTACATGAATAAAAATTTGAACTTTTATACATGTTTATTGTTAAAGCGATCACCTGAAGAGTCCAATTAAAATTGACCATATCCAACTACAAGCAAAATCATTGAAACTAGTTGAAGGCATCTCGAGAAGGCATCTAAAATGTAAGCTCAAGACAATTAGGTCATGCCTTATCCACAAATACGTCAGGTGGAGGCCGAGGATGATAATGAAGGGGCTAATCCTCTTAGGATCCCACATAGCCACCCGACACTCTTCATCTACAAACAAGTCATCTGGAGGCTGAGTATTGCCATGGATCGACTTTAGACTAACCTAGGATGACTCATAGGGGACCTCCATAATGCCCCACGAGATTTGGATTGAGGGGAATGCAACAACTTAGCACTGACTACAGTCGACATTCATATAAGGCACATAAAAAAGATAATGAAGGAAAACTTTATTCTAGAAGAAGCTTATTACAAGACAACTTTCTCCGGACAAGATTCATTACAACGAAAGAAAAAAAAAGACAAGCTCGATCTATCTCCTCGGATTCAACCATCTTCCTCAAGTGCGAAGCGAACTACGCTCATTGAGGTTCTTGACCATCTCCATTCATGAAGACCTTCCCCCTCGTTGGTCGTTGGCCCTCGATAAAGAACATTGGTGATGGAATAGCGCATCCCCTCTCAGAGTCACATCCAATCTTCTAGATATTCTTTTGAGGAGGGCTAGAAAGCTAGCTCACCATGGGGGAAGGGACTTCCCCCTAGAAAGGTCAAAAATCTTTCTTTGGAGCATAATGCTGAAGCATCCCCTGGCGGTCGTCACTTCAACTTTATCATCGGAGTAGCTGGTTTTCCACTACCTCCCGTGCCAAGCTCGGGTGCTCATCCCTTGAGGCATTCTGTGGCTAGTCGAAGGTAGGAGGCTCCCCCAGGCAGGAAAAACCATCGATGATTTCATGACGTTGGGTGAAGCTTCACCACCATGACATTATAGAAGATTATCAGAGAGATACCAGCCTCAAGCAACAAAATCCTATTTATAAAGGAGATGCACTACCTCCAATCGCCCCCTTTGGCTACACAACAGGTGTCACCATGTGAGAGGTGTTAGAGACCATGTTTCCTTTAAGTCAGAGCTCTAGTCATCCTTCCCAACAAACTATCATTACTTGAGAATCACCAATATTAAATGCGTCAATCCCCTAGGCTCCTGGATAACACAAACTCTTCGATGCACAATCTTCTGAGATATCTTAGCTCCATCCAAGACCCCAAAAGATAAGTTCAGTAAGACATCGATAACAATGATGATTACAGGATATTCAGATATCAAACTGAACCCCGATGATTGGATTGGAGGATTGATCCCTTAGAGATATATCAACTCAGGTTGTGAAATCTAAAATTATGTTTGGTATAACGCCAAGGACTAGGGGATATCTGTAGGCTCATTTGTGGTACTCCCAAGCCTTGAGAGGCCAAGAGAGGAGCCAAAGCATTGGATCTATGAAGCGGAGGCCATCAGGCCTTGATTGGGCAGCCATATATCATAGGCTGCCTAATGGTGCAGGCTAGGACCGGCTTGATCCTAAGGTGGAGGGGTTCAGCCCTTCACGGTCTTGAGGCCTAGGTATTTAGGTCTTGAGGGTTGATCCACTATTTGGGTTAGGTTTGGGTCCAAGAAAGGTTAGTGTAATCATGTCATGGGTGTACATGGGCTTGGGTGAGTGCAGTCACATGTGGCTTAGCATTGAAAGTTTTTGGATTGGATCATGTTGACCATTTATATATATATACAAGTTGTAATCAATTTGATTGAATCAATGAATACGAAATCATTTTCTTCCTAACATTCTCTCTCCTCTCTTTCTCCCTCACACCTCATCTCCTCCAAACCCTAGCCGCCACCCCTTGGAGAAACCCTAGCCATCCTAGGGTTTGGTGAAGGCACCCATCCAAGCACCTAAAAGATTGCCGCCCAAGTCTTGCCACACATACCCTCTCTTGGGCATCCCATCTTGCTTCCTTTTCTTTGTTGCTGGTTAACTACTAGGTCTCCACACCTCTAAGGAGAGATCCAATAATTAGTATCAAAGCTTGGTTGGGTGTGGGAGTGAAGGAGAAGTCCTAGAAGAACTAGGTGCAGCACAAGGTAGCAATCAAAAGGAGTCCTAGTCTCGCTAGAAATCCTTATCCACCCCTTCTTTGGATCATATTCTTGTTGGTTTTAGGTTTTAAAGACCTAGTAAGGACCTCTACACATGGTAGGAGTCAAGGGGAAGAGCCCCTCAACATCTGGTTGTGTGGGGAGGAAGAAAGAAGGAAGCTATCAAGAGAAAGAAAAATTTGCACAACCCCTTGGTGAGTTTGTGTTTGTTTATTTTGGTATGGCATCTAGTAGTTTCAAGATAGATTTTGATAAGTTTGATAAAAAAAAAACTTCACCCTTTAGCAACAAAGGATGAAGGATTTGCTAGTTCAACAAAGAATCTATAAGGTCTTGGTGAAGGAGAGACCTGAGAAGATTAGTGTTGAAGATTAATTGGGGGGAGTTAGAGGAGATAGCATATAGCACAATTAGAATGTGCTTAGCTGATCAAGTTTTACCTGAGATATACAAAGAGACCATGGTAATGGGATTTTGGGAGAAGCTATAGAAGATATATATAGAAAAGAATATGACAAACAAATATGGTTGAAGAAACAGTTGCACATTTGAGAATGCTTGAAGGAGAAGATCTCATCAATTATACTCAGAAGTTCAATCAAGTTTGCTCAGAATCGATGAGCCTTGATGTAAAGATTGATGGGGAGGATAGGGCATTGTTGCTGTTGTATTCACTTCCTATGTCTTATGATGGTCTTATAATAATCTTGATGTATGAGAAGAAAATCTTAAATTTTGAGGAGGTTGTTGATGTTCTGAGATCAAATGAGCAAAGGAAGAAGATCTATAAGTAGAGCTCTAATTTTGAGGTTCTTGCCATGAATGAAAAGAACGGGAGACCTAGAAAAAGTATTAGAGGCAAGTCCAAGAGTAGATCTAAGTTTCAGAGTAATCAGAACAAAACTTCAAAGTGCTACGAGTATCATGAAATTGGGCACTTTAAGAGGAACAGTCTGCTTTTGAAAGCTGAGAAGGGCAAGGGCATTTTGAAGGGTGGGTCGGTCAGTATGGGAGCAAATTCTTCTGAGGACAGTGGAGATAACCTACTGATGGTTTCTGATGGATCCATGAAGTACAATAGTGAGTGGATTCTTAATTCAACATGCTTATATCACTACACCTCTCATCGGAACTGATTTACAACTTATGTCAAGATGATGGAGAGAGTGTTAGCCTTGACGATAATCATCCTTGTAAGGTTGCTGGAATAGGTACAGTAAGGATGAGAATGTATTATGGAGTGATAAGAATGCTTACAAATGTCAAATATGTGCCTGAGTTGAAAAAGAACCTGATTTTATTGGGCTACTTGGAGAAGCAGATTATGCATTCAGTAGCCAAGCGGGCAGTGGATGTTTGAAGATTATCAAGGGAGTTTTGGTGGTGATGAGAGGGAAAAGAATGAAGAATAATCTCTACTGTATAGAGGGCTCAGTTGTGATAGATGGTGTTTAGGTATTTGCAGCAGCACAAGAGAGCAGCTTGCTTATCAGCTGTGGCACTATCGGATAGGCCACATGAGTGATAGAGAGCTTATTGAATTAAGCAAAAAAGGTCTGATTCTAGTATTGAAGAAGAAAGAAAATGATCTTTGTGAGTCATGCATCTACGGCAAACAGCATAGAGTTAGATTTGCTAGTAGTTTCAAGTGAAGTGAAGGAGTGCTAGAGTTGGTGCACTCGGATGTATGGGACCAGCCCTGTTTCGGCCAGAGTGGGGCAAAGTATTTCTTGACCTTCATTGATGACTTTTCAAGGAAGGTGTGGATGTATTTGATCAAGGAGAAGTCTGAGTATTCATCCGATTTAAAGTCTGAAGAGTTGAAGTTAAGAAGGAGACAGAAAAATCAGTGAAGTGCCTTAAGACTGATAATGGAAGAAAGTTTACAAGTAATGAGTTCAGAAGTTACTGTGAGGAGAATGGTATCAAACATCATTTCACAATAAGGATGACTCTCTAACAGAATGGCATAGCTGAGAAGATGAACAGAACTCTAACAGAGAAGGCCAGAAGCTTGAGGCTACAAGCATCACTTCCAAAGTCTTTTTGGGGTGATGTCATAATATTTTCTTATTTTTTTGTTAACAGGTCCCCTCATACAAAGCTAAATGATAAAATTTCAAAGGAGGTCTAAAGTGGGAAGAAGGTGGAGCTTGACTGTCTGAAAATTTTTGGTTACCTGATCTATGCACATGTGGAGGCAACTGAAAGAAGCAATTAGATCCAAAGTCACAGAAGCTGATCTTCATCAGATATCCACAAAGAGTTAAGGGCTACCTATTATGGGATCCTCACTTTCAAAAGTTAACAATTAGTGGGGATGTCATATTTGATGAGAGAAGCATCTTGAAGAGACAAAGAGGTGCAGATAGTGTTGAAAAGGCAAGACAGGACAGTAGTGAACATCTTTCACAGTCAGATAATATACCTTCAACTTTTACCTCTAAATATGACAGTTAGATAATGTACCTTCAACTTCTACCTCTAAATATGTTACTTTTGAGGTGAAGTTGGGTAGGAACATCCCCACACATGTGGAAGACCAGCAAGGAGAGCTATCTATCCAGGAGGAGGTACAAATTGAGCCACACACATCAGTTTTGTGACATGGCACAGTGGGAGTGGCATTAAACAAGCCTAAGCGCACCATCCACAAGCCAGTGCAGTTTGGTATTGATGAGACCATTTCATATACTCTCATTGCAGCCAATGGAGATCTAAAGAATTATGAAGAGGCCATGGAGAGTTCGGATCATGAATCATGGATGCAAGCCATGATGGAGGAAATGGAGTCCTTGGAGAAAAATCAGATATGACAGCTAGTGGATCTATACAAAGATGCTCGGCCCATGGGCTCCAAATGGATGTTCACAAAGAAGGAAGCACCTTCTGAGCAAGGTGGAGTGAGATATAAGGCAAGGCTTGCATCAAAGAGGTACTTGCAGAAGGAAGGAGTGGACTACACAGAGATTTTCTCTCCTATTGTGCACCATGCTTCAATTCTGGTATTGCTGTCGCTTGTGGTTGAGCAGAATATAGAATTGGAGTAGATAGATGTGAAGACAATCTTTCTCCATGGAAACCTGAAGGAGAGGATCTATATAAGGCAATCTGAAGATTTCATTGAGGCTAGATAGAAGGAGAAGGTATGTCTTCCCAAGAAGTCTTTGTATGGCTTGAGCAATCACCTCGCTGTGGTACAGGAGGTTTGATGTCTTTGTCTTGAGTCTTGATTTTTTGAGATATGAACATGATTGCTGCATTTATATGAAGGATATGGATGAAGATGATGCTTTATACCTACTTTTATATGTAGATGATATGCTTATTGTTGGGAATAGTGTCCCAAAGCCAATCGTCAGTCTGTTGAGGTTGTACTCATTTTTGTATATGTACATGAATTATGAATTAATAAAAATTATTTTGATATTTTTTATCACAAAATATTTATCTTTTAATGAACTCCTATGTTATGGTGAAGTCCTTAGGACTATTTAGACTGACAAAGGAGGATTTGTCGTTTAGTCCTTAAATCTGTTCGCGACCAAATGATACGTTGTTATCAAGGACGACAATGTTTATCAAGCATAGGTCGTTGTGTGTCATATAGGTTGGTTGTCCTCTTAACCAATGAGTGTGGAGACACTGGTATGGCATACAGGTGAGATGTAAGGGTACATCTGCACTGAAGTGACCGACTCCGGAGCTATTTCTACTGTCAAGATTTGCTCCGATGGAATATGAGTATAAATGTCCCTCGACTGAGACCGCCATGGTGACTTGCAAGCAACTCACTGCACTTAGGTACTGGATACCTGAATTTCTAATTCAGTGACGGAAGACTGCTGGGTGTAGTCAAGTACTTGACTTGTCGGTGCATGTGTCAAGATGGGATAGACCACTCCAGTTTAGGAGCTGTGTACAGTCATGTTTTAATTTAGCAAAATCTTGACCAGGGTAGTCCTTGTAAGGAGTCACAGGACTGTTTGAGTTGAGCACGATTCGGATGATCTGATCAGGGTTGACAGTTTAATCCTGAGTCATCCTAAACACAGGGGTCAAAAGGATGAATTATACAATAACCATATTCATGTAGGTTCTGGTGTTGCGATTGTGACTATTCGACCTATCCGAATCGGGTACCATTGCTAGATGGTCATTTCGATTAGTACAGGAATTGGTTCCTGTACTACCGGCTTAGGTTCGAACCTGCGGGGTCACACACATTAGAGTTCCTATCTGATCTGATGGCTGATGTAGAATCTTCATGTTTGAGACTCAGTGATCGAGAATCAGGATTCTCTGATCATGAGTTCCACACATTATGGGTACCGGGGTCAAGAGTCCCACTGGTTGGGACTTTTCGATCAGGGTTACATATCGATGAATTCTGATGCCCGATTGCCCATCGGATTTGGACTCATATTTATGAGAGATTTAATTAGTGATTTGATCGCTAATTAACTCAATTTGATTGAGTAATTATTTTTGGATCAAGTCTAATTGAATTGATTCAGTTGGGTTTGACCCGATTAGGTTAAGAGTTGACCTAATCGTCGAGATGGTTTGGTCCCTGATTTGATCAGGGGTTGGGCTTAGTCAATTCCTGATTTGATTAAATTTTATTGAGCCTAATTAAGTCTAATTTAGTTGGATTTAAATTAGTCTAATTGGACCTAAATTATTTGGTTCAATTAGGTTGGTTTAAATAATTAAACCACCTTGACCCAATCTCCATTCGCCACCTCACTTCCATTGCACCCATTAGAATTCATGAGAAGAACTTCTCATGAATTATTTTCTCATGCCAAGCCCTCTCCATGCCCCACTTTAATGTGCTATATGAATGGATAAGGATGATTGGTTGGCCATTCAAATTTAAAATAAAGTTTGAATTTGAATGGGCAATCAATCTTTGCACCTTATCCCTTTTTTTACGCCCCATTTATTATATGAGAAAAGGTTTCTCATGAAATCACTCCATGCACAATTAAACCAACCTCACGCCTTTAGTGATAAGGGATGAGTTGGTGTCCATTTGAATTCAAAATTTGATTTGAATTCAAATGTGCAATTACTCATCTTTATCCTTTCTTTTGGATAAGACGTTTGACGTTGTTATAAAAGGAGGAGAAGAGTGGGGCGTGCAAAGAAGAAGATTTTTGGAGAAAAATTTTGGGGTATGAGGAAGTCTTTGTGTGAGAAGGAAATCCATATCCTTCTAAGAGAAAAAGAAAGAAAAGAAAGAAAAGTGGGTGCAAGGTTTCCAGTGAGTTCCCTAGAGTTTTAGCCTGGGGTTTGGAAAGTGAGAAAGTGAGCTATGAGTGTCGTGAGCCCACAAAATTTAGAAAGATCTTCAACATCCTCTCAAGCATTTGTTGATGATCCAGAGCATCCAAAGAATCGATAGACATCGATCGAAGGAGTTCGATCAGCATCAGCCGTCAAAAGGGCTCTACAACGAGCTAGCACTCGTGAGGAGTCGATCAGATGGAAGCTTCATGTGGACGATCCATAGAGGCCAGACACACTGTGTGGCTAATCACGATGATCAGACTCTTCCGATGGTGATCAGATTGCAGCGATCTACTACCTGCACAAAGGTATTGTGTTCTGAACACATTACAGTAAAGTGTTTACTGTTTGAATTTGAAATTCAAATTTAAATAAATGCATGCTATATATCATATTTGATCCTAGTGTAGGATAAATTTATGTTAATTAATTAGATTAATTAATATTTTTCTGCTGTAAAATCATAATTTTGAAAAAATTTTAAAATTATCATTTTACCCCTGCACTGAATTTTCTTCAAAAATGGTATCAGAGGGGTTCTTAGATATGATATATATATTTATATGTAGATTAAGTTATAATCTAAAAGTTTAAATTTAAATTTAAAATTAAAATTTAAAATTTAAATTTTGAAAGTTATTCAAAATTTAGAATTCAAAATTTGAAATTCAAAATTTAAAATTTGAATTTTAAAATTTAAATTTAAAATTTAAAATTAAAAATTTGAAATTTAAAATTTAAAATTTGGTTGAAATTTTAAATTTGAAATTCAAAATTTAAAATTCAAAATTTAAATTTGAAATTTGTTTGAAATTCAAAATTCAAAATTTAAAATTTAAATTTAAAATTTAAATTTTAAATTAGTATATTTAGATATACTTGATCCAAGTAGCAAGTAATCGAATTGGGTTGGTTGCCATAGCCATCCATCATAGGAGAAAAGTAGGGTTTAAAGGCCTCTCCTCCCATTCGATGGGGTCTCCTATGGGGTAGGGGTGCCGCTGCAATTATATCCCATGCAGATGAAGCAGCGAAAGGAATTAAGATGTAAAGGTTCAATTGTGAAATTTATCATGAATGTGTTAGATTAGATCTAAAATAATATTCATGATTTATTTTGATTGAGTTAATTTCTGTTATGTAATTAGCAATAGGATTGTATTTATGAAATGTGCTGATCTATTTGTAAAATGAGTCAACATATTTGGTGAAAAAAATTAAAACCTTTCAAATTTAAAAATTATTTTCGAAATGCCAAACCCTGACCCATCAGCCCAAATACTTAATTAAAAGAATTAAGTGTTGTCTAGTAGGTCTAGAATTGTGAATTAAGACCTTGACAATTGCATAAACTTGTGGGTCAATGGGTTAGATGAATTAGGTCCATAATTGGGTTAGACCTAAGGTTAGCTTAAAGAAATGGACTAAATTAGAGTAATTGGTCAAATCTAATCAAAAGTTGAATTAGATTAGGTCAAGGATACTCTAGACTCAACTCCAATAGTTGTAGTTGAATGGGTCCATGTCTTTAACTAGACCAAGATGACTTAATTCATGGCTACCGATAGAACCCTATTTACTAAGTTGATCAAATTAAAACTAATGAACCGGTTGGTGTCTAAGGTAAGTTTGGCAGTTTGACCAGTGATTTTTAAGCGGGAGCTACTCGCAGTGATTCGATCTCTGACGAGTTAATGGCTTATCCCCACCACTGATCTCACTTACCTAGCCAACCTGGTGAATTAGATTTTGATTAGATCACTTGTGATTAGGGCTCACCCATGTCATTAGGTAAATCAATTTGACTGATTTAGGTGCTCCTAATGCCAGCTTTAATTAAATCTTTTTAATCTGACTTGGTGAAGTCAGTGGGAGGATTAAAATTGGCTGGATATTTTCTTCTCATCTATCCTTTAATAAAATCCTCAAAAATTATTAGGTCCCTAAAAATGATTAAGTTATATTGATAACTAAGTCATAGCCTCCCATTAAGTGAGTGATAATGAGTCCATTAGTTTAATAATCATTGGAGGCCCAAAGGCCTGGTGCTTATTGACTAATGGAATTATCATTCATAATATGATAATTTGGTTTGAGTCTTTCTGATGGTGATCAGGTTGGCCGACCAAAGTCGGGCCTGATCATTTATTGGTCCGATTCACCAAATCAAATCATGTTAATGGTTGGACCTAACCAGATCTTTTCAGTGGAGGCCAAAGCCTACTGATTAGGTTCTGGGGCAAAATCAATTACTAGAAGTTGTTTAGAGAAACAACTGGTTATGAACCTACCCATAGATGCACATGGGTTGACCAACCAAAGTTGGGCTCGTGTGTAGTCTGTGTGGATTCTAGTACCCACTAAGGAATTAAAGTAATTTCTCGAATTGGAGGTTGAGGCTACCAGTTCGTAAAAATACTGAGAAAACTTTAGACTAAAGTCCAAATCTTTAGTATTTATAATTTATGTACTAATAGAGTCTGATTTTTTTTATGCAGCTATGGCCACTACCTGTCCCTCCGGTCATTATTAGATAATGACAAGCTCATGGGACCTAATTTCGATAGCTGGTATCAAAAATTAAAAATCATCTTGAGCATGAGCGGATCCTTTATGTAGTAAGGATCCGGCACCTGAGGAGCCAGCCCCGAACGTTAGAGGGACGGTTCGAGATACTTATCAGAAGTGGTTCAACGACCGCACCACCATTCGGTGCATTATGCTGCGGTAATGAATGATGAGTTCAGCCGCAGGTTCGAGAACGCCCAGCCACAGGAGATGCTTCAAATGTTGAACGACTCTTGTGGTACGCTGACGACGTTGAAAGGCACAAAACTAGTTGTGCCATTTTCAATGCTCGGATGAGGGATGGAGCCTCAGTCACTGATCATATACTGTACATGATCGAAATGATTGAGCGCCTAAGTAAACTGGGCTTTCCCTTGCAGAGCAGTCGGTAAGGATGCGATCCTTAATTCATTGCCCAAGTCCTTCCTCCCCTTCCTTACTCATTTTCGGATGACAAAGCCTGCAGTGAACTACCACGGCTTGTTGGGGTTGCTGCAAAACTTTGAGAAGGATCACCAGCTCTATAAGGAGTCGGTGAATGTTGTAGGAGGGTCTTCTTCTGGTCGTCGACCCTTTAAGAAAGGAAGAAGAAAAAAGAAGAAGAAGAATAAGAAGGTGCAGTTGCATGCTGAACGTCTGCACAGGGTCAGACCAGGAAGTGCAAGTCCGACCAGAGCCAGGGAGTGCTTTTTTTGTAAGAAGCAGGGGCACTGGAAGAGAACTGTCCTCTATACATTGCCTCACTGGATCCGAACAGCCGAAGAAGAAGCAAGGTACTTATATGATAACACCTTGCAACTTTTTCATTTGTGATACTACTGCCTGGGTATTGGATACCGAAAGCTCTTATCATATTTGCAATTCGATGCAGGATCTACAGGTCAGTAGGAGATTTGATGAAGGCGAGAGATTCCTGAACGTTGGAGATGGAAGCAAAGTTCCAATTCTAGCATTAGGAATCATGAACCTTGTAATCAATTCTCGAAACGTAATTCTGAGTGAATGTCACTATTGTCCAAGCTTTTTATTAAATATTATTTCTGTAGGCCTTTTGGCCATGAACGGTTATCAATTTTTAATAAAAAAAATATTTGCAACATCATTTTGAATGGTGTTACAATGTTTGTTGGACAACTTAATAATGAAATTTACTTTCTATCACAACTTGTTAATGTGGTTCAAATCTCCGGTAAACGTCCTAGAATAGATAATATGTCAGAAGTCTACCTTTGGCACTGTAGGCTAGGTCATATCAATAAGAACAGGATAAACAGGTTGGCTCAAGAAGAAATTCTTGAAGTAGGTGATTGTGAATCACTTCCAACCTGTGAGTCCTGTCTTCTTGGTAAAATAACCAAATCACATTTTACTGAAAAAGATGAGCGAACCAGCGAACTCTTGGGTCTGGTACATTCTGATGTATGTGGACCCATAAGCTCAAGTGCAAGAGGTGATATTTCTACTTCATAACCTTCACAGACGACCTATCGAGGTATGGGTATGTTTATTTAATGAAGCATAAGTCGGAGTCATTTGAAATTTTCAAATTATTCCGAAATGAGGTAGAAAAATAAACTGAAAAGTGTATTAAAACTCTTCGATCTGATCGAGGAGGTGAATACCTTTCCAATGATTTTCTGATATATCTTGAGGAGAATGGGATTCTCTCTCAGTGGACACCTCCTGGAACACCACAGCATAATGGTGTATCTGAAAGGAGGAATCGGACCTTGTTGGACATGGTTCGATCCATGATGGAGTTTGCTGGTCTGTCGATCTTCCTCTAGGGATATCGCTCGAATCGGCTTGTTACTTCTAAATAGAGTTCCGAGTAAGTCTGTAACCAATACGCCATATGAGATATGGATAGGACGTAAGCCAGTACTCTCGCACCTTAGGGTTTGGGGGGTCCGGCTTATGTTAAACGTTTAATTACGGACAAGCTTAGACCTAGGTCTGACAAGTATAATTTTATAGGGTATCCAAAAGAGATCAAAGGGTATTACTTCTACCTAGCTGATGAGCAAAAAGTGTTTGTCAGCCTTAAGGCAATCTTTTAGGAAAAGGAGTTCCTTGGTGAAGGGACTATTGCCTCTAAGGTCAAACTTGACGAAGTTCGACAGGTGGAAAAACGACACAAGTTGCTGAACCTGAATCGGATTTGATTAGATTAGATCCGGAGCCCATTGTTCAAGCACCTTAAGGCGATCTAGTAGAGTACCACGTCAACCGGACAGATACTATGGTTTCTTGGTCCGGGACGACGATCCTATCAAACTTGATAAAATGATGAGGATCCGATCACCTACATGGATGCAATGCGGAGATCCGACTCTGAGAAATGGCTAGAGGCATGAAATTGAAATAGAGTCCATGAAGGTCAACGATGTTGGACATTGGTTGACCCACCCGAAGGAGTAAAACCCATAGGGTGTAAGTGGGTCTTCAAGAGGAAGAGGGGCGTAGACGGAAAGGTGAAAACCTATAAAGCCTGTTTGGTTGCCAAGGGATATCGTCAACGTTATGGTATAGACTATGACGAGATATTTTCTTCTGTGGCAATGCTCAAATCCATTCGGATTATGCTTGCGATAGCTGTCCATCTGGACTATAAAATCTGGCAGATGGATGTGAAGACAGCTTTCCTAAACGGAGAGCTAGATGAAGAAGTGTATATGATACAACCTGAAAGATTCACATCCACTGATGAGTCTAAGGTGTGCAGACTATAGAGGTCCATTTATGGACTTAAGCAGGCATCCCGGAGTTGGAACATATGTTTTGATAAGACGATCAAGACGTATGGCTTCGTTAAGAACGGAGAAGAGTCCTGCATTTATAAGTGGGCTAATGTCCAGTAGTAGTATTTCTTGTATTGTATGTGGATGACATTCTCTTAATCGAGAATGATGTCCTTGCATTACAGGAATAAAGATTTGGCTGTCATCATAGTTCTCCATGAAGGATTAGGAGAAGCTTCCTACATCCTAGGGATGAGGATCTACAGGGATAGATCTAAAAGGTTGCTTGGTTTATCTCAGTCCACGTACATTGATACTATGCTGAAGAGGTTCAGCATGAGAATTCCAAGAAAGGCTATCTACAGATAGGCCATAAAATTTCTCTCTCGAAGAGGGATTGTCCGACAACACCTCAAGAGAGAGAGCGTATGAGTAGAATTTCATATGCTTCGCAGTGGGATCTATCATGTATGCCATGACATGTACATAACCAGATGTGGCATACTCACTAGGGGTAGTGAGTAAATACCAATCTGATCCAGAGAGAATCACTGGAAGGTTGTTAAAACCATCCTGAAGTATTTAAGAAATACTAAGGACCAGTGGCTTGTTTATGGTGAATCGGACTTGAGACTTATAGGGTTTATAGACTCTAGTTTTCAGTCTGATCACGATGACAGCAAAAGTGTGTCGGATTTATTTTTATCCTTAATGGTAGGGCTATCTGCTGGAAAAGTTTCAAGCAGCACACAGTGGCTGATTCAGTTTGTGAGGTGGAGTATGTCGCTGCATCAGATGCTGTCAAAGAAGTAGTGTGGCTGAAAAAATTTATCATCGAGCTCGGAGTAGCACCCTCCCTTGTTGGTCCAGTTCTGCTCTACTGTGACAGCTCTGAAGCCATTGCTCAGGCGAAGAACCAAAGGCACACCAGCGGACGAAGCATATTCTGCACCGCTACCATCTCATCCGAAAAATTATGGATCGAGGTGACGTCGATCTTCAGAAGATCGACGGAAAGGAGAACCTGGCCGATCCATTCACTAAAGCCATTGCAGTGAAGGAGTTTGACAACTACAAGTCGAAGATAGGTATTAGATACTGCACCGATTGGCTTTAGGCCAAGTGGAAGATTGTTGGGAATAGTGTCCCAAAGCCAATTGTCAGCCTGTTGATGGTTGTACTCATTTTTGTATATTACATGAATTATGAATTAATAAAAAATATTTTGATATTTTTCATCACAAAATTTTCATCTTCTAATGAACTCCTATGTTGTGGTAAAGTCCTTAGGACTATTTAGACTCGACAAAGGAGGATTTGTCGTTTAGTCCTTAAATCTGTTTGGACCAAATGATACGTTGTTACCAAGGACGACAACGTTTATCAAGCATAGGTCGTTGTGTGTCATATAGGTTGGTTGTCCTCTTAACCAATGAGTGTGGAGACACTGGTATGGCATACAGGTGAGATGTAAGGTACATCTGCACTGAATGTGACCGACTCTGGAGCTATTTCTGCTGTCAAGATTTGCTCCGATGGAATATGGGTATAAATATCCCTCCGACTTGAGACCGTCATGGTGACTTGCAAGCAACTCACTGCACTTAGGCACTGGACTCCCTGAATTTCTAATTCAGTGACGGAAGGCTGCTGGGTGTAGTCAAGTACTTGACTTATCGGTGCGTGTGTTAAGATGGGATTGACCACTCCGGTTTAAGAGCTGTGTACAGTCATGTTTCAATTTTGCAAAACCTTGGTCAGGGTAGTCCTTGTAAGGAGTCACAGGACTGTTTGAGTTGAGCACGATTCGAATGATCTGATCAGGATTGACAGTTTAACCCTGAGTCGTCCTAAACACAGGGTCAAAAGGATGAATTATATAGTAACCATATTCATGTAGGTTCTGAGTGTTGCGATTGTGACTATTCGACCTATCCGAAGTCGGGTACCATTGCTAGATGGTCACTTCGATTAGTACAGGAATTGGTTCCTGTGCTACCGGCTTAGGTTCGAACCTACGGGGTCACACACATTAGAGGTTCCTATCTGATTGATGGCTGGTGTAGAATCCTTCATGTTTGAACTCAGTGATCGAGAATTAGGATTCTCTGATCACGAGTTCCACACATTATGGGTACCGGGGTCAAGAGTCCCACTGGTTGGGACTTTTCGATCAGGATTACATATCGATGAATTTTGATATCCGATTGCCCATTGATTTGGACTCAGTATTTATGAGAGGTTTAATTAGTGATTTGATCGCTAATTAACTCAATTTGATTGAATAATTATTTTTGGATCAAGTCCAATTGAATTGAATTCAGTTGGGTTTGACCCGATTAGGTTAAGAGTTGACCTAATCGTCGAGATGGTTTGATCCCTGATTTGATCAGGGGTTGGCTTAGTCAATTTCTGATTTGATTAAATTTTATTGAGCCTAATTAAACCTAATTTAGTTAGGTTTAAATTAGTCTAATTGGACCTAAATTATTTGGTTCAATTAGGTTGTTTAAATAATTAAACCACCTTGACCCAATCTCCATGCGCCACCTCACTTCCATTGCACCCATTAGAATTCATGAGAAGGAACTTCTCATGAATTATTTCCTCATGCAAGCCCTCTCCACACCCACTTTAATGTGCCATATGAATGGATAAGGATGATTGGTTGGCCATTCAAATTCAAAATAAAGTTTGAATTTGAATGGGCAATCAATCTTTGCACTTATCCCTTTTTTTACGTCCCATTTATTACATGAGAAAAGTTTCTCATGAAATCACTCCATGCACAATTTAAGCCATGCCTCACGCCTTTAGTGGATAAGGGATGAGTTGGTGTCCATTTGAATTCAAAATTTGATTTGAATTCAAATGTGCAATTACTCATCTTTATCCTTTCTTTTGGATAAGATGTTTGACGTTGTTATAAAAGGAGGAGAAGAGTGGGGCGTGCAAAGAAGAAGATTTTTGGAGAAAAATTTTGGGGCGTGAGAAGTCTTGTGTGTGAGAAGAAAATCCATATCCTTCCAAGAGAAAAAGAAAGAAAAGAAAGAAAAGTGGGTGCAAGGTTTCAGTGAGTTCCCTAGAGTTTTAGCCTGGGGTTTGGAAAGTGAGAAAATGAGCTACGAGTGTCGTGAGCCCACAAAATCTCAGAAGATCTTCAATATCCTCTCAACACGTCTGTTGATGATCTGAAGCATCCGAAAAATCGACAGACATCGATCGAAGGAGTTCGATCAGCATCGACCGTCAAAAGACTCTACAACGAGCTAGCACTCGTGAGGAGTCGATCAGATCGGAGCTTCGTGTGGACGATCTGTAGAGGCCAGACATACTGTGTGACTGTATCACGACGATCAGACTCTCTCGATGGTGATCAGATTGCGACGATCTACTACCCGCACAAAGGTATTGTGTTCTGAACATATTACAGTAAAGTGTTTACTATTTGAATTTGAAATTCAAATTTAAATGAATGCATGCTATATATCATATTTAGATCTTAGTGTAGGGTAAATTATGTTAATTAATTAGATTAATTAATTTTTTTTCACTGTAAAATCATAATTTTGAAAAATTTTAAAATTATCATTTTACCCCTACACTGAATTTTCTCTAAAACTTATTGCTAACAGGAGTGCTGAAGCTGTGAATGGACTAAAATCAGCATTGTCTTCTGAGTTTGAGATGAAGGACTTGGGTCCGGCCAAGAAGATTTTTGGTATGGAGATTTGTAGGGATAAAAGCAAAGGTATTCTCCACTTATTATAAGGAGGATATATTTAGAAGGTATTGGAAAAGTTTGGCATGGATAAGGTCAAGTCGGTTGGAAAACCATTGCTGAGCCATATCTCTCTTTCTAAGCAGTAGTGCCTCCAGTCAAAAGAAAAGAGAGAGTACATAAAGAGAGTTTCCTATGCCAATTCTGTAGATAGTGTGATGTACACTATGGTGTGCTATAGGCCTGATATAATACATGCAGTGAATCTAATTAGCAGGTACATAGCTAACCCAGCAAGGAGCATCGGAAGACTCTGAAGTGGATTTTGCGGTATCTACAAGGAACTCAAAGGCTTGGTCTGATTTTTGGACAGCAAGTTAGACTTGAGAAGAACTCCAATGAGTCAAGGGGAGTTTTAGGTCCATTGGAAGGATTTGTTGATGCTAATTATGTAGATGATTTGATACAAGGAGGTCTACTATAGGTTATATTTTCTGCATAAATGATGGGCCTGTTTCTTGGAGATCAATCTTCAACCTATCACGGCCTTTCCACCATAGAGGTCGAGTACATAGAGATTACGAGGCTGCTAAGAAGACTCTTTGGCTGAAGAGACTCATTATGGAAACGGGGATGAAGTAAGTGTTTGATGGTGCACAGTGATAGTCAAAGTGCTCTCCATTTGGTTTAGAACCAAGTCTATCATATATGGACAAAGCATATAGATATGAGGTACCACAAGATCAGAAAACTAATAGAGGAAGGTAAGTTGAAGCTGGTCAAAGTTCATACAGAGGAGAAGCAGGCTGATGCACTTACGAAAGCTCTTCCACGGGATAGTTTCCTCAAGTGCATGATGCTGATGGGCTTGAACGATTAGATTGAGTTCACAAAGGCTTTGGAGCATCAGGTGGAGATTATGGGCTCATTTATGGTGCTTTTAAGCCTTGGAAGGCCAGAAGAGGAGCCAAGGCATTGGCTTCATGAAACAGAGACCACCAGGTCTTGATTGGGTAGCCATATGTCATGGGGGTCCAATGGTGCAAGCGAGGACTGACTTGGTCCTAGGGTGGAGGGGTTCAGCCCTTCACGATTTTGAGGCCTACGTATTTGGGCCTTGAAGGCTAATCCACTATTTGGGCTAGGTTTGGGTCCAAAAAAGGTGAGTATAATCAAGTCATGGGTATACATGGGCTTGGATGAGTGCAATCATATGTGAGTTAGTATTAGAAGTTTTTGGATTGGGTCATGTGACTATTTGTATATATATACAAATTGTAATCGGTTTGATTGAATCAATGAATACGAAATTATTTTCTCCCTGACATTCTCTCTCCTCTCTTTCTCTGTCACACATCATCTCCTCCAAACCCTAGCCACCACCCCTTGGAGAAACCCTAGCCGCCCTAGGGTTTGGTGAAGGTACCCATCCAAGTGCCTAGAAGATTGCCGCCCAAGTCTTGCCGCCCATACCCACTCTTGGGCATCCCATCTTGCTTCCTTTTCTTTGTTGCTAGTTAACTACAAGGTCTCCATACCCCTAAGGAGAGATCCAACAATATCTGACCCAAGTTAGGACCCCCATAAATGAAATCTTCAAAATGAATCTGAGGACATAATGTATCGAAGTCATCGATTTGGCAAAATCTATCCAATATGTCGACATAGACTTCGGCAATCTACATCGATAAAAATGTAACTCTAAGAATAGCCCCATCTTAAAAGAATAACTTTGGATAGAGCAATCAAACTTTGAAAAAAATCCAATGACGACCATAGGTTCCTACCTAGAGAGATAATCTTGGTGATGCAAGGTCCAAAGAAAACCTCGATGATGACCAACGACCTCGGATGATGATCGATGCTCACAACTTGGTGAAATTGAAGCCTAGATCTACTTGTCAAATGACTTCAGGAAAGACATCAAATTGAACACAACTCTGACATCAGATCCATTCTGAGAACTCAGACTACACTTCAAACAAGTCAACAAGTGAGTGTGCATTTGATGAAAGTTTATTTTATTTCAATAAGAAGTTTTTATTACAAAAGATGAAGATGAGAAATTATAAAAAGCAAAGCCAAAAGGGAACAAGACAAAAAGGGTCAAAACTCCTCAAAAGATACTTCGATAGCTGACTTGGCCGCAGGACTCGGAGCAATGACCAACTCGATGATGGGAGGTTCAATTATGGTAAGCTCGATTGGATCCTTGAACAATGGCTGATTATCCTCGCCGACCTCTACTGTAGGGTCTAGTCGATCAATATCGACCTCAGAAAAGAGATGCACCACCAAAGCCTTGCAGGCATCGAAGCCATATCCAAAAGCTATAGAAGAAGCTTCAGTAACTTTGATTTTGAACTCCAATGAAATCTTAAACTACATGATGGCCTTCAACTTGGCCTCGGCAACCACCTTTCCCTTGTCGGTTTCCATCCAAGCCTCCATCGACTGCATTTCATCCTTGACGACCTTCATTGCCGCCTCAAGCTCAGCAATCCTCTGCTGCTGCATCTCCGCAAGCCCATGCTCAACAGCAAGGAAGCCTTCGAGTTGGGTGACCCATCCTTGGTGGCCTAGAGCTCAGACCTTACCCGAGAAGCATCTTCCTCTGAGGTTTGTCTCCAAGCCTCCACCGCCTAGAGATGTCCCTCGAGCTTCCTCTTAACTCAATTGAGGCTGAGGCAGTATATCGTGCATCAGCTGCAAGAGAAAACTAAAGTCAGAAAATCTCAAATGTAAGTAAGAAAATTGGTTAAGTCGGGACTTACCTTCAAAAGACCTCCAAACAAAGAGGACAAAGCTTTATCCATAGGTCGGGCCTTTATCATGGCCCAATCTAATGGTAGCAGCATCACCTTGATGATCTCTTGAGTGAGCTACTGGTTGCAGAGAGCTGAGTCACCCCTCCGAAACCTCACCATCAAGGTGATAAATTTCTCCTCTATCGCCAACAAGAAGGGTC
Source organism: Elaeis guineensis (assembly GCF_000442705.2). NCBI lineage: Eukaryota > Viridiplantae > Streptophyta > Magnoliopsida > Arecales > Arecaceae > Elaeis > Elaeis guineensis. The sequence continues at coordinate 140,903,700 of NC_025993.2, forward strand.
TCTTTCCTTATTGAACTTCGGGGGCTCCAGCTATTGGAGAAACCAAGAAGGAATCGGATCGAGCCAATGATGAGATCCGAGGAGGGGAGGATGGAGTCACTACTTGGGTAGGTTCTGAAGCAGTTGTAGGGCTGTGCTTAGGGGCAGCACGATGATAACCCCCTACGTGTCATCAACCTCAATCGGGTCCATGCTGGAAGTCCCGACTGATCTGCTGGGGGATGGTGAAGTTGGTAGAGCTAGAGCCAAGAAAGCTATTGCTTCATCTTCTTCCTCAACAAACCCTCTCCCGAGGTAGCACTCAGCCTTTTCTTTAGGATAGCCAACATAATCATCCCGAAATCGAGCCTCATTGCTATGAAACCAAAGACCAAAGTTAGTGCAAAAGGTCAAAAGAGATTAATAAACTAACAAAGTAAAGGACTTAGACATACCCTGAGAAAGAGGTAAAATAAGGCCATCATGATAGAGTGTCTGTCCGACCATCAGTTTGCTCAACTTCGGCACCTCAATATCAAGCAACTTTGGATAATCCTTCTCATCTCCGGAGAGGACTAACTTCTCTTATTTGGAGAGAGCTGAGGATCACTCCAAATCCAACTAAACCCCAAAGAACATCAGAAGAAATAAAAAAAGAACCGACCTTTTCAATCACAAATAGAGGAAAAAAGGCTGGTGATAAACTTACATCTATATCCAGGACTGAAGTACCACCATCCTCTTTCATGGGATGCTTCTTCAGGGTATATAATACTTTAAAAAGCAAAATCCTTGATTGGATATGAAGCCAATCACATATGATGATAAAAATAGTGATCATCTGAATGGAGTTCGAAGTGATCTAGGTTGGAAGGACTCTAAAAATGTCTAGAATATTGGAAGCAAAGAGATAGAAATACAATCGAAGATCAGCTTAGAGAGTCACTCGTACATGATGACTCGACTCTTCAGAGCACTTGAAATATAATCTTCTTAACTTAGGGCTTCGAGCCAAAAGTAGAAGGAATAGAATACTGAGACTGAATCCTTTGGAGGTCAGCCTCAGTAATGGATGACTCCTCGTTCCTAGGACCAAAGAAGTCTTCAAATTCCTACATAAGACTTTTTGGCCTGCATGGTTCAGGACCCCAATAACCAGACAAAGAAGTGACCTCGATAGTGGTCCAAGGACTCTCCTTAGACTCGGACTGGAGAAGAGGTGGCCAAGAACCTTGGCCACCTCGATGACTTTTATCCCGATCCTCGCCACTAGAAGATATTTAGAAATAAAAGGACCAAAAGAAAAGAAGAAGAAGATCGGCAAAAGAAAGATGAAAAGTGATCGAAACGGAGAAAGAGACATGAAAATCAACTAGAAAAATGGGATGCTTGATCGAAAAAGTGCCATCGAACCAAAGAAAGAGATGGAGCATACAACAGCAAAAAACCTCCAATGGATTGGAAGCTGGGGCTTGAGAATGGATAATAAATAGAAAAGATGAGAATGGTGGGAGAGCAGGCTTTTATATACTCTTCACTAACGATCTAGATTTACCCTCCTAAGCCATCGATGTCAGCCACGTGACATAAATCCGGACCATCTAACCAGATGACTTTTCAACACACCACCATTCTGATCCAGCCATGCAGGTCAATCTACATGAAATGGTGTTGGGCCAATGACATAAGACAGATGGCAGTCTCTGACAGGTCAAACCATAATTGCTGATTCTCAACCTTCGATGTTGAAATTATGACCTACATCAAGCCATCCATCCCTCATAAATGTTCGGGATTCATGAAGTACTAAATCTTCCTAAATAATTAAGGTGTGATTCATAAAGTGACTTGATGATTCGGCCCTAAATTTTGTGAAGCGATGTGACAATTCGTCTGAAGACCAAATGACTTAGATTCATAGGCTCGGACACATGCCAAGGACTTACTTCCTTCGTTCGAGACAAATGTCTCAAACTTGGAAGTGGAGGAGCAAGTGTTATGGGGTTATACTATCTCGACCATTGTCCTCGAAACTTATACTTGGACAGACTCATCAAATCGATCGAAGTACTAAGGGGACTCCAAATAGCGAACATCATCCAGACATCCTGATAATGAAGTGAATAACTTCATCAAATTTTATGTCTGGCCACATGTCAAGGACATCAACACGTCACTGACAACTACAGCCGATGACCCATCAAGACTGCCATGGAGAGTCAAAAGGGAATAATCCCATCGGCTCCCGTCGACCCTCCAACTTGGGTGCCTATCGACCTAAAGGTTGGAACCCTGCCGACGACCCGAGATGATTTCCACGACCGACACCAATGATGACACATTCGAGTCAGGATCTCGATCGTATTCCAACCTCAAGTCACAGATTATCCTACCATATGGGCCACTAATAGGAATCTTCATCAGAATGTGGCCACTACTCATGACTAATAACCTTTGATTTGTAAATCTTTTATCCTAATGGCGTAACAGATCATGATCCGACCTATCGGTCTACATAATGGCTTACAACTCTACTTCTATATAAAGAGACAATAAAGGGATCCTCAAGGTACGCACACAATATAACAAACATTAAGCTCATACTCTCCCTCTTTTCTATTATTTTCAAGCTCTGACCGACTTAATCATCGAAGCGTCTCCCACCGAAGAACCTCAGATGAGTGTAGACTTTCTTTATAGGTCTCTATTGGCGTCTTAGTGCTCAGGCTATCTTCATCCTCAGCCATATCAACATCCTCTGAAGTCTTAATGCAACAATATCCATTAAACTTTTTAAATAATCTCTATAAATAAAAAATTATTCTGAGGATATAAAATGATTATCATTATCAAGATTAAACTATGATCTGACCAATACTTTTTTAACTTTACATATATCTACCATGCAATTCTCTGCATGAAAGTATTTACACTTTACATCTCTTGCCTCAAAATAAGCTCAATAAAAAAAAATTAAGAAAAATGCAGATATGATGTAGGATATTTAGCTCCTAAAATTACTAGAGTCACATCTTAGAATACACTCAATAATTTGTAAATCTTCTCAACTTTTTTTCAATCCTCTTCAGACAGACAATGCTTATAATTAGAGTCACTTAATTTTAAATAAAGAAATGTACGACTGCAAAATGAGCACTCCCTAGCACAAAAAAGATTGAGTTCCATCTTATAGGAATATCTTACTTTAAGCATTTTTTTTTAAACTTTCCAAAGAAATTGGTCTAATACATTCCAAACACTATTGCTTTCAAACTTGTGAGCTTCTCACATATTTAATTTTTTTAATTCTTTCATGAACCTTTATGATAGATTCATCTATCACCTTTAATCCCTCTTGTATAATTAAATTAAGAATATGAGCATAACATCGGATATGAAAAAACTTACTATTTGAGTAAAGTACATTCTTCAAATTAAATTAGATCTTTAGTATATCAACAAAAATATCATTTATCAATGCATTATCCAAAGTCATGCAATACAATTTCTTGTCAATCTTATTTCACATAAAGATATACCAGTATGTGGAGAACAGAAATTTCTTTTCAATCTTTTTTGCAATATCCATTCCTCATCAATAAAATAGATTGTTAAACATAAATATATATCAATTGCAATAATTTTTCTTTCTCTTTCTTATACAATTTTAGCAAATCAGTCTTACAGTATTTCTTAACATAACTTAGCATCCTCACAAAATGAGCAAACAGAGATCTAATGCCTTCATACTCAACAAATTTAAATAGCTAGATCATGCTTAACAATTATAAATATTAACAATTTATAAAATTTTCAAAATCAAATGTAGTAGAATGTATTGATATAGATCCTTCAGATTGTGATTAGATAATCTATTTTATATCACGATTCTTTATACAACTCTCTATATGATATTTCAGATTTTCGATCCCAACCTTACCTCTATATGGATATTCTATATATATCATACTTCTAGCATTTATACATTTGAGTTATCTCATTTATATGAAAGAATTAATGGACAAATGAAGTTAGCTTTTGTTTATGCTTACTTTGTGTAGAGTCATTCACTACAACTGTACTGGAATCTAGAGGCATTGACTCATTTGCCTTATCATCGTCACTGTCCAACTCCACATTTACATAGAATTCTTTATCCATCTATATCATATAATTTAAAATTATATCAAAAAGAATAACTTATAATTTTAAACCAACATACATAATCAACAAATATTTAGAAAAGCAAAGAGAAGGGCAAGAGGAGGCTCCAATTCATCATTTAATATACTAAATCAAAATGAATGCAGTTGGTTGCCTACAGAAGCAAGCTATTCAAGATTGCTTATTGCTAGAAATAGTTCATTCTTACTTCACAAATTAACAATAACTCATCCAAGAATCATCTCAGGCTCTTCATATAAACATAAAAGCAAAAGAGGAGAAAAAAAAGGCTCATATTCATCAATGTAGCTAAATCAAAATGGTTGTAATCAGTTACATGCAGAAGCAAGCCATCCAAGATTGCTTACTATAAAAAATATATGATTCTTACTTCATAAATCAGCAAAAACTCATCCAAAAATTATCATAGCTTATTCATATAAATAAGTAAAAAATAAATTGAGCATACAAATTATGAATAGAAAAAGGCAACCTGTACAAGTTGCACTAAGATAAAATTTTCAAGATTTTAAAATGACTAATAAAGACGGCATCTCAATAGTTTCAACCCTCACGATAAGAAATAATGAAAATTTAGAATAATTAGGGTCTCAACGTGGAATTTTGAACATACATCTAAAGTATCAGCAAGCCTATGTAACTAACCAAAAAAAAAAAAAGAGTCAACTTATTTATATCACTAAGATAATATAGATTTATCATAGATCTAATGCACATTTAAATAATGACATCCATACAGCAATATGATATAACAATGCAAATTTGGATTAAAAACAAGAAGATATTAAAATTAGCAACTTAATACAAATAACCTGTTTACAGTTGCATTGATGTATCAAATATTAATAACATCAACATTAACATTTAACAGCAACTTAATGGTGGGCTGTGGGCTACGGCATCAATACAAATGACCAGTTTATGCATTGATATAACCAATAACATTAACATTAAATTTAACAGCAATGTATAATTTATAAGTTAAAAATGACATCAACAGCAACTTATAGATGACATCAATACAGCAATAATATAAACAGAACCAATTGAAAATTTATACGTATAACAAATAAGAAATATGTGGATTAGAAACAAGAAGATATTAAATATGGTTAAAACCATGCATTAAAGCCAAAATATGAGTTATAAGATATGGAAGCCACAACAATGAAAACCATGGTTGTAATGAGACATAGCTTTATCAAGCCTCCAAAATCTATTTTCAGATTTTATCAAGGATAAAACAACACCAGTTAGAGATAAATTCTCAAATAAACTACTACTATTTCCTTCACAACAGTGGCATCTTCTTCCTGAACAATGAAGGTTAGAACTCAATGGATATTTAAATAAAGATACAACATTATTTGCAATGAAGAAACTATTATTATTTCCAATGCATATTTAAATTTAAATAATTTACTTCAATTGAAACACTAGAACTCAAAAGATAGAGTGGCCTTATATTTTACAGGGGAATAGGTGTGGAAGCTTTGTGAATTTGAACTCTGAAGAGATAACAAGAGAAAAAAATATAAACACATGAAAAATAGAAAAGGAGTGATGTTGCCTAATCTATAGGACTACTACTTCAAACAAAGGCAAACCCCAATAATATCATTCCTAATGCTCAGAAACCAAAATATAAGATAGCCTTCTCTCTCCCAAAAAGGTCTCCACCAAAAACCTGCCAGAAACTCAACTTCAAAGATCCTTAGATCATAGATTAAAAATTACAATGAAAATATAATTTTGAAAAAATTAAGAAAAAAACTTTCAGTTTAAAGGGTAACTAAGTTGATATAGTTGAGCAATGCCATGTTGGCTTCCCTATCCCTCATCAGAGTTGACCTGCATGCGTAGTTCTTGGTTGCCAATATTTGAGATCGTCGGACAGAAGAAAAACTAGGATTTCAGTGCGAGAAAATAGCAATAGGTAATCAAAAGGAGGGGAGTTAAATGGAGGGAGCAAACCTATGATCGTAGCAACCTTGGAGCCCGGTTTGACATGGATGGTCATGGAAATGGTGGAGGGGAGGAGAGTTTAAAGAAATATTCTTGCTAAGAAAAGAAGGTAGCAAGAGAGAGGCGGCAAAGGAGAAACCCTAATGAGGGAAGAACTAAGAAACAAAGCGAGAGATGAAAAGAGGGGTGGCAAAGTAGAAACCCTAATCAAGAAAGAAGGAAGTAAGAGAGGGGCAGCAAGCAAAGGAGAAACCCTAACCAGCTGGAAAGGAAGGCAGCAAGAAAGTAGAAAGAGGTGATTTGATTTTGGGAAGCCTCTGAAAGACTATGGAATAGAAGGGCGAATCCAATAACGGATTTTAGATTTTGTCTTTAGAATAGCGAATAGCGAGATACATCGGGGATGGACATCACAATTGATGATGGACTCTTTAATTATAAAATTTAAATCACGTATTTGCAATTTGGGAAGGCTGTACAAGGCATCAGAGAGCAGGCCGAGCAGCCCAACGAGTGCAAGTTGTCAAATGGGTACTTGACCTTTTCCAACTAATATAGAAAATGAGTTAAATGGATTAAACAAATCAACAGGTTCAAATCCAAATCCAAACCAAATAATAAATAGACTAAATAAATTGTTCCGTTTACGATACGAATCTATTTAATCCAAATCCAAATCTATTTATGGCGAGTCGAATACAGATCGAATTGATGGATAGATCGCAGTTTGCTATCTCTACTTACTATCCTAGACCAATCATCTCCTATCATGCAGCCAAGAATGCATGGAAATCCTAGAGGATGTAGCAAGATATATAATGCACATAATCATGCACATGATGATTGCTTTTGCTAATAGTGTTGAGCATATTTACCATTGCTACAATTCTATCCAAGTACTAGTCCAAGTATGATTGATATTTCCTTAGATACCCACATTGTTAGATTCTCTCTCTTCCCATATCTTTACAAATAGTAACAAAAAAGGCTTATTATTTAATTTGTCCCCTATCAACTTCAGCATATAAATCTTCAGCTGGATTATGAGACAAAAATAAGGACAAGGATCGACAATGCAGAAGGGGAAACAAAAAAAATCTTATCATCGCAAGTTCTACGTATGCTAGCAACGTGCAAATCATGAGATATCTAGGAAAAAAACCCATACTGGTTGTACACTGTAATGTGAAGGATCCATCTAACTCTACCTAGTCAGATGATATGATGCCAAATATAAGTTGACAACATTGATTAGGTGATTTAGCTAATCTCTTTACGAGAAAATTAGAAGAAATCCATATATATATAATATTCAACAATTCAATAAATTCAAAGAGAGTTACAATAAAACAACCTTTAAATAGGGAGTATTCAACTCATTTATTCTGGAACCATAAGCTATCTCCAAGAATTTCCCAGTTTGCAATATCTGACAACATCCAACCTTTCCATCGCACAAATGAAAACCCATAAATTAAGATTCAGTAAGAGGTGCTATCATCTTTAGCTGGTTATAAGCATATCGGTACACAAAACCACAAGTTACCACAGGAACAACATTTATCTCCTTGAAGACATTTACAAATTTCTCCAGCTTTATAAGCAACTGCTTGTGTTCAGTGCCATCCTGACATGATATAACTATTCAACATTAAAAGCCATTCACTAAGAGTTAAAGAACAAGAAACACCCTCCTCCCACCCGCAGGATTCAGAACCACGCCTCCATCCTGGTTTTCATAACTCCTGGGTTGGTGCTGGATCAGCGGCAACAATTCACAGAGACAAGCCTTTCAAATGTCATCTAGAGGATGTCTTTGAATCTTTTCTCTGTCAGTGAATACATTTTCTATTCCATACTCAGCAGCCAATGCATCTATATCATGAGTTATTTCCCAGCTGCCCTTGTGACTACCCCAGTTTGAGTGTAATGGCTCGGTGCCACATCTTTCCAAACCCTCGCACTCCCAAGCTGGCTCTGTATATCTTCAAACTCCTCTGCAACTACAGCCTGTCTTTTCACACCCATCTCGAAGTCAAAGCTCATTTTGGCGGGGCTCATTATGCGCCCTAGAGAGTGTGAAGAGTTGAATATGGCCGAATCCTCTTTCACCTTAGCTCGGAAATCATTCCTGGACTTGGGAATCCTTGAGAAGAAGATCTGGATGACATTTTGGGCGCATCCGCGGTTATAGGGATTCTTATTCCTATCATAGCGATATCGAAAGTTCTCGTAGGTGGTCTGCAAGCAGAATGAGTTTTAAACAAATAAAGACCTGACACAAGTTGGATATGTAAAATACAGCAAATCAATGGCTTCAGTAAAAACAAATCTGACCTGATTGGTGCAAATTAAGTAAAGGTGAAAGGCTGTTAACCCTCCAACAAACCAAGCTGCTATGAATGTATATATAATAAGAACACCAGTAACTGGTGATTTAATAACTGCTTTCCACAGATTACATTCATATACTTCCATGATCTTTGTGAGGTTGACCCAGCAGAAGGCAAACACATAAAGACATAGCAGGGTTGTGGAGGACACAAACATAAAAAAGTAGCGATAATTCCTCTGCATAAACAAAACTAATCAGAAATAATTCACATTGAGATAGAAAAAAAGAAATCATGCTCAAGTAGTTCATTGATTTCTTTCCTTTTAGAAGCCTATAATTTATTGATGAATAATATTGTTCCACATTATTTTGAATAATTGAATGGCAAAAGCTAACTAGAAGCATAACAATCTTTAATGATATATAGCGAAGGTTAATGGGATATAGGAAGAATGCAACAAGAATGACTTTTTAAGATCATCTTCAACAGGAATGAGCACAAGATTTATTCACATGGCAAAAAAAAAAAAAGAGAACAAAAAAAAAAAAGACAATGAAAAATATTCAAATATTATAGGTCAGTCCTTCCAATCCTTCAGTTTTGAGTCTTCAAATATAGAGTTTATGCTTATGCTTATGCTGTGAAAATGACAAAGTTAATGCTCTTTTCCTGGTTGACAAAGCAGTAAAGCATCAAACAGTAGAGCCATAGGAAAAGGTTTATTTATCCTCCGAAGGTGTAAACTTGGAATTTCAGAGGTCTATGGTAGGAAATTTAAATGCTTTGATCACTTGCATACAGCATATCTGATGCACAGGTATTGGGCACGCGAGTTACCATTTAAACTATGACAGTGCATCTATTGTTCATTTCAGAAATTCTTGGATCTGTATATGCCCTGATTTAAAAAACTTGGAGCTGTATATGCCCTGACTCCTGCTGACATAATAAGCCACAGTTTCCAGAAGAACTTTTGCTCTTGTTTTCTTTTTTCCTTTTGACATAATCCATGAATTCCATTTTATAATGATTGGACAAATAGTGCACAGTGAAGAGAGCAAGCAAAGCAAAAGCATACCTTTCCAATACACTGGCCAACCCAAGGACAATGATGATCGAAACGTTCCACACAGTTATTGCAGATTGAGCAGTGGGAACATCGAGGGGGGCGATATAGCATGCATGTATGGCAATATTTGACCTTGACAACAACGTTGTTCACAATAATATCTTTGGTGGGTGGCAAAGTTGAGACACCACCCTGACTTCCACCCCAGTCTGAGACACCATCATCATATTCTGGCTCTGGAGGGTGTGCATTTCGAGGAATAATGCCTGGATCTCTGCCAGAAGTAAGAAAGAGGAGAAAAATATCCTGCACAGATAAGAAACCATTGCTTATTTAGAAATAATCTTGCAAGAAATGAATTCCAACATGCATCAAAACTTCCTAAAGTCCCATTATACTGACACAGCAGTCCATACGTCATGAGAGTTCATGCATTGTTTTACCCAGGCATTGGACATCAGAAAGCTGGTGAAAAGAAATCAAAGAATTATTATTTCTACCAGTGAACATGAAGCAGCTTTTATGTTTTACATGCCAATAAACCTAGATGATAGCAAATGAAAAAGATTGATGACAGAGAATAGAGTTACATTTATAATAGGTCACAAGCCACATACAAGCATGAATGGAACAGCCAGCAATTTTTTATATCAGTAGTCTTTGAAAGGAAAAATGGGCCCAAATCGTTGGTTGACATCTCTCTGAATTTATTGCATCATATAGGTTCAAGGAAGAGAGGAAAAAAATGTTGGGCTTGAAGATAGGCCCCACACATAATGGCTAATCCTTGTTCGTAGACCTGCCATGAGCAGCCACAAATTTTAGTTTAAGAATGATACAACGCTTTGTTTTGCCCAAATAAATATTTTGAATGGGAATTCAGTTGGACCAGAAAGTGGCATCCAATTCATATGGTTTTGGCTGCTTGCAGAGCCAGGCCAGTACCAACACCCTTCATGGGTCAAAATAGCACCTATTATTATTTTTTTTTGTTTTTTAAGAAAATAAATTTTTCTCATGTTTTGGCACAATACGGCACATGTGCTGGCCAAGATAGCAGATACCAGGCCAGTGGGTGACTAGAATACCCATTGGCAGGTCCTACGCTAAGCCTTTGAAACTAGTTTAATTTTTATAAAGTTTAGGGTTGCTTCCTTCTGTTGGTTTTGGCAGGGCAGGAGGAGGGGGGGGGGGGGATGATCTATTACGTAGAGGATGTTTCTGCAGAGAATGATGGCACATTGCTCATAATTTTTTGGTAGAAATGACACACTGTTCATTGTTCAGCAGCTGAAAAATTATTGGCGGATAGATTCCAGTGTTGGATAAAACTAGAAGTCACAAGATGCTGAATTCTTGTTAGGGCCAAGACAAAATACCTCAAACTTCCCCCTGCTTAACCCTCTTATTTGCAATTCAATTGTGCTATGTTTCTAAGAGAAGAACGCCTGAAAAACGTATCTCATAATGGACAATAGTGATAGAAATTGTCAAATATAGGCAAAAAGAACATCCTTGAATGGGTTAGACTACATATGAAGAATTAAACATTAGTGAAAGGTTTTGATGATTCAAAATCCATGATAAGCCATCTAAATAAAAGATCCACAATGTTAATCATGTCCTATACTACCAAAATTACTAGAAACAAAGTCTCATGGGTTTTGGTGACCTCTTACCATTGTATCAAGTGGTTTAAAAATGGATGGCAATTTTGCTAATGTAAAAAGCATCACAAGGGTATACAAATCCATAAAAAAGCACTCCACTGATCATAATCTAAACATCTTAAAACATGTAAAGATTAAAATATTATAAGTTTTAATGCTTCAATCATAGAAGAGCATTGCATTATGCTGTTACAGCCATATGTTTTTTCACCCGCTTGATGTGTGGTAAGAGACCACCAAGAACCACAAATTTTAGTTTCTAGGCATTTTTTTTCGTGTAGAATGTCATCAATGATATGATCTCCAATTTGAATAATACATCTTTGATTTTTGAATCAGTAAATCTTTTTTACAAAATCTAAAATTTTAATGTGTTGTAGGGATGAAAACAGATAGGATAATATCCTACCACATCCCATTGCATATCCGGTTCTGATCAGATTCGAATAGAAATTCTGATACCGATTGGATCCGGATACCTACACATTCATTTTTGCTAGATCTGCATTTCTGGTAAAAAAATTCTCTCTAAAGAATTTTGCTCCCATACCCAGAATTAAACTAGTGACTTTTTACTTGATACAACACTTAACCAGCTACATATTCAAATTTGTCTTATAATGATGGTTTGATTTACTTGTTTAGATCTTCACATCATTAAATAGAGTTATTTGGTGTATGTTATGATATTTTATATTTTAATAATTAATTATTTTTATAGAAAATCAATTTGTTCCGTTGATAAGAATGAAAATGAATACACATTTTACAATATTTTGAATTTTTTAGAAACATATAAAAAATCAATAACTTCTGCATATTTCTATATTTACATATTTTACCAAGCTTTCTAAGAAATAGATGACTCATGATTATCTTTTATATATGTTCCAACAAAAGAGTAATGATAGGATATGATATAGAAAACTTAATAATTTATCAATATTTTTATATTACAATTTTAAATTAAATAAATTTATTTTTTTAGTATTTTAATACAAACGTTCATGGACTAGTGATCCGAGACCTTGGCTGGGTAGGTCTTCATGTAGGTTTAGTAACTATGACTTAGATGCTTATGTAGTTATCCTTGCATCGTGTATGATCTGGTTAGTAGATTCCACTTTGGTCCTTTATGATTATGTCATTTATGTTATTTTTTATTGTTGAATGCTACCCAAGATCCAATTTATCCTCAAATAACATCCAACTTATATCCGCATTCAGATAGGAAAAAAGGTATGGATATAACTAATATCCGATTTTATTGGCAATTTAGAACGAATACACAGTAATTTTTGTATCCATTTAGTATCTATTATTCGTACCCATATTCACTGGAAAAATGGATACAAATATAGATATACCAATATCCACTCCATATTCGATCTATTTTCAGCCCTAATATGTTGAGTTAGTCCATCCAAATCCTCATTAGTCTACATACAAAATGAAACTACACACATATATGTACATGTGCATGTATATGTATGTACTTATATCACTCATTCATGAAAAAAATGCTTGGAAGAGGCGAAAAAACAATAGCAAAAGTAGCAAAACCACCTCAAAAAACAGTAGATAGCATTTCTTTTTCTGCCGATCCATGAGTACAGTTTCATTAATGATTTGCATGGATCATAAAACATCTCACAAATAATTTGACTATTTAAGAAATTTCTGGAGAATTGCCAATGAAATGGCGTCCACCTGTTGGCACTCCTCTCCTAAGTGCATGTGCTGGGAAGAAGTTCCAGGATCAAACCAAAAGGCAGCAATCCCAACTTTGCATTTGAAGAAAACAAATGAAATATCTAGAGAATCATTCCGCTAATGAAAGCTAATGAATTAGCTCATGCTCGAAAGCCTCATACTTTCCTAAGTTCACTTAACAATGGCTTATTCTAAGATATACAATAGTTATTTAATAACTGATGACTGTTCATTATATGATGTCACAGAGCATGTACTTATATCTTGATTCAGTCTGTATTTTGTATAGTGCACTAACATCTCTTTTTCATCAACAACATTCTCCAATTCACTAAGAGAAAAAGGTGGGTATAGCAAAAGGATGCTCGAATGAAAATCCATATTCTGAAACAATTTCTTATTATGAATTCCTTTTGCATGTTATACATATTAGAAACTGCAAGAGATTATGAACATAAAGTCCAGTATAAAATCCTTCATTTTATGTTTCTACCAAAAGCTTAAAATTGCTTCTCACAATCAAATCTTATATGTGTTAAGCTCATCAACGTTATGCCCCAAAAAGGCTGCTTGAACATTTCTCAACCTGATATCAGCAATTTTTATCTTTTAAGTTTACAGAATGCTGACTTCAGATAGTTTTTTTTTTTTTTTAAATGTTCCAAAAAAACAAGCAATTGTGGTTATACTTGTGTTCATTATTTCCATAGAATTAATTGTAACTACTGAAAAATGTAAAAACTGACTGAAATATATTGCTTGAAGGAATACAAGATGGCAAGTATAGAGTATAAGAAAAAAGAAACTCACGTATGCTGCAAAGGAAATAGCTATAGCTACAACAATATGACCAAGATGGTTGTCGAACTCATCAACCAGTCTTTGCGAAACAAACACAGCAAACAGGATAACTGGGGTTACAATTAGAAATATTGTCAGCACCAGTGACCTCACATCTGGACCAAATATAAGCCTCCCTCCAATGAAGAATCTCTGCAAAATTTTAAGAAGATGTAATCAATTCACTGCCAGTCGAACGCAGGTTGCGGATAAATTGACCACAAAAACATGAAGAAATTCAACAATCCAACAACAACATCTCATTTAACACACTATTCAGCACAGAGATACCAGACTTATGCCAGCCAAGATTATGCAACGATTACATAAGTCTCAAAAAATGTTGATAAGCATGGCTATTATGTTCTCAAAAAGATGTTGTCTCCCAGATTTAAATTATGTTATTTCTCGGAGAAAAAAGGTTGGGAAAGATTGATACTTTGAAATAAGAATAACAATGAATTAGATATTGGTTATGTATCAAGACTTTTCTAAGATTAGGGTTTGAAACCTGGTGATGGCATCCCACCTTCTCAAAATAAATATATCCAAGATCGCTGCTCAAGGTCTCAACATCCACAACTCATCAGTACAGTTGCTGAAATGCATTTTATTCTGCTCTACATCAATGATACACATGAGGATTACAGCCCTTCATAGTTATTGAGCAGAAAAAATAAGGGTATACCTGACTTGTCATCACTCAATATAGTGAAAGATAGTTCACTGTTCATTCAACCAATCCAGATTTGAGGGCTGACAGAATTGAATTGACTAATTTATTGCTTACCAAAGCCTTGATAAAAAAATAAATCCATTTTTTAGCAATCCAGCTTGAAGCAGTTGAAAAGGAGATGACGGGTCCCAAACCTAACTGTGAAAAAGAGAAATCTAAAAATGAAAATCTGACATGTCTTACAAAACTTATTCAAATCTCAGAGATTTGGTTGCTAAGTAAGGCTGCAGGAGGATTGGACTGACTCACTTCTGATCCACAACTGACTCAAAATAACCCAGTGCAATCCAAACTGAAGTTATTTGGATTAAGGTTCCGAAAACATAACCCCTTCTGAATACAGATTGAAAGTGTGGAATGGGCTGCAGATAATGGCTGCCTGTAATGTTTAATTGTTAATTTGTTGCATAATGTGTTTTGAAAAAACTAACTAGCCAATTTATACATATTTGATATGGTTTGAGCTCATAGTATTATTGACCTAATTTGACCCCAAAATCCTATTAGATCAATAAAACAATTCTTAGACCTCATCTGATCCAACTGAGGGGAAATGGATTAGACTTGGGCTCAAATTTTCGACCTGACTGAAATATCGATTTGATTTGGAGTGTATGATGATGATGATGAACATGAAGGAGATAATCATGTTCCATGTCCAGCAATGTAGCCTTATTTACAACTGTATTGGCCTCTTACATGGTATTAATCATGCAGATGAATATGATCGTTCACTCCAACCTTTCTAAGTAATTTGAAAAGTGTAAAAGTAATCCACTTACATTACATATGATAACAGGGATCTGTTTAATGCAAGCTACCATTAAGCAACTGGGGGAGTGATTGTTATATGAGGAAATTCCTACTTGGAAGTCAAACCAAAGTACTCTGTGTGTGTGTGTGGTGTGTGTGTGTGTGTGTGTGTTGGTTGGGCAGGTGTTGTTCAAAAGGGGAAATAAATTGCTACAGATAATGATTATTAAGCTCCATTCACACTTCTTTCAAACCACCTTCCCAAGTTTATCATAAGTTCATTCCTTTTACCTCAATAAATTCAATAAATGAAGGCAAGAGGAGTAAGAACTAAGCAAGTAGCAAAACATAAGACTGCAGAATGCAATAAAACCCGTATTTATGGTGGTGGAACAGAACAATAATAACGAAGTGCATTAGCCTGAAGGTTTCTCACGTTGCTTCCTTTCCAGACTTGATACAACCGCTTGGGTGGACCATTCGTCTCGATGATCTTCCGATTCGAATCAGAAATAGGATGTGGAAGAGGGCTTGCCAACATCTTCCCTGTATGCCGGCAGAACCTCACCTCCCTTCACCACCACAATCCCCGCATTACCTCACTGCGTCACCTTTCAATCTTGGATCACAAAAAGAATATATTTATAAGAAGATCCAGAATAATACGTTTCTTTCCATCCAAACATTATTTTTAAGAACGAAATAGGCTTCCTGTTATCAGGCGCAAACAAATATACGGATAAATCAACGTCATTAGAAACAATAAAAAGGAAGACGAATCACGCGTGCAGGAATTACGATTTCTGAAAAATCCACGAATAAATCGGCATTTAAAGAAACTCAATAAAGTACATAAAATTAAGAAATAAACGATGAAACTTAGCTTTGAATGCGATGAAACCAAACAGAGATCCTGACAGAAAAATTTCGAAAAATACCAAACAATTCCATAAAAGAAGCGAAAAAACGCGAAGTAGAACCAAACAAACAAAAAAGGGGGACAGAGGGGAAGATGAGGCACGCATGGCATCGTTACCTTGGAGATCTCGCCGTGTAACCCTAAGAGAGCCCTCAGGCGAAGCTGTCCAGCAGCTCACCGCTCCGGCGAGGGTGATCGGACTGCAGAGCGGAGGAGGTAATGCTAAGGAAAGGCGATGGGAGCCGGCTCGAGCGGGGGCGAGGCGGCGACGAGGGGGTCATCTCATCGCCGGAGGTGTGAACCCCTTCCCCCACGATCTTTTTTTCTGATTTATTTTTCGTGGCCGGCTACGAAACTCGACGAGGAGCACGGGGAGAGAAGGATGAGCTAAAAAGCCGCGAGACGCGCCTTAATAGATTAACGGGAGAAAAAAACAGCAAGGCGCCAATTTTCCAAATATCCCCTGCTCCTTTCTGTTATGGACATCATCTCCCCCGGTTAGTAAAAGCTAAGGTTGCGATTGGCAGCTGACAATCTGGATCGCTGGTAATTTAATATATTATATTATTATATTTAATATTTTTTTAAATAATAATATAAATTATTTTATAAAAAATAATTTAGATTATTAAAAAAATATTTAAATTATTATTTTTTTGATAATATTATAATAAAAATTTTAAATAAAATTATTTTTCAAAAAAATTATAAAAAATTTATTGTCCAATCCTCTCCAATCTCTCCATCCCCTCTACGTTCGTTTCCAGCCCGTAGCTCCTCCATCTTTTTTGCTTGATCGCCACTCCTCTACCCTTGTCTTCCATCACCCCCTACTTCTTTGCACCATCACTACATCCATTCACTTCCATTACTTCTTATCAGAAAAAAAAAGAATATTGAAGTAAATTATTTAAAATATTTTAAAATTTTAATTTTATATTATCGATAATCTGATTGTCATATCAAATATATCAATTAAAATTTTAGTAATTTTACTGCAACATTATATGTGTGTATCAAACACAGTAATCAATGTTACTAATAATTTAATGATGTAATCTATCTCAAAAATAATCCATAATATCTTTCAAAATTGCCTGACGATGCATCAAATGCAACGCAAGGTTGGCCAACCGGGATTGTAAGGCTCGTAATAAAGTAAAACAAGGAATATTTCAATGACACTGGTCCTGGCGGTGGCAATCAAGCTGGTCGGATCGGATATAAGTTCAATTGTATTTAAGATAGATCAAAAATTTATCAACCTAAATTCATCCTATCTGTTAAACAAATTAAATATTTTTATTTAAATTTAATTAATTTAATAAACAAACAAATTGAATCAATCTACAACAATTCGAAACAAATCAAATCGACTAAACAGTTTCGCATCGCTGTCCCTAACACTGGACTACATGACGAAATTCTTTAATTGATCTTTGTCCGCAAGTTTTGAATATTTATTTTTAATTCCCACAAATATATCTATACTCAAATGACGATTTATCCAAAGAAGAGTTAAAATATATTTAAAAACAAAATTTTGGGATGTTATCTCAAAACTCTGTCCAGAGGATGTACATCTTATTCCCATGTGCAGTACTCTGATTCATTAGCCACCATTCTTTCAACCAATTATTGTTGGTAGCATCAGATCAACCTTGAGAAAGATACCTCATTTTTTGATATTTACATTAATTTTTATCATAATCACTGCATGTCTTGGGATATTTAGCATAAATCTTAAGTGAAGACGAAGCAAACATGCCTAGCAAAATAATAATGATGATGTTTACTTTAGTCAAGACAACCAAGTTTATCTACAAGTGGATTGGTTTTGGACTGAGCAGAGTAATTAATTTAATGTCAAGTTAGGGTCAAGCTGAAAGCTTAATAAAATTAATTACCTATCCCGGCTAAAGCCGGCTAACAAAAATTAATTGCCAAGAAAGAGGTAACCTGGCTAATAAAATATCCAATACTTACCTATCTTAAAATGGTGATTAATCTTACTGTCATTTTGAGACTCCCATTTAATCCAAGTTGAAATTACTTCAAGTTCAAACCAAATGCTAAACAAAAGGTATTATGGTAGAAATCCATCTTGAGGTCGGGTCGGCTGGAGCCCGACGATGCAGGACTGCGACGTTGGATGACAGCTGTTGGGATATGCCATCAAATGGTGATCCGGTATGCATGTAGAGATTTCAAAAATTTTAAACATACAGTGGAAGAAAATTTTAAAAAATTTTAACATCATTTTAGAACAACCATACAACATAACGACTCTCGTTATGTCAGGACAACCTTATGTTACAACGATGTTAAAACAAATCTCTAATTAGATCTAATCTAATCAAGCAAGCATACAAAGATCATATTTCAACATAATCTAGGCATCATCATATGTACAAAATCAAGATACAAGCATAAATAAAAATATGATTTTTATTTTTGTATGGGTAGATCTTTACCGCGATCCGATAATCCGTGGATACCTTCATGGTCCGTTGAAGCCGCAATATAATGATCTATAGATGTCTTCAAGGTCCTTTTGAAGCTGCACAAGTATCCGATTTCTACAGATATCCACATGAGGCTGATCCGATCAGGAGATCCTGATCTCATCGGGATACTAACTTCCTTGCAGAGATCGCTTCTTGAATTGTCGAATTTTTTATCTCTTTTTATTCTTTTCTCAAAAAAATTAAAAAAATAATCAGGAAGATCAAGAAATTAGATCTAATCTGATTTCTTTTTCCTTTCTCTTCTCAAGAGAAAGAAAAAGATCTAAAGAAAAGAAAAATAAGAGATTCCATCTTTTTTTTTTTTCGTCTAACTCTTGAACTGATCATGGAGGAGAAATCATATCCAACTCTTAGACATCTATGGAGGAGAAGATATGTCCAACTCTTGGACATCTATGAGGAGAAGGAAAAGAGAAAATCATGTCTAATGCTTGGACAATAGAGAGAGAAGAAGATGTTCAACTCTTGGACCAAGAAGGAGAGAGAGGAAGAGCCCTTAACAACCAACCCTTGGTTATAAGTAAGAAGGGATCTCCTTGTGTGCGCCACCACCTTTGCATGCCATCCCACTTTTTCTTCTCTCTTACACACCCCCAAAATCTGGTATTCCATCGTGAGAGCTTAAGAAGGCACCCCAAATTATCCCTTTTAAATAGGGATTAGTTAGGGTTTGTAAGCATGAGATGGGAGTTCAAGAGAGTTTGGACTCTAAGAGATAATGTGCCACTCTCCCTTATTTGTGCACCCTCCTTTTCTTATATTTCTTGCACGCCCAAAAGGCTTCTCAAATCATCATATGAAACTTCATTAGAGGCACCCCCTTTATCCTTAATAATTAGGGATTACTTAGGGTTAATTAGGAGTCCTATCTAGAGAAGGACTCCTTTTATTGCCGCCTCCTTAAGTTTGGCGCCATTTTTCTCCACACCATAATTTTCCACAGTAACACATGGGTGGGCATCCCATATAATGTGTGGATAAGGGGAGAGAGTCTCAATTTGATAGAACTCTGATTTTCAATCTTAATTCTAACTCAATTCGAATCCGATTCGAATCTAGATTGAATCAAACTCAATTAGGAATTAAATTCAAATCCTATTTGAACTAGAAAATCCAAACTAAATCAAATCCAATCTGATTTAATTCAGTCCAAATTTGATCAAATCAAATAATTAGCAATATTTACAAATTAGTCTTCTTATAACTTACTAACTCTTAGTAAGTCCTTCATGTAATATTTACACATAAGTCTAATTATCAATCAAATTGATAATTAAATTTTATTACGATTCAAAATCGCTATTCGACATCCGGATCAGTCAGGATCTCTTTTGTGTGTGACTCCATAGGTTATATTCTATCTGGTAGTGAGATATATTTTGATCTCCATCAAAATATTATTGAATTTTTTTTCAATAGATTGGATCAATTCTAACTCTGCCCATTAAGAGTCATCGATCATCAAGACGACACTTGACGAGTCTCACGATCCAATAGTGACACTTAGCAGTATGTAGTAACAATCCAGCAGAATGAAAGTAATGAATCTCGAGATATAGTTATCGTGTGATTCAGTTCTTCTATCATGAGTTCTGACTAGATGGAGATTATAGAAAACTCGTCAAACTCCATCATATGTCATATACAAGATTGGCTCGATTTGAGTTCATTTATAAATTTCTATGAAAACTCATTTCTAGTATTCACACTTGCTTTGGCCAAAAATTTTCTGAACTCAATCTTACGAATCGTATAGGACTTCTTTTCTACTAAGATCTATAGATCCTATCTAGGTACACATCCTATTCCTACAATGAACTTACTGCAATTAATATACATCTCAAAGCTCCATATGGTTAGGAGATCGAGTTATGGTGTAGTCAAACTACAGCAACTTCATTGTGAACAGTCGAAGCACTGCAGGTCAAAGAACCATTTACACTTCTATAGCATCGAGAATGTCACTGATGAGTGAGTAGACATCCAAGTGACTTCTCGTATTGGTCACACTCAGCATCTTTGTTCTCTAACAAGTACTTGCACTCTCACTCAGTATCTCTATATTGCAGACTCGAGACTTGTCTATCCATAAGAAAGTGATCCATGCATCAACCTATCTGGATCTATCATCATTTTCGTGATGATTCTATGGTTAGGAGTAGTTTATGAATTAATCATCAATAACACATGCCTTAAATTTTTAACTCTTGAGAATATATATCATCATCTTGTTAATTTATTGGACAATTCATAGACACATACATTACATGAATCATAATTAACTATCTTAAATAATTAAGTCAAGTACGAAATTATATCTTAGAAAAAATTAATATATCAGTCTGATTGACTTTTAGGGCATACATCTAATAATCTTCTACTTGCACTAAAGCCAATCTACCATAGACTTAAGCCCCATCTTCTCAAGATGTACTTTGATCCTCTGCTGGTAAGATAGTTTAGTATGTGGGTCTGCTATGTTTCTGTAGGGTCTACTCTGATTCTCGAAGTCTTACTTCTAAAAATAGTCACAAAGAAATATTGCTTTTATGTGCTAGAAATTTTGATGAGATTTAGGCTCCTTAGCTACAGCAATAGCACATCTGTTGTCGCAATATAGTGTTGTGCCATCTGATGATATTATACTAATTCTGCAATAAATTCTTTTCAACTAGAAGGCTTCTCTAGCAACTTCATAAGTAGCGACAAACTCGACTTCTGAAATTTACAATGATTGATTGTTTAGAACTCTTCTAATTTACCAAATCTACATTGCATAAGAAAATACTTTTTCTGATGTAGACTTTAGATCTTTACCATCAACATCAAACATAGAGTTTGAATCAGTATATCCTTTTACCCTCAACTTTGATTCCCCTCAAAGACCATATCCTAAGTGCTTCTCAAGTACTTAAAAATATTTTCACTGCTATTCTAGTACTCTCGATCTAAATTTAATCGACATTTATTCGTGATACTCACAGCAAAGATATATCGGGTCATGTACATAGTATACATGAGGCTCCCACTAGCTAAAGCATAAGGATCTAGCTCATGTACTAAATCTTCACAGCTGTGTCCTACACATCTTCTCATAGAGAATAATCTCATGCCTAAGTAGTAGAAATTCTTTTAGAATTTTTCATGCTGAACCCCTTCGTACCTCTTTTATGTACATCTTCTGTGAACTAGTATCCTAATACATCTATTCATAGACTATATTTATCTCATATATTTATATGAGATGTTTTTCAAATCTCTTTATGGAGAATTTTTTTAGACAACCATATGCTAACCATTATCAGTATGGGAACAGCATTCCCAATCAGAAGGATGAAATCCTCGTACAATACGAGGAATATAACAATATCTGTACTGACTTCTTTTATAAACACTTATTTCTTCCTCGTTCTTGATGAGATCAAACCATCTCATCGCATTGAGTATCTCTATTTTGAGATGCTTACTTTAGAGGTCTCTACCTTTACAGCTCTTTCTTTTGTAGATCGATTTGAATCTAATAGATATTATACCTACTGGTAGATCTACTAAGGATCAGACTTGGTTAAAAATACAGAGAGTCAACTTTTGACTTCATTGCATCCAACTACTTCTCGAAATTGATGTCTAACATTGATTCATAGTAGTTTTGGGATCATCTCCATATTTCTATCTCTCATGAGAAATATTTTTTCTACATCCTCTATTAGAATATCTAAGCATCTTTCAGTAGGATGAGAGATACTACTTGACCTACGAGGGAGGAGGTACTACATGTACTAGCTCAATCATGAATAGGTTCTATAGGTTCTTTGACTTATTACTCTTCAGAGATTTTTTCTTTGAGCTCAATTATCCTCCCACTATCTATATCTTAGATAAATTATTCCTCCAAAAATATAGTTTGTCGGATCACAATCACATTACGATCCTTTGAGAAGTAAAAGTAGTATGTCTTAAACTCTTTAGGATACTTTAGTAATGTGCTCTCATAGATCTTACCTCTAACTTATCCATCTGTTGTTGCTTGATATGGACCAGACATTCTCATCATACTACATCTCATACGGCGTGATAGGAATAGACTTAGAGGAACTATTCAGCAGTAAAGTTTATCCCTTAATGTATAAAGAAAAATTAGTAATGTTCATCATGGATTAGATCATACCAAATAAGATCCCTTTCTTCCTTCCCAAACACCCCTTGAATTGAGGTGCACCAGAAAAAATTCATTGTGAAACTATGTCATTTTTCTTGAGATGGGTTAGAAACTCCCATTAAGGTATACATCTCCTCGATCTCATCGAAGAATCTTAAAAATTTTTTAGTTTGCTTCTTTACCTCATATCTGAATTTTTTAATTTTTCAAAAGTTCAAATTTGTGTCTCACATATGTACCTACGTCATGAAAAGTCATCGGTAAAATACTACAGGAATATTAAATATTAGCGATGGTATTAGTGATGGAAAAAAATTTCATCGCTAATAATACCTTTTAACCACCACAAAATCGACCAAAAATCTTGCTGTCGCTAATACTATTAGCGATGACAAGATAATTATTAGCGATAGTGTTTGCCATTGCTAAAAGTATTTAAATTTTTTAAATTTTTTTATAATATTTAAACATAAAATAATGATTAGTGATGGTGAATTGGGATTATTTACGATAGAAATCTTGCCATCGCTAATATTTTTTTAGAAAAATTTGAATAATAATTTGAAAAAAATATTTTTTTGAAAATATTATTAGTGATCAAATTAGCAACCATGATATTTTTTTTTGATGCTAATAATTAAAAAATAATTTGTATTCAATTCAAATCTAATTCGAATCCGAATTGAATCTAATTCAAAATCATGTCAAACCTAATTTAATTAGATTTTGAATCCAAGATCTACTCAGATTATAAAATTTAATTAATCTCAAAATAAGTTAAATTAATTAAATTAAATTAGATTTAAATTAATTAAAAAAATAATTTTTAAATTGAGTTCAATTTGAATTCAATTTGAACTGATTCGAATCCAATTTAAAATCGTGTTAATCCTAATTCAATTAGACTTTGAATTGAAGTCCTACTTAGATTATAAAATTAATTATCTTTAAATTAATTCAAAATTAATTAAATTTAATCTAATTTAAATTAATTAAAAAAATAATTTTAAATTTAGATTCAATCTATTCGAATCTGATTCAAATTTAATTCAAAATCTTATCAAACTTAATACAATAGACTGTGAATCCAAGTCCTAATTAAATTATAAAATTAATTATCCTTAAATTAGGAAAACCTAATATATTTAATCTAATTTAAATTATTTAGAAGAAAATAATTTTTAATTTGGATTCAATTCGAATCCAAATCGAATCCGATTGAATTCAATTCAAAATCTTATCAAACCTAATTAATTTAATTAGGCTTTGAATCTAAGTTCTATTTAGATTATAAAATTAATTAACCTCAAATTAAATCAAATCTACTTATATTAAATTTAATTTAAATCAATTAAGACTTGATCCGTGATTCAATTCGAATCTAATTCAAATCTTGTGAAATCTAATTCAATTAGACTTTGAATCTAAGTTTTACTTAGATTATAAAACCTAATTAATCTCAAATTAAGTCAAATTTAATTAAATTAAATCTGATTTAAATCAATTAGGACTTGATTCATGATTTAATTTGAATCCAATTTGAATCCGATTCGAATTCAATTTGAAATCTTGTCAAACTTAATTTAATTAAGCTTTGAATCAAAATCCTACTTGAATTATAAAATTTAATTAACCTCAAATTAAGTCAAACCTAATTAAATTAAAACTAATTTAAATCAATTAAGACTTGATCCATAATTTAATTCAAATCCAATTTGAATCTGATTCGATTTTAATTCAAAATCTTGCCAAACCTAATTCAATTAGGCTTTGAATCAAAATCCTACTTGGATTATAAAATCCAATTAGTCTCAAATTAAGTCAAGTATAATTAAGTTAAATCTAATTTAAATCAATTAGGACTTGATCCATGGTTTAATTTGAATTCAATTTGAATCTGATTTAAATCTAATTCAAAATCCTATCAAATCTAATTTAATTAGACTTTAAATCTAAGTCCTACTTGAAATATTAAAATCTAATTAGCCTCAAATTAAGTCAAATCTAATTAAATTAAATCTAATTTAAATCAATTAGAACTTAATCCATAAATTAATTAATCCAAAAATTTAATAAACCCAATAATAATTTTTAATGACTCAAAAAATGATTGAAAAAAATTGATATTAAAATTTAATAGTATTAGTGACAGCATTAGCGATGAAATAATTTATCATCGCTAATAATTTTTTTAAAAAATATTATTTTATTTTTTTAAAAAATAATATTAAAATTTAATATTTCAATAAAAATTTAATAGTATTAGCAATGGCAAATAGGTATCAATGATGAAAACTACCGTTGCTAATATCTTAGCATGTAAAATGGGATTTTATTGATCGTATAATCGATGATGTCTTGTCGTCGGTAATAATCCCGCTAAAATACACCCCCAACCCATCGGAGGGAGAAAAAAATTTCACATTCGTTCTCTTCCTTCTCTTGAATTTTCTCTGTTCTCCTCCTTCCCAATTTTTTCCCACCTCATCGATGCATCCTCCTAATCGACGTGACACCCGTCCTGGTGCATCCTACTCGGCATTCACCACTTACGGTGCATCCTCCTTCTCGGTGTCCCAACCCCATCGGTGCCTCCTACGCCACGACCTCGAGCCGTAGCCCCAGCTCCACCTCGCCTGCGATCGCCCCGACCCTATCGATGCCTCCTACGCCACGCCCTGAGCCAGCTGTCCTGACCCCACCTCACTCGTGGTCACCCTAACCCCATCGATGCCTCCTACGTTGCATTCCCACCTTGCCTCTAGCCACCCCAACCCCACCAGCGCCTCCTATGCCCCGCCCTGAGCCAACCACCCCAACCCCGATGGTCGAACCTTGTGGCCCTGCCCCACCGGCCTCCCCATGGTCCGTCCCCACTGGCCTGACATGTGGCCCCTGCCCACCATCTCCAACCCATGACCCTGACCCACGACCCGGTCTGACCATGCGGCCCCTACCCTGCCATCTCCAACCCACGCCCCGACCCATGATCCCGTCGCCGCACCAGCACGCTATTATGAGTATTAGCGATGGCTAATGTTGTCTAGTATTAGTGACGGTATTAACAACGGCTAGTACCATCACTAAAAGTTAATTAAATATTAATTTAGTTAATTAGCTAGATATTTAATTAATTAATTAATTAATTAATTAGATACATAGAACTTGGGTCTCAACATGCAGAGTACTCAGATCGAGGGAAGATGTCGGGTAGCATTGCAAACACAAGGTTGGGGCATGCTCTATGTGTCCAGGCCTCGGGTCACAGCTAGCATCCAAGGCATCTAGCCCTCGCATGCCTTGTGCACTCAAGCCGATGGAAGGTGCCGGACAGTATTAATTATGTGTTAATTTTAATAAAATTTATATTGTATGGAGCGATAGATCCATCATTTGATTGATGTTCATATTCTAGTATATCTATACATTTATTTATTTTTGTACGGATGAAAAAATTACGTATATTGCTCAATTGATTGTCCACTATGGACAGTTTGAGAAATTAAGTAATTCTATAGGTGATTACAGTAATCAAATGATATGTGAAGGTTCAAAAAAAATTTTGGACAGTATTTTTTTTTATTCTCCCTATATGGAAGAACTAAAAAAAATACTGTTGAAATTTTTTTCGGCCCCTGTTGCATATCATTTAATTACTATAATGGATCTATAGAATTAATACATTTCCTAAATAGGATATGACCTATCTTTACCTATTAGTTGATGATAGGATGTATTTAGTATGGAAGCCATTTTGAATAATAAAATAGTATTTAGTAATTACCTTGTATTTATATATATGTAAAATTTTTAGATAGTCTCTCATGGACCATAGTTGGATGAACCATCAAGTAGTCGATGGAAAGATTTCTACTGAATACAGGAAAGGTGTAGAGTACTTCTACGATTTTATTTTTGAAAATACGATACTCTTACATCAAGGACGGATTCGTTGCCCTTGTAACAAATATGCAATAGAGAAATATTTGATAGGGGTACAATTACTGTCTATTTGTATAAGAGTGAATTTATACCCAACTACAAGTATTGGTATCTACATGGAGAGACGTAGGAGAAAGTTGCAAGGGTTAGAATTGAGCAGGATATGGACACAGATAGAATGGTGGACATGATTATGGATGCGACTGTTCTAAATTTAACTGGGATGTGGAGGATGATTCAAAGCTGGCAGCAACAATTTTACTGTATGCTGAAAGATGCTGATGAACCACCATGGTCAGGATATGAAATACATACTATACTATCAACTGTGTCAGAGTTGTTGGACTTAAAAGTCAATTTAATGTGACGGTCAATTGTTATAATAGGATGGTAGCAATAATAAAGAAAATGCTACCGAAGGGTGAGCAGCTTGTTGGGAGCTTATATGATTCGAAGAAAATGATGAAAGAGTTGGACATGGGATATGAAAAGATAGTGCATGCCATAATGGTGGCATGCTTTTCTATAAGAAAGACCAATAGAAGAGCTCATGCGGTGTATGCGGTGCAAGCCGATTTAAGCCATAGTAAGAGGGTAGAAATCAGAAGGATATACTATACAAGGTTCTTTGATACCTTTCCCTCACTTCTAGACTTCAGTGACTCTACTTGTCCTAGAGTACTGCTGGACAGATGAGATGGCACAAAGAAGGACCACACAAGCACCCCGATATGATGTGTCATCCGTCGGACAGTGAGGCATGAAAGTAATTTGATGCTTGCCATCTTTATTTGCTCAGGAATCACACAATATCTGGTTGGATCTATTTATGGATGGCTTTACACCATTCGATCATGCAGTGGCTCCTTATTCATGTTGGCCAATCTTTATTACTCCATACAATCAGCCACCTGAGATGTGTATGAAAGAACATAATATATTTCTTATATTAGTTATTTCTGGACCACGATATCCTGGTAGAAGCATTGATGTATATCTAAGGTCTCTTGTTGATGAGCTGAAATTATTATGATTTGATGGCATTCATACTTTTAATGCATCGAAGAAGCAGAATTTTATAATGAAAGCTGCATTGATGTGGACCATTAGTGATTTTTCTGCTTATGAAATTCTATCAGGATGGAGCACTCATGGGAAGCTAGCATGTTCCTATTGCATGGAGAATACAAAATTATTTTAGTTTCAGTATAGTCGTAAGCCCTGCTAGTTCGATTGTCATCGTCAATTCTTCTCTGAGCATTATCCTTTTTGAAAGTAGCGGGACAGTTTCAGGAGGAATAAAATAAAGAAGGACCATGCACCCTAGCACCTCAGTAGTATGAAAGTATTTCAGAGGGTATTTTAATTGGATGAAGTCCTAGTTGGCATTGAATTTGACAAGCAGAAGCTTTGGGAGTTCAGTACAACTCATAACTGGGTGAAATGAAGCATCTTCTGAGAATTGCCATACTGGTCCATCAATTTGATCCATCATAATTTTGACATCATGCATATCGAAAGAATGTATTCGATAATATTTTCTATACTATTATGGTTGTCAAGAGCAAGACGAAGGATAATCTCAAGGCTCGAGTAGATATGAAGAATATATACAAGCGTCCTCTATTAGAGCTGGTTGAGGTGTCACCCAAAAAATTTCTGAAGCCAAAAGCACTTATACCTTAACAAGGAGCAGCTGAAGGATGTTTGCGAATGGTGAAAGTGCCTTATATTTCTAGATGGTTATGCAAGTAATCTAGCTCGGTATGTCAATGTCAAAAATTGCAGGTTATATAGGCTAAAAAATCATGATTGTCATGTATTCATGCAACGATTACTCCTATTGACTTGACATGATTTCCTTCCCAACTCCATATAGAGTTCTTTGACCGAGCTTAGCTTCTCTTCAGAGATATTTATGCTACCGAACTATCCACTGACCATATCTCCAGTCTTGAGGCTAGCAATATAGAGACCGTATGCAAGTTGGAGAAGTATTCCCTCTTAGCTTCTTTGATTTCATAGAGCACCTTGTGATTTATCTGATGTATAAAGTTAGGATGGAAGGTCCAGTACCATACAGATAGATGTATCCATTTGAAAGATACATGCACAGTCTCAAAAAAAAAGTAAAAAATAAGGCTCGAGTCGAGGATTCTATTATGGAGGCTTATATAATAGAAGATATTTAAATTTCAACCGACACTACTTTAATCCCATGTGCAGACCAAGCTGACTCAAGTGGGCCAAAATAATGATGGTGGTGCTGAGGGATTAGAGTAGGAGATCTCAATATTTGCCTATCCCGCTTAAGAATTTGGACACAAGGTTCGTCGAGTTTTCTCCGATACTGAACTTCGACAGGTAGAGATATATATTTTGCTAACTGCATGGAAGTTGACCCATATATCCTATAAGTGTCCGTCATAATTCCAACTCTTTAATCACTTATTTTAGTATACTTATCTTATGTATGTTTAAGCAATATAATGAGATACTAAAAGGAGAAAATTCAGACATAAGTGATGAAGAAATATCAACATAGTGCTCAGAGAAGTTTGTGTCGGTTCCATCAATTAGTAAGCGTCCATTGTTACTTTACATATTTTAATTTTTTATAATTTTTTTTTTATAATATGCAGGTCATTCAAGGGAGCGAGTCCATACCAATGAAGCAGAGACCATGAGGTTACAAGCTTGAAAAATATGTGACATGCTACAATGGCTGTAATGTAAATGGTTTCAAATTTTACACATAGCAGTATGAAAGTTATAAAAACACAATGAATAGTGGTGTGTGTATAAAAGGTAGTTGATGGGAAGATAAGGTGGAGAGTGACTACTATGGAATCCTAAAAGAAGTGATTAAAATGAGCTACATTGGAGGTAATAGTGTTATTCTATTTAAGGGCCAATAGTTCGATACCAATAATAGTATGAAGCTTGATCTATAGTACGGGCTTATTGAAATCAAACATGGATCAAAAGTTTATGTCAATGAGCCATTTATACTAGCTGTATAAGCTACTTAAGTATATTATACTCCTTTTCTATCAAGAAAAAGAGAAAGGAAAGATTGACAGGCTATGTGCAAAAT
Source organism: Elaeis guineensis (assembly GCF_000442705.2). NCBI lineage: Eukaryota > Viridiplantae > Streptophyta > Magnoliopsida > Arecales > Arecaceae > Elaeis > Elaeis guineensis. Next base: position 140,933,591 of record NC_025993.2, read on the forward strand.
TAAGTCTCGAGCCGTTCATTATGCGTTTGAAGAAGAAGAAGAGTCTCAATTACCAGAATGCTTTCAAGAGGATGAGACAGTAGGAGTTCATCAATCCTTCAATGATGTGAAATTGGATGCTCCAGGAATTCTTCTATGTGAAGATGGCCAACATGAGGAGGTAGATCCAATTGAGATTGTTTTAAAGGACAATCATTCTCAAGAAGGAAAAGAAGAAGAAAAAGAAGAGGAAGAGGTGGAAGAAGAGGAAGAATAGGAAGAAGATTTCGAAGGATACCAAACTTCTGAAAAGACCGATTGGTAGTGCTAAGTACATAATTTTTGGATTATTTTAATTACTTATCTTGCATCAATTTAAAGCTTGCATTACCATCCATAATTGTATAATTAATTTGGTGAATCTATTTATTTTTATTTTCAGAGAGCATACATCATATTTTTCAAAGGTCGGAGCCATGTCTGTCGAGAACAGAGCTCTCGAGGAGAGAGCGATCACACGGCTAGCTCATATGGTTCTACACCTCTCACACCGGATGATAAGCTCTAACACTTTATATATTCTCATTTATATTATTTTATCATTTGTTAACTAATATAACATTCTTTGTATTAGATATTTTGTGCTTATATTCGAAGGACAGGGGGTCAACAGTGACCCCACAGTCGCATATAGCAGTGACCGCCGGTTCTCAAACACAGCATCGTGGTTGAGAATCCTTTTGGCTCGCAGCATCTCCGACTTGTTCGGAGGATAGAGAGATCATCCATATCTAGAGCCGCTCGTAAGTACTACATGCTTAATTAATAAGTTTAGAATTTAGTAATTTTAAAGTTAATATTTATTCTTCAAAATTAATTTTGCAGCACATTCAGAGAGCCTTCTATATCTCATATCGTTATCGGGATCATACATCGATGGATGTTGGGATCAGTGAACGAGTTCTTGAATTGGCCATCAGGAGCTCATGATGCAGCCTGAGAGATATTTTTGGTAAGTCAAAACTAGTTTAATTTTTAAATTCTCGATATATTGATATTGTAATTATATATTAATACATGCTTGCTTCTATCTTACAGGAGTACTACCGATTCGAGACTCTCTAGGATAAGGAGGTTGGCCATTGAACCTTTGAGGAGGTGGTCACATAGAGGCTTCAAGAGGGCTTCTATAGCCTCAAGCAGTCTGCCATCCAACACTTCGGTTCCCAATCACCATTGGATTGGAGGTCCTTCACGCATCCTAGATACGAACGGACATATGGTAGGCCCTCTGTGATCAGTGAAGCAGCGAGAAGTACTCCGATAGATGATAGAGGGTCCGACAGAATCGAGCCGTCTAGCAGGATCCAATTAGACATATGAGCAATTCGGTCGGCACATATGTTGTGGCCGATAGATTGGTAAGAAATTTATACCAAAACTCTTCACTAGAGTTGTAAAAACTCTTATATGCATGCTTTAGTTAATTTAATTTTATTATTTACTTATTGTAGATATGGTAGCAGGGTTGTCCACCAAACTAGCTGTAGTTGTGGTAGGCCACACACCAGTTTAGGAGGACTAATGACTATTTAGATTCTACGTCATGACAGATTGCGGTAAGAACTTCAAACTTTATTTACTAATTAAGTTATTAAAGGATCTAATTTTTATATTAAAATTAATGTATTTCTAAACTGTGCAGACATATTATGTGATGTACATTGCTGAGAGGTACGGTGATGACCCATCTTCTAAGCCCCCCTTGACCTTGAGGGATGGCTCAATGCCATCGGGGGGGTGAATAGGAGCCAAATTATAGAATTCAGCCACAGCTTCAAACCTCCATCGACTTAATACCCTTCGACATCCTCACAAGCCTCGACATCCCAGATCTGGAGCAATGCATACATGGAGGAGGTCATGTAGAGGTTTTTGAGCCAGCGATCTTAGAGCCTCCTGAATGCCATTTACGATATGATTGTGGAGCTTCTTCAGGATCCACAACTGCATGATTAGCTGGACTCGTCATTCCAGCCATCACATCAAGTAATTATATTACTAAATTTTTTTACTTATTTTAAGTTTTCATATTTAGAAACTTCATATATTTAGCTTTGAGTTCGAAAAGGGGATCTAGGGGCTAAAAAATTAATCTAACCATCTAATCGATGGGTTGGGGGTATTTGTAACTCTGTATCATCGAATGAAATGTGTAAAAATAATTTATTCGAGAATTGAATGAGTATATCGAAAGATACACTTCGTATCGAAACTTACTAATATTATTTTATTTTTTTTATTATAGGATGCTAGGACATCTGGCTCTCATCCACCAGTTACTGGAGAGGAGCAAGAGGAGTAAGCCGATGAGGAGGAGGATCATATCTGATTTTTTTATGTATTATATTTTTTTGATACTACTTGTAAAAAAATTATATAATTTATATTTTTAATATAATATAATTAGTTTTTAATTTTTGATTGTCATATTTTTTTTGGATTTTAGTTATAACAGGTATTAGGAACCATAATTCATTATGATTAATTAAAATAGATTTTAAAAAATATTATTATTTAAAAAAAAAAATTAATTATTAGTGATGATATTAGAGATGGATATGCCGTCACTAATACTTATTAGCGACAGCATTAGCGATAATAATATCATCGCTAATATTTTTTTAAAATTTTTTTATTTAATTTAAAAATTAAAAAATAGAAACACTATTAACGATGGCATTAGCCATGAAAATACCGTCACTAATATTTTTTAAAATTTTTAAAAATTTAATTTAAAAATTAAAAATAATTAGCGATGAAATTTTTTCATCACTAAAGCCATCGCTAATAGCCTTATTAGCGATGGTTAGGATTTTCATCACTAATAAGAATATTTAGTGATCAAAGTTTTTCAGATTGGTTGTTACGATGGAATTAGTAATAGTGAGGTTATTAGCGATGACAAGTAGACTATTAATGATGGTAACTAGCCATCACTAATAGTCTGGATTCTTGTAGTAAAAGTATCAAAATAAAGATAACCACCCCTGACTTGCACATCAAATGGACTATACACATCAGTGTGTACTAGGTTAAGTATCTTAGTGGTCCTTATCCTGTGTCCTACAAAGGGTAGTCTAATCATTTATCTTTGAAGATAGAATTTACAAACTGAAACCGACTCGAGAATTTATGAGCTTAAAAGCTCATACCATTCCAATTTGTTTATTCTGTCCTCTCCAATATGACCAATCCGAAGTTCTACATATACTTTGGATTCATCTTATTTCTAGGTCTCTCAGACCCAATGGCACTCACTATCTGCTCTGATATCGATATCAAGCAGATCCAACATACCTTTTAAAGACATATCTTCTTTCTTTTCTTTAGGCTTTCCAAGTATACAGAAACCCTTCCTCTTGAACTTTGCAAGGTCCCATCGGTAGTCACCAACATGTTCAATAATTTAATCAAGTGCAATTGATTTAATTCATTTGGTAGTTTACTATAAACCGCTTATATGAACTAGTTAGGGATTGCAGGACCAAATCCATTCGTAATTCCTTGTGCTTAGACATACTGAGCTTCTCTAGCTTATCCAAATCCTTAATCATTGTCAAATAATGATCATGAATTGATTGCCTTTTGATCAATTATCAGATGATTTGATAACATGGGGATATCCTGGACATAAGTTTAATCCTTTAGAACCTAAAACTAGTTTAGATTCCTGAGTCAGTCTGTATAACTTGTTTGGTTAGTTAAGTGGTTTCTAATATGTGAGCTAAAAAAATTAAAATCAATATTTTATTCTATCGAGAGTAGAGATTCTAGTTAGATTTTTATATTTAATTTTATATTTATTTTAAGATCTTTTTAAAATAAATATATCTCTCACTATTTCTTCGAATCTCTTACATTCCTCAACTAGAGAAATGAAAATCCTTCACGATTAGAATTTTAAATGGGTACTGCGGTCTTATCAATTTACATACCACTCACCTGACGTTTATTGGAGATGTGTCAATTAATGAGTGGATAACTTTTGTTCAATGCTTCTCAAGCAAATTACAGTAGATATGGTCTCTAGGTCCTGAAACCTCACTTAACAGTTATTGATCTCATTTTCTAGTTAAGTCAGTCCCACCGTTGAGCATGAGTGAAACTGCCTTGGGATTCTCATCTGACGGTTATTGGATCCAACTTCATCTCCATCCCATAGCATCTCATGCCAATAGAGTGGTTGCTTCTCTCTTGATGCAATTAAACTACTGTGTCTAATCGAGGATAGTCAACATCAGAGAGGATACGGCACTCTACAATGGTGAAAGACCCTACGACTTAATATTATGTAAGAAAATTTAATTTAGATCTCTTTAGTTTTTAATTATTTATTGACAACGTATGTAAATCCATAATTACATTGGATATATTGGTGAGATCACATCTTGACTCATCAAGACCAGACATATGGTGCAACATAATCATGGTAAACTCAACTCTAAACATCCCAAATTAGAATTTAATTAACCAAATTGGCTAGATAAGTATAAGATCTGCGGGGATCCCTCTGTTGCTTTTCTTAGACATCAATAAATTGATCAGATCAGTGAACAGAATCAATTAAGTAACAACCTTTCAAAGTATTTGCCTTAGACACCAATAAGCCAACCTATTCCAAATTGGGCTTGGCTTTTGTTCCTCACTACGAATCGAGATTGATCCATCTAAAGTGTATTCATAATACAACCTTACTCTTAGAGTTTGTAGTGATTCATGGAGATCACCACGTGTATCCATAAAAAATACACGTGTGACTATCACATAGTTCTTATGTTCATACTAATTTCTTATGATATTTTATGTATCCATCTCTTTTCATCCTAAGACAACTATGCTACATAACGATTTTCGTTATGTCAGGACAACCTTATATCAGGATAATCTAAGATTGATTTGTAAAATTTATATTCAATTAAGTTACTCTAATTTAAAAATATCCACGTCATCATAGATCATGAACAGTATGTCAAATATATCATCAGAAGTATTAAAATTTTTGATATTTAGTTTTTATTATTTTAAATTTAATATTTTTTATATTTTTTTAAAAATAATTAAATTTAAAAATTTAATTATAAAATAATAAGTAAACGGTCCTTCAATATGTATAGATGGAGCTCATATTCAAATTCAGATGTGTTAGGTGTATGACATGCAATAATTTATAAGCACGTGGTAAAGATTTAATGGATAAAAAAAAAAAATTGCATACGGTTTGAAGCTGGGCGTCAGCAAGTGTAAATAGAGAATTAAATGAGGTGGTCCCATAAATTTTAAAGAAAATTTATTGTGGAAGCTATGCCTGGGCACTGATTTTATGTTAAGTGGACAGCTGCTATTTGAGTACGTGAGGGCTTGTGCGGGCCCAACAGATGGGTGCATGTTTCACAGATGCTTGGGCGAGCACTGGATTGAATGAAGCGATTGCATGAGGTGGGACACAGACACCAATCCAGTTTAAAAAAACCAATCCAATTCAATTCAACGAAGTGCTATTTGAGCGCTGGATTGGGTTCGCATGATTTGGACGGGGACTTCACGTGATTTGGATGTGAGATGGATTTTCACCTGATACACAGATGCGACGGAAATAGAAGGCAGCTTAGGATATTAAAACCTAAAAAAATAGACATCCATGAGAGACTCAAAATTAGGTACGGCCAGAATTTGGGAGGGTCTTGAAAGCTATAAAACGGGGTTCAAGCATACAAAAAAAAAAAATCAAAAATAAAAAAGATATAGAAAAGAACAGTAAGCATAGCTTTGGATTATGAAGAAAACTTCTAAGAAGAGGTACTTAGAAGTTGAGTTTTATTTTTGTGCTATCTCCAAGTCTACACCATCTCGAAGATCAGATCCAAAGAGAAGAAGAGAAGCCAGTTCGCTCTATGGAGTAAGAAGGAAGAAAGAGAGGTCGTCAACCATCTTCTGGATGAGGCTGCACCAATCAACTTTAGATCTTTATTACAGTTTTATTTTATTTTATTATTCTTTTAAATTTTTTGTAATTAAATTTTAATTTTAATTAATACAAAATTTATTTTTTTATACTATAAATTTTTTTTTTATTTTTATTACAAGTAAATACTCGGATCTAGTTAGTAGATCTTAGTACTAATTTATTTTTATACTCTTTAAATTTCTGTTATTTATTTTTATCGCAAGTAGAAACTAGAATCTAAATAATAGATCTTAGTACTAAATTTATTTTTTATACTTTTAATTTTTATTTTCTAACTTAAATTATTTTTCTAAAATTTTATTTTTTTATAAAAAATTAAAAATTTCAAATCAAAATTCTATCTTCTCTGTGGATTCGATCCGACTCATTGCTTTCTACATATTTTTAATTTTTAAAAATTGAAATTAATTTAATAATCACGATGTCCTAATGACAACATCGCAATCCTATCAGATCACATCAAGATAAATCTCTATCCACGAATATCATCTTATACATGAACATATAATAAAGATAAATTTAAATCTAACAGGATTCATATCATATAAAAATTAGATACCGAATTTTGGATGCATGAACATAGAAATCAAATTTTTAGATCTTAAAATAATTTTTAGATCATGAAATCAATGCATGAACATAAAACAATCTGAATTTCAGATCGAAAAATAAATTTTCAGATCATAAAATCCATCACATGAATTTTAATCATTTAGATTTTTAGATTTAAAAATAATTTTAGATTTTGAACTCATCTCCTATCCAAAATCATTCATAATTTTGGATTTAAAAATAATTTTTAGATCTGAAATCTAATCTTAATCTTGCAATATAAGATGGCTCTGATACCACTATTGGGATACACCATCATATGGCGATCCGATATGCATACAGAGATTTTAAAAATTTTAAATATACAGTAAAAAAATTTAAATATTTTTTAACATCATTTTAGGACAATCATACAACATAACGATCCTCATTATGTTAGAACAATCTTATGTCAGAACGATGTTAAAATAAATCTCTAATTAAATCTAATCTAATCAAGCATGCATATAAAGATCATATCTTGATATAACCTAATATCATCATATGTACAAGATCAAGATACAAGTATAAATAAAAATCTGATTTTTATCTTTGTGCAGGTAGATCTACACCGTGATCCGATGATCCGTGATATCTTCATGGTCCGTTAGCCATGATCTGATGATCTATGGATGTCTTCAAGGTCTTTTGAAGCGGTACAAGTATTCGACCTCTATAGGTATCCATATAAGACTGATCTAATCAGGAGATTCCGATCTCATCAGATACTAACTTCTTTACAGAGATCGCTCCTTGGATTGTCAAATCTTTGATCTCTTTTGATTCTCTTCTCAAAAAAATTAAAGAGATCATTAAGAAGATCAAAAAATTAGATCTAATCTGATTTTTTTTTCTTTCTCTTCTCAAGAGAAAGAAGAAATCTAAAGAAAGAAGAACAAAAGATCCCATCTCTTTTCTTTTCTTTTTCCATTCAACACTTGGACTGATCCTTGAGGAGAAATTATGTCCAACTTTTGAATATCTATGGAGAAGAAGACATGTCCAACTCTTGGACATCTATGGAGGAGAAGAAAGAGATAAAATCATGTCCAATGCTTGGATAATAGAGAGAGAGGAAGATGTCCAACTCTTATACCAAGAGGGAGAGAGAGGAAGAGCCCTTAACAAGCAACCCTTGGTTGTAAGAAAGAAGGGATCTCCTTGTGTGCGCCACCACCTTTGCATGCCACCCACTTTTTCTTCTCTCTTACATGCCCCCAAAATCTGATATTCCACCATGAGAGAGCTTAGAAGGTGCCCCATATTATCTCTTTTAAATAGGGATTAGTTGGATTTGTAAGTGTGAGATGGGAGTCCAAGAGAGTTTGGACTCTAAGAGATAATGTGCCGCTCTCCCTTATTTGTGCGCCCTCCTTTTCTCATATTTCTTGCATGCCCAAAAGGCTTATCAAATCACCATATGGAACTTCATAAGATGTGCTCCCTTTATCCCTAACAATTAGGGATTGGTTAGGGTTAGTTAGGAGTCCTATCTAAAGGACTCTTTTTATTGCCGCCTCCTTAGTTTTGGCACCATACTTCCTCCATGCCATAATTTTCCATGGTAACACATGGGTGGGCATCCCATATAATGTGTGGATAAGGGGAGAGAGTCCTAGTCAGATGAAACTCTGGCTTCCAATCTTAATTCTAATCCGATTCGAATCCGATTCGAATCTAGATTGAGTCAAACTCAATTAGGAATTAAGTCCAAATCTTATTTAAACTAAAAAATCCAAATTAAACCAAATTCAATCAGATCCAATCTCATTTAATTCACCCATATTTGATCAACTCAAATAATTAGCAATATTTACAAATTAGTCCTCTTATAACTTACTAACTCTTAGTACATCCTTCATGTAATATTTACACAGTCCAATCATCAATCAAATTGATAATTGAATCCTATTACGGTTCAAAATTGCTATTTGACATTTGGATCAGTCAGGACCTTTTTTGTGTATGACTCCGTAGATTCTATTCTATTTGGTAGTGAAATATATTTTGATTTCCATCAAAATATCATTGAAACTTCTTTCAATGGATTGGAATAATTTCAACTCTATCCATCAAGAGTCATCGATCATCAAGATGATACTTGACAAGTCTCACGATCCATCAATGACATCTATTAGTATGTAGTGGCAATCTAATAGAATGAAATAATAAATCTCTAGATGTAGTTACCGTGTGATTCAATTCTTCTATCGTGAGTCCCAACTACATGGAGGTTATGAAAAACTCATCAAATCCCATTGCCTGTCATATGCAAGATTGACTTGATTTGAGTTTATTTATAAATTTTCATTTTTTTTTTCAGTATTCATACTTACTTTGGCAAAAAATTTTCTGAACTTAGTCTCATAATTCGCATAGGACTTTTTTTTTCTATTAAAGTCGATAGATCCCATCTAGGTATATATCCTATTCCTACAATAAACCTACTGTAGCCAATATACATCTCAAGATTCTATATAGCTAAAAGATCGAGTTATGATATAGTCAAACTACAGTAACCTCATTGTGAACAGCCAATGCACTACAGGTTAAAGAACCATTCATACTTCACAGCATCGAAAATGTCACTGACTAGTGAGTAGATATCCAAGTGATTTTCATGTTGGTCACGCTTAGCACCTTTGTCCCTAACAAGTGCTTACACTCTCACTCAATATCCCCACACTGTAGATTCGAGACTCGTCTATCCATAAAGAAGCGATCCATGCATCAATTTATTTAGATCGATCATCATCTCCATGATGATCCTACGATCGGGAGTAGTTTATAAATTAACCATCAATGACACATGCCTCAAATTCTAACTTTGAGAATATGTGTCATCATCTTGTTAATTTATTGGATAATTCATGGATACATACACAATATAAATAGTAATTAACTACTCTAAATAATTAAATCAAGTATAAAATTATATTTTAAAAAAAATTAATATATCAGTCTAATTGGCATTTAAAGTATACATCTAACAGTAGAACTTACAAAAAAAATTTTCAATTGGAGTTGGCTCCAACAGAGATCCTCCAATGCTCAAGTCAGATCTCGAACACAGGTGAAAAGAAGTGAGCTTGTTGGGAGAGAGATTTTTCATACCTTGAGAGTACCCTGTGGGTCTTTATTTATAAGTGAGGCTGAAGAGTGGTGAGAAAGAAGAAGAATCAGATGATTATTTTTAATTTATTGGGTGAGATACGCCTATTGTCTCATATTTTATCAAGAGAGATATATTTGTTATCTCTTATCTCATTAGGAACATTGACTCAAATGATTAGCTTTGACTTATCAGATAAAATATATCCATTATATATCTTTTTCTTTATCTGTTCTGTGGCCAGCTATCACATCGTGATCGTTTGAATTTGAAAAGAGGTACAAAATTTTCAGATCCGATCCGATCCGATAAGAGAACCTTGGATCAACCAATGGCATGATTGGTAGGGGTATCTTTTTGGTGCTGGTAACTAGGATTGATGGTCGAAGTTGGGATCGATAGTTGAAGTCAAGAGATTGATAGTATCACTCAAGATGGTTCGGTCGGAAGATGGGATTGGCAATGTTTAATCTTGTTTAGATCTTCCACTTGCCTATATCTTCGGGTAGTACAAAATCATCCCCAACATAAGCCCTCAACTCTCGAGTTCGAGCCAGAGTTGGTGCGGACGAGGACTGTTGGGATGTGTAGACGATTTCATGTATGTATTTCGAAATTTTTTTGAAAAAATTATAGCAGAAGATCATTAGATTAATCAAATTAATCTAACATTCATATGATCTAATCATCAAATCAACCTACTATATGATCTATGATATATATGTTGCATATAAAATCTAAAAAATACTAAAAATAAAATCAGCATGCATGTATATGAGTAGTAGATCACATCTACTTCTAATCTGAGTTCAGAACTTCATACCTGATCACAGGTCGATGATCTCCACTATTGAGAGACATGATGGAGAGGATCCTTGCTGATTGCCGTAGCCACACATGTATCTGACCTCTACGAGAAATCCACTCGAAGCTCCGATCTAATCAGTCTTCTCGAGAGTGCTAGCTCGCGCAAAGACCTTCTTCTTGGCCGATCTAGATCTTTTTTTCAAATCTCTAGAACCTTTCCAAAGTTGAAGATGAACTTTTGGAGGAGATAAAGAGGTATAAGAAAGATGGAGAAGAAAATAATTTTCTTCTAATTTATTTCCTCTTTCCAAGCTCAAAGGATCAAAAATCTGAAATTCATGTTTTTGTGCACACCCCAAGAGAGAGGACCTTCTCTCTATTTTTCACGTTATAAACCATGCCCCAATTTCATCACATTAAGAACTCTTTTTCGTATCTTACACACATAAAAAAACCACAAAAGCCCCTTTTATAGGCATGTAAGAAGGTGGGGTGAAGAATCCTAGTGATCCTGGACTCTTACAAGATTCTGCTTTCCTTCATAATTCCACATCTCAAAATATACCAAAAAAATATGGGATGCCCCTTTCATATTTTTTTATGATAAATCAGTTCTCCAACTAAATTTTTACAAAAAATTCCCTTAAAATATCACACATATAAGGAGAAAAAAATTTATTGGTGTGGAGAGATTGATCTGGATGAGAACAGATTCTCCGATAAAAATATTTTAAAATCTAATTTAAAAATCTTTTTTTATCAAAACTAATTAAATTTGGATGTGAGATAGACAAGGAAAAAAACTCTTTGGTGTGAAAAAATCTTACATAAAATAATTTTGTACATAGAGATATATGACATGCAAACTGGATTAGCGTAGGGAGAAGAGTCCTATTCCAATAAGGACTCTTAATTTTCTTATTTGGATCTAAACCAAATCACATCTGTTTAGCCAAATAAAATATATAAAACCTAATCTAATTAGGTTCATTAATTTTAATCAAATTTTAATTAAATTAAGAATTGATTAAACCAAAATTCTGATCAAATCAGGAATAATTCTTCCTTAGCGATTAGATCATCTCATAACCTAATCGGATCAAACCTAATTGAATCTAATTCAATTAGATTTTATTTAATCCTCTTTACTCAATCAAATTAAGCTAATTAGCAATCTAATTGTTAATTAATTTTTTATTAATTTATTAACACTTGATGAATTAATTTAATATAATTTTACATAAGATTAACCATCAATCAAATTGACGATTAAGCCCTTGAACGATTCTCAATCATTGATCAGCCACATGATCAGTCAAAAATTCTTTTGAGTGTGACCTGTTAGGTTTGAATCTAAGCCGATAGCATAGGAACACTTTCTAAATCAATCGATGTAACTATCTAGCAATGATGACCCGACATCTGGATAGGTCGAATGATGGCAAAGCAACATTCAAGAACCTATTGATATATGGTTACCGTATAATTCATCCCTTTGATCCTAATGCTCGAAGATGATATAGATTTAACTGTCAATCCTAGATAAGTCATCCACATTATATTTTAATCTTTTTCAAATCTATTATATGAATTATCCGGGCTCAGATTTTGCTAAATTGAAATAACTGATGCATATCTCCTACTAATTCGGAGGGATTAATCCCATCTTGACTCATGCACCGATTGTACTTGACTGCACCCAGAAATCTTCCATCACTGAATTAGAAACTCAATTAATCCGACATCAAAGTACAGTGAGTTGCTTACAAGTCACCGTGGTGATCTCAGTCGAGGGACACTTATACCCATACCCTTCGTGAGCTACTCTTGATAGCAGAGTGCTCCACAGTTGTCACATTCAGTGATGATGTACTCCTACATCTCATCTGCATGCTATATCAGTGTCTCCATATCATTTGGTTACGAGGACAACCAATGCATATGGCACATAACGACCTACACTTGCTATCGCTATCGTCCTAGTAATAGCGCATCATTTAATCGCAAATTAATTTAAGGACTACGGATAAATCCTCCTTTATTGATCAAAGTAGTCCTAAGGACTTCATCACAATATAGGAGTTCGTTAGATGATGTATCCTTATGATGAAAAATATCAAATAATTTTTATTATTTATCAATTCATATACAATTATAGTTAGCACAATCATCACACGATTGGCTTTAGATACAATTCCTAACAACTCCCACTTGGACTAAAGTCAATCAGTATAGTATCATATATCCATCTTCGATTTATCATCTCAGAACTCCTAGATACCAAGGCTTTAATAAATGGGTTGGTTAAGTTCTTTCCATTGATCTTCTAAAGATTGACGTACTTTAACAGATTTTTGAATAAGATGGTAGCGATGCAAAATGCCTAGTAAGCTAATGGACTTTGGCTCCTTGGCATGAGCTATGGCTCGTGCTGTACAATATAGTAGGACTATCATCGGAGGGTGCCACTCCTAGCTTGCCAATAACCTGTACAATTACATAGCTTCCTTGTAAGCATCAATGCTGCAATACATTCTGCCTCACAATTTAATTTGGCTATATTTTTCTGTTTGGAATCTTTCTAGCAGATTGCTCATTATTTAAGGTAAGGATGTATTTCATATATTCTTGCTATTATTATATTCAACTAAAAACTGGAGTCATACTCCATAAGTTTTACGTCAAATTATCCATAACTAATCCTCCTTATTTCATACTTAAGGATGACCTTCCAATGATTTTCATCCGGATCTAGCAAGTATCCACTCACTACCTTAGTGAGTATACCATATTCCATCTCATACATTGTGTACATGATAGAATAAATTCTACTCATAAACACTTTATGTACATTGGACTGGGATAACCCAAGCGGCCTCTTAGATCTATCTTTATAGATCTTCATCCCTAGGATGAGGAATGCTTTTCTCAAATCCTTTATGGAGAACAATAATAACACGAAACCTTATTCCCTATAATGTAAGGAATGTCATTCTTGATTAAAAAAATTTCATTCATATACAAAATAAAAAATATACTTATAAAACTATTAACCCATTTGTATTTGCAGGATTCTTCTTCGTTCTCAATGAAGCATGCATTTTATCACTTATCAAAATACATATTTCAACTCTAAAATATTTAGCATTGTCATAGAAAAAATATCTGTTATGGTCAATACCATAATATTAACAAATTCTTAGACAACCAAACGAGCTTTGTAGGTCTCACCTTCTCGTTGCACTCTCTGATCCTATTAGAGATCCACTTACATTCTATAGACTTTACCCTTCGAGTGAATCAATGAACGTCCATACATCATTGATTTTTATGGACTCCATTTCAGACTCTATGGCTCCAAGCCATTAATCGAAGTCGGACCTCTATATGACATCCATATAGGTGATCAGATCCTTATTGTTCTCATCGAGTTCAACAAGTTCATATCCCGACTAGATGCCAAAATATCTATCCGACGGATGTGGTACTCTATCAGATCTTCTTAATGGTGCTTCTATAATAGATTTCGGATTTGATTTAATCAAATTCAATTCTATGAGTTTACTAGATTGTGTCAGTTCTTCTATCTGTCAAACTTCATAAGTTTTACATTAAAAGATCAGTACCTTCACTAAGGTACTCTTTTCTGAAAAGAATGCAAACAATTTTTGTTCTTTAGTAAGGTAGAAGTTATATCCCCTAGATTCTTTGGATTATCCTATAGAATAATATATATATATAGGATCGGATCTGAGCTAATCGGTCTGCAAATGTTGACATAAAACAAACACTCCCAAACCCAAGGTAAGAAAGTATCAGCTTATGCCTAGTCCATATCTCATATGGAGTCTTTGCGACTGACTAATTCGGAATCCAGTTCAGAGCATAACAAGTAGTTTTAAGAGTATAACCTAAAAAGAGACTGGCAGACTTATAAACCCCATCATGGATCAAACTATGTCTAACAAAATCGATTCCAATAAGAGAGAATCCTATTCTCTTCTTGATATATCAAAAAACTCACCGAAAGGGCATTCTCCTTTTGATCTGACCGAAAAATTTCAATGCTCTTCCCAGTTCATTTCTCTACCTTATTATGAAATTATTTGAATATTTCAAATAATTCAAATTTATGGCAAACATATTCATAGATCCAATACATTAGTATATATCAGATTCAGAATATCATTAGCTCGTCCATATTTTCCAGCAAAAGGTGACTGAGTCATCTTACTAAAGGATATGATTAACAGATTAACAATGATTCACAATCATTGACTTTGAGAATTATCTCTGTTGATCCTATTCTTATTTATATGATTGAGCCTAAATTACCAAAGGTAGGCTTCCATGAATTATCTATTTTAAAAATTTGTTTGATTGTGTACAATAGACTAACAGACTGTGACTATTCATAAATATCATTTCTCAGTTATCCACATGATTTTGACATCATTCATAATGATATATAAAATCATTAGATAATAGTGACAATCACTAAAATGATATTCTTAGAATTGAAAATAGGCTCGATGATTTCTGAAACCAAGATTGGAATATAATTTCATCTCTAATATTTAGAAACCTTTTGTTATTTCCAATCTTTCTACTAATCTGAAGTCATTGCAATAATTTATATGAACTTTCGATATCTAATATCTAGGTAGTAGTATCATAAATAGAAAATTATAAGGTGTTATCATATAAGTACCTTGTCCAGCAATCCTTTGCTGATTTCTCTTTCTTAGCCTATTTGGATCAAGGAACTCTTCCAGACTAGGATAATCTTAGAATCTTTTATCAGTTCAGACTCATTAGCTCAAGCACGATTTTTTTGCATATTTTTTTTTTAAGAATTATTATCTTACTGAAGACACATTTTCAGATGTGTAAAAGAACTCCTTCAACATTTGAAGAATTTTTTCTCACTGAGTATCATCAAATTTATAACTAAATTTGTATTCTTTGCTGCTTCCAATAACACCACACGGTGATATGATCATTTGGCCACTTCTGATAAGTATCTTTGATCACATCACATGGTTGGATGTGAAAACTTCAGGTGCTGGATCCATAACTATATATAAGATCTATTCATGCTCTAGAACTATTCACAATTTTCAATACTAATTATCAAAATTAGGTCCTATAAATCAATCACTGTCAAACAGTGAATGGAGCAACATACATCTAGCCATTACTAAAAAAAATACAAGACCTCTATGTTTATGAATTGATTGAGCCTAAAGATTTAGACTTTAGTCTAAAGATTCTCTCACTATTTTAGTTGAATTGTAGTCTCTATCTTCAATCTGAAAAATTACCATAATTCTTTAGCAGGTACTAGAATCCACACAGACTGCATACAAGTCCGAGGATGGCTCAGTCAACCCATATACATCTATGGATAGATTCTCAATCAATTATTTTTCAAATAATTTTTAGTAATTAATTTTATCCCAGATTTATTTCAGTAGGTGATGGGCCTCCATTGAAAGTTTTGATTAGATCAAACCATTAACATGAACCTACTCAGTGTTTCAAACTAATGAATGATTAGGTCCGAAGATGGCTCGATCAATCCAACCATTATCAGATAGTACAATAGAGTCATCATATGATGAATGATAATTTCATCATTCAGATAGAGCACCAAACGAATGTGTCTGCAAGATCAATCAAAATAATGGACCCATTATCATTCACCTTAATAGGAGGCTATGATCTAGTTATCCCATAACTAGCTCATTTTATGGATCTAATAATTTAAAAAATTTAAAAATCAGTTTAGAAAGAGATAAGAAAAGATCAACTAGTAAACCACAATCTTCCACTGACTTCATTAAGTCATTGAATTGGATCAGGTTCATACTAGTTAAAATGGCATCTAGATCAGTTACACTGATCAACCTTAATGGTACGAGTCAACTTGAATCAATTAGCAGTCTAATCAAGATATAATTCATCAAATTAGTCAGGTAAGTGAGATCGATGGGAGGGTCTGCTAAGCTTACCTTAGACACCATCAAAATGACCAGGTAAGCCACTCCCAATTAAAAATCACCGATCGAAATGCCGAACTTACCTTAGACATTAATGGATTAATTAGTTTTGATTTGACCAACCTAATGATTCAGATTCAACTACTGAGCCATAATCAAGGTCCATTTGGTCTAGTCAAAGATATGGACTTGACCATCTGCAACTATTGTATTTGTTTCAGAGAAATTTTGATTTAATCTAATTCAACATTTGGTTAGATTTAATCAATTTCTCTAGTTAGTCTATTAACTCTTTGATTCTAACTTTAGGTCTAACCCAATTAAGAGGATCTGATTTGAGCTAACCCATGTCCCATGTTTTATGTAATGTCATTAGATCTCAAATCATAGTTCTAGTTCTAATCAACTCAATACTTGATTCTCAATTAAGTTTTACATGAATATGATAAAGGTTATGGTTTGAAATAATTTCATCCTTTCATTTTGTAAACAATTTACAATAAATTTTATGTAAAGATTTTTTATTCTGAAACTGGATTGACTCGATCACTATTGAGCCAGCTACAGAAGGAGACTGAGTCGACTTAGTTCAAAACTGGGTTGGCTCAGTAATTATGCGAGCACGATTCAAGAAGTTTCAGATCAGAAAATTCTTGTATAACACTAAAATAAAATCAATCATAACACTTTTAGATCATATCTAAAATTTTTTATGATTTAAAATTTTATTTTTTTATAATTAAAATAATTTTAATCATATAGATTAGATGTCTTATATTTCATACAACTTTATATCACATACAACAAACCTAGGATTTCAAGATCTAAGATTTGAAAGAAAAATAAATTTTTTCTTTCGCGTTCTTCTTCATAGATCTAATCACATGGCACCCCTACACGTCATAAGAGCATCCTATCAAATGAGAAGAGAGGATCTTTAAATCTTTCTTGCTCTTATGACCGGACGGTCTGGTGATCAACCCAATCCAAGTACTTGCTAATCGGATTATCTAATCTAATCACATATCATATATACATGAATTTAGATCTAATCTAAATTATATCAGATCTGATTATAATCTTAGATCATATCTAAATCAGATCATAAACATTACATGCATAATATAAAATCAGATTTTATCAACGATCAGCATAAACTAGGATAATCTTTTCATTGTAAGAGATAAATCCTACAGCAGAATAACCTTATGTCAGTTTGTATGATCAACTATTAATTAAATTTAGATCAAAATAGCACATATCAAATCTAAATAAAATTAAATTTTAGATTTAATATGCACCTAAATCATTTCATATAGAATCTAAGCTCTGATACCACTGTTGGGATGCGTAGATGATTTCATGCATGTATTTTAAAATTTTTCAAAAAAATTATAGTGAAAGATCATTAGATTAATGAAATTAATCTAACATGCATATGATCTAATTATCAAATCAACCTACTATAGGATCTATGATATGTTATGTTGCATATAAAATTTAAAAAATACTAAAGATAAAATCAGCATGCATGCATGTGAGCAGTAGATCACATCTACTTTTAATCTGAGTTCAGAACTCCATACTTGATCATGAGTCGACGATCTTTGCTACTGAGAGACATGGTGGAGAGGATCTTTGCTGGTTGCTCACAGTCGCACATGCATCCAGCCTCTACAAAAATTCACTCGAAGCTCCGATCTGATCGATCTTCTCGAAAGTGCTAGCTCATGCGAAGACCATCTTCTTGGCCGATCTGGATCCTTTCTTCAAATCTCTGAAATTTTTCAGAGGTTGAAGATGAACTTCTAAAGGAGATGAAGAGATAAAAGAAAGATGGAGAAGAAAATAATTTTCTTCTAATTTATTCTCTCTTCCCAAACTCAAAGGATCAAAAACCTAAAATTCAAATTTTTGCGCACACCCCAAGAGAGAGGACCCTCCTCTCTATTTTTCACATCATGAACCATGCCCAAACTTCTATCACATGAAGATCTCTCTTCTGGTATCTTACACACATAAAAGAAACCATAAAAGCCCCTTTTATAGGCATGTAAGGAGGTGGGGTGAAGAATCCTAGTGATCCTGGACTCTTACAGGATTCTGCTTTCTTCATAATTCTATGTCTCAAAATATATCAAAATAATATAGGATGCCCCTTTTCATATTTTTTACAGTAAATCATTCTCCAACTAATCTCTCACAAAAAATCTCATCAAAATATTGCACGTATAAGGAGAAAAAATTTATTGGCATGGAGAGATTGATCTGGATGAAAATAGATTCTTCTGATAAGAAATATTTTGAAATCTAATTTTAGAACCTTTCTTTTATCAAAATAATTTAAATTTGGAGATGAGATAGACAAGGAAAAGAACTTTTTCTGTAAAAAAATTTCATACAAAATAATTTTATGCATGGAGATATATGATGTGTAAACTGGGTTGGCATAGGGAGAAGAGTCCTATTCCAATAAGGACTCTTAATTTTTTTTTTGGATCCAAACCAAATCACATCTGATTTAGTCCAAATAAAATATATAAAATCTAATCTAATTAGATTCATAAATTTTTAATCAAATCTTAATCAAATTAAGAATTGATTGAACCAAATTCTGATCAAATCAGGGATAATTCTTCTTAGTGATTAAATCATCTCATAACCTAATCGGATCAAATCTAATTAAATTTAATTCAATTAAATTTTATTTAATTCTTTTTAATCAATCAAATTGAGCTAATCAATAATCTAATTACTAATTAATCTTTTATTAATTCACTAATACTTGATAAATTAATTTATTATAACTTTTGCATAAGATTAACCATCAATAAAATTGATGATTAAGTCCTTGAATGATTTTCAATCGTTAATCAACCACATGATCAGTCAGAAACTTCTTTTGAGTTTGATCTTATAGATTCGAACCTAAGCTGGTAGTATAGGAACACCTTCCTGAACCAATCGATGTAACCATCTGGTAATGATGATCCGATATCCAGATAGGTCAAATGATAGCGAACAATATTCAAGAATTTATTGACGTATAGTTACCGTATAATTCATTCCTTTGATCCTAATGCTCGAGAATGACCTAGAATTTAACTGTCAATCCTACATAAGTCATCCACATTATATTTTAATCTTTTTAAATCCATCACATGATTATCTGGATCCAAATTTTACTAAATTAAAATATACTGATGCATATCTCCTACTAATTCGGAGGATAAATCCTATCTTGACTCATGCATCAACTTGACAAGTACTTGACTGTACTTAAAAACTTTTTATCACTGAATTAGAAACTCAGTTAGTCCAACACCAAAGTACAGTGAGTTGCTTGCAAGTCACCGTGGTGATCTCAAATCGGAGGGACACTTATACCCATACCCTTCACGAGCTACCCTTGATAGCACAGTGCTCCATAGTTGGTCACATTTCATGAGATGTACTCCTACATCTCATCTACATGTCATACCAGTATTTTTACACATTTGATTACGAGGACAACCAACGCATATAGCGCACAATGACCTACACTTGATATCACTATCGTCCTAGTAATAGCGTATCATTTGGTCGCGAATCAATTTAAGGACTATACGATAAATCTTTCTTTATCGATCAAAGTAGTCTTAAGGACTTCATCACAATATAGGAGTTCGTTAGAAAATATATCCTTATGATGAAAAATATCAAATAACTTTTATTATTTATCAATTCATATATAATTATAGTTAGCACAATCGTCACACGATTGGCTTTAGGACATAATTTTCAACAGAAAGTATGTCAAATCAAAGCTGCTAAAGATGTAGGATGCATGTTTCTGCTTCAGTTTAGTCACTGGGATCTTCGTAGGCTCTACTTACTGAAAAGCGAGGGATATTCGATCTTCATTGGCTTTGTTCATTGAAAAGCGATGGGCCTTTAGGGGTCCTTGTAGGTCAATCTTTGCTTGTTGCTGAAGTCAGTGAGCTGAGGATTCTAATGGGTTAGCCTTCATTTACTACCAAAGTTGATGGACTGAAGGTCCTTATAGGTTAATCCTCTGAAGGTCCCTTTAGCTTAGCCTTCATTATCATATGACTAAGGTCTTCACGGATGTTGGCTCACTAAAAAGCAAGGGGCCTTCGGAGGTCCTTATAGGTTCACCTCTATTTCTTAGTTATCGAGATCTTCTATGCATGTAGGTTGGATTGGCATGTACTGAGGATCCTTATAGGTTAGCCTCTATTTTTCGTATGACTAAGATCTTCATAGGCGCTGACTTGCTGAAAAGCGAGGGGCCTTCAAATGTCCTTATAGGTTCACCCCTACTTCTTAGTCACTAAGGCCTTCATTATTGATGACTTGGATAGATGGGCTTCGAGGGTTCTTTTATGTTAGCCCTTGCTTCACACACAACCAGGATTTCTACTCAACTTATCTTGGGACAAGCAGCATTCATCGCTTATGGTCATCGAGGTCTTTGGCCCGAATGTTTTGTATTTATGGGCTCCGTTCGATGATTTTTGGTTGTTGTTGTTGTGGCCTTCGTTCGTAGGCAAAAACTATCATTGGGTCGTTAAGTTAAGGACTTATAAAAAAAATGAGAGAACTAGCCAGATTGGCTCTGACTGAGCCTTTCGATTTCCAAGTTGAGTTTTGGAGTAAAAAGGATAACAAATAATTAGAGTTGTGTTATCCTGTTTTAGTCAGTTTGCCTCTAGCCGGCCTTCATTGGTTCATCTTGGCTTCCAAGAGCTTGGAAGGTCATTCTTTGGGAGTTTGGCTTTCAGGAGCTCATTCTTTTGGGAAATCGATCTTTAGAGGTTGATTTTTAGATAGTCTGTATTGATAGCTCGGCCTTTTTAGATCGACCTTGGGCTTCATCTTAGCATCAGGCTCCACTTCGGCCTTGGTTTTTTGACTTTTTGTTTGATAACTCGACCTCGATTTGACTAGATTGATCTTCTGATGACCTCGACCCTTTGGTCATATTTGACCTTTTGAGGTTAGTTTTCTGATGGCCTAGGCCTTGGGCTGTCTTTAGCTCAGCTTGGTTGCTCAAGGACCTATTGTCCTACAAAAAAAAAATAGAATAGTAGATTGGGCTTAAGAGCCTCTTATCATGAGAGTTGTGTTTTATTTGAGAGCCCTTGGGTTCTACTTGATTTCTTCTTGTTATTTATCTCAGTTGGGACTTGATCTTTGCCTTAGCCTGGCCTTATTTTTGCTTTAGTTTTGTCTTATTTTTGCTTCGATTTGGCTTTGATCTATGCCTTAGTTTAGCCTTGATTCTAACTTTGAATCAGCCTTGGATCTTTGCTTTGGATTGCTTTGATTTTGACTTTGGATTAGGCTTGTTTTTAACTTCAGATTGGTTTGATCTTTGCTTGGAATGGCCTTCATTTGGATTTCAGATTGGCCTGGATCTGGACTTTGGATTGACCTGAATCTGGACTTTAGATTGACTTTTATTTGGACTTCAGATTGGCCTTCATTTCGGCTTCAGATTGGCTTGATTTTGGCTTAAGATTGGCCTTCATTTTGATTTCGGATTGGCTTTATTTGGACTTCGGATTGGCCTTTATTTGGTCTTCGGATTGGCTTTCATTGGGGCTTTGGATTGGCCTTCATTTTGACTTCGGATTGGCTTGAATCTGAGTTTCGGATTGGCCTTCATTTTGACTTTGAATTGATCTTCATTTAGGCTTCGGATTGACCTAGATCTGGGCTTCAGATTAGCTTTCATTTTAACTTTGGATTGGCCTAATGTTGACTTTGGATTGGCCTGGATCTGAACTTCAGATTAATCTTCATTTTGACTATGGATTGGCTTTTTTTTTTTTTGCCTTGGCTCGAGCTTAAGCTTCATCTTAGCTCGATTTTGAGTTTTACTTCGACACAGATGCCCAAAGACATATGGCCCTGCTAGAAGGAAGAAAAAATAGAGCCATGAATGAGAGCTTGAAAGCCTCTTACTATGAGAATTTTGAGCTGTAGGAGTCTCTCCCTTTCCAAGCGTCGCGATCTCCTTGTTCAGATCCTCATAAGAATTGAAATTTTAGGATGAGAAAGTATGGATGATTGGAAATCGAGAGATTCCTATATCTTGTTCCTCATTTGGGTCCTCCTCCTTTGTTTGGATGCTACAATTTTCTTCTTTACTTAGATCCTATCAAGAATTCAAATTTTAAAATATAAATAAAAAATAAAAATAATTGAAAATCGAAGGATTTTCGTATCTCCTTTCTTATTTGGATCGCAAGCCCTCCAATTTTGAACCTGATTAGGATATTTTAGAGGGTATTGATTGATTCAAAGATGATTAGATCTGATTGATATCAGTCAATTTGAAGATGGCTGATCTGGATCTCGTTCGTGTCCGACAATTTGATCATCAAGATTTTGATGGTCTTGGGATGATGCGACGAAGTTTCTTTGACTAGATGCTTGCTCGTTCCTATTAATGGGCCTGAGTCCTTTTTCTAGCGTCAATCTATTGTGATAAAAATCCATCTTGAGGTCGAATTGATCGGAGTCCGACAACGACTGTAGGACTGCGACGGCTGGATGGGGGCGATAAGACCTATAAGAAAAGTCTCCGACCAGAGTTGGCTCCGATAGGAACCCTCTGATGCTTAAGTCAGGTTTCTGGCACAGATGGGGAGTGAGCATGTTGGAAGTGAGATTTTTTATATGTTGAAGATCCCCTGTGGGTCTTTATTTATACACGAGGCTGAAGACCATGAGAGGGAAGGAGAATCAGATGGTTATTTTTGATTTATTGGACGAGATACGTCTATTGTCTCCTATTTTATCATGAGAGATATATTTGTTATCTCTTGCTTCGTTGGGAATGCTAGCTCAAATAGTTAGCTTTGACTTATCAGATGAAATATGTCTGTTATCTTCTTTCTTATCTGCTCTGTGGTCAGCTGTCACGTTATGATCATTGAATTTGAAAAGAGATATGAGATTTTCATATCAGATCCAGTCCGATAAGGAGACCTTATATCAATCGATGGCATGATTGACAGGATATCTTTTTGAGTAATTAGGATCGGTGGCCGAAATCGGGATCAATAGTTGAAGTCAAAAATTGATAGTACCACTCAAAATGATTTGACCGAAAAATAAGATGGAAAAATTCAATCATGTTTGAATCTTTTACTTATTCATGTCTTCGACTAGTTTCGATTGGTACAAAATCACCCCCAACAAAAAATATTTGAAATGAGGTTAGGGTTAGATCGGTAAATGGGAGGTCGCAAGCTGGCTGACGAGATGATGGCTGGAGGCAGCGGATCCGGGAAAAACTGGAGGGCAAGCAGGTGGCAGGGCGTCAACCTTTTTCGAGGAGCTGACGAGGAACAAAAGCAAAAATGGCGAGCTACGCAAAAGCAGCTGTCACTCTCTGATGCAATCACTTTCGGCAGCTTCAACGCATGCTGATAAGTCACTTTGGTGGGATATAACAAATTTATTGAGTACAAACATACGTTGTTATCAAATAAAAATACAAATATACGTTGGTCAGACATTCTGATCTTTTTAGCATAATATAATATTTGAAAAGATTGATTAGCTGTTAAAAAGCTTGAGAATCCAGGAAATTAAAATTGAAAAACTAGACAAGAAACGTTTGCGAAACTACCATGGTAGAGACGATGGTGGCAATCACTCGGACCTTTTTTTCTATAAAAAAAATATATATATATATATTTTAAATATATAAATAATATAAATATTTTTATAAAATCATTATATATTTTTTTATTAAAATATTATATATATATATATATATTCAATTTTTTTAATATATATACCTACAACATCTAATATCATTAAAAAAATAAATGGTTTAAAAATAAGTTGACTAAAATATTCTTATAAATAAACATGTAAGAAAAAAGATTTATAAGGATATACGTGCAAATAATAATTATATAAAAATATTTATATAATTTTATATATTTAAGAGAATATATGCTTAAAAAATTATTAAAAATGATTAACAGTTGTCAAATTTTCTACGTCTTAATCAAATCGATGAGTCTAAAAAAGAAAAAGCCAAATGACATCGTCATTTTTACTTGTTTAAGATCTTAACTTCATAAAGTTAGAATATTGAATGATCATTTTGGTAATTATATTCTCATATTTTGTTTTGATCTAATTAGCATTATTGAGTCTATAATGTCAATATATTTTTTATATTTTTTTAAATATTAAAATATATTAAATTTAAATTAACTATTTTATTAAGAATAATAAATGATTTTTAGTGATTTATATATGGTGAGTTATTTATTTGTTGAAGTGAGAATTTTTCAAAGATAACATGAGTTCTTCTATAAGAATTGAGGTCAACATCGGATCATGCAGCATAATAATATTGATTTTTTTTATCAATTCCTTAATGAAGAATGATCGGGTTATCTATACCATAATTAACTTCTTTCCATTTGAGCATATGCCTTAATTTTTTATAATTTTCTGACTGTATACCCTTCTTTATATGCAAAATTTATGAACACCCTCATAAAGTTTTTATTTGCATATATATCCTTATAAACTTTTCTTTTTGCAATCCATCCATAAGGGTATTTCAGTTATTTTAATTTTAAATCTTTTAATTTTTAATGATATTAGATGATATGAATACTGTAAAAAAAATATATAAAATAAATATTTTATAAAGATATATATGTAAATAGCAACTTTAGGAAGATATTCATATAATTTCATATATTTAGGCGGGTGTACATGCAAAAAAACCCAAAAGTTTATACCATGGTAATTGTTATTTGGACATGCAGATTAATTCTACTAGCAGCATCCTTGTTGGACTCTAATACATATTTGGGATACAAGATGTAGATACTAGCACTAAATAGGAGGAAAATATAATAAGGATTTGTCCATCATAAGAGTTTAAAATTTTTATCCTGTTAAGTATGAGATATAACATCTTCTTGAAAATATTGAGTTCTATTCTTTACCAAAGAAAATATTGAGTTATAAAAGATGAAGGGCAAAAAAAAAAAACCGACCCCCATGAGTCTTATAAAATGCTCCTCCATTAAAAACTCAATAGAGAAAAGACTAGTTGTAGGATTTAATTATTATATCCACTCCAACACCATAAAAAAAGTGAAATGTTTAGAATAAAATAATTATAATATGCTCATCTTGATGAGATAGATGAAATAACTTATAAGTATGTGTATACAAAATAATAAATATAGAAGAATACACACACATGCATATATGTAATTTAAGATATTTATAAGATTATACATGTAAAATAATATTTAATTAAATTCTGGTTAAAAGATAGAAAAGTATTAAGAAATAACATATAAGGTTATACATGTAAATAATAAATTATGTCATAATTTTAAATGTTTATAAGAATATAGGTGTAAAAAATCTTTAAAATATCTTTCAATATAGTTACAAGAGAAAGTAATGTTTTTAACCGGTACCACGGATTAAATGAGCGGTAGCATGGGTAACTAAATCATGCTCATCTATTATAAAAAATAAAAGTTTTCAGAAAAAATAAAAGAAATAAATAAAATCTTTTATTTTATTTTTTTTATTAGCACTTCCAAAGGAGGGGACAAAACCCACTGTATCACCAAAAGCAGGAATCTCCCTTCTTTTACCCAAAAAAGAGCAAGAATCTCCCTTCAATTTGGCTTTATCTTCAGATGGAGAATCTCTTCTGGTGGTCTCTTTTAAGATTTGTTTAAAGTCGCAACCCCAACGTGATGCGATCATTTCAGTCCATTTCATGGAGAACGTCGTCCTTGATCTCAACGCTTTTATTTCTATCTATTTATTTATGATGGTGGAGAGAGAGGGAGGAATCGTCTCTTTCCCTTTTTATATAAAAGTTTCTCTCTTTCCAGCACAAAATCAAAATTTGAAAGGTAGCTGGTTGTTTCACTGGAAACAATTCGTTTCCCTCGGGAAGGATGGACACATTGCACACCTTTTCAGAACAAAAAAAATGAAAAACACCAAAGTTAGCTTCCAGTTCCGTCATTGGTGACAACACGGAGATTGTTAGGTTCGCGGTCAGAACTTGACATTGCATGAAAATAGAAATAGTGCAGGCACAATCAATCATTTCATATTAAACATATTTATTTGAGAAATCCAAAAAAACGTCAAACACCGAGGAGAATAAATAAATCAAGGTTTGCCGTCGCAGATTAAAACCGGATTGGATATATAGCCCGCCATCTTAAAATTTGAAAGCATCAAAAAAAAAAAAAAAATTGATCCATATTTATTTTTAAATAAATTATAGAAACATCTATCCAATCTTAACTCAACTTCATTCACATTATTTCCACTTAAATGTCAAACTAGCCATTAAATCATCAAAATATTTTAATAAAATTTTATCATCTATTTTTATTAACAAAATAATATCACATGGACATCACATAATATTATATTTTTATAAAATCTAATTTTTAAGCTGCAAAGGAAGGACTAAATGGATCATTTTCTGTATACCAACATACTGGATTGTTTGACTTCATATGTTATCATATCTAAGTTTTAAATATATTAAGTATCCTATGTTGAATATTTGAGGTTGGTTTTATATTGGATGTTTTGATTTGGAGGCATTCCAAAATTATTTTGTAGTCTCTAAGCTAATTATCTAATGAAAATATGGCTTTACTCAACCGTCAAAGGCCAATTTTTGTACTAGAAGCATAACAATTGATCTATATCCAAAGTAGGATGGCCGTAGAGTTCTAATCTATAAAGAAACTGCTGTGGATGTCCAGCTCAAATACCACTCACTGCACTTTGTATGCTACCTATCTCAGATCTCAATTAAACTTTATAGAGGTACAATCCATCAAATTGATATGTTGTTCTACAGTGTATAAGCTCTCACTCCATTGCTATACCTCAATAAATAGGCACTAGATTTCTGACTTAAGAAAGTTAACGCAAGAGAAGGGCCTGCTAGGAATTCTGTACAAGTCAAAATGAAGCAAGTAGAAAAACTAACTTATCATAAAGGCACTAGTATGGACCCACGCTATGCGGCGAGCCTTAATAAAACACAAAGCAAGATTAAAAAAAAAAAATTTGATCTTCAGTGTCTCTTGTATGCTCATTCCAACTGTATAAATAATATAAAAAATTATTAAAAATATGATCAAATTATAAAATTTTATTATGAAGGAAATAAAAATATAATGTCAAAATATCTTGATCGTAATTTTTTCATCGATGGTATTGTTGGTGACTCCCTGTATAAACAATAAAATTTATATGTACTTTATTTTTTGAAAAAAATTTTCAATAATTAAAATATATTACCATTTTATGCTTGACATCTTTACAAGGGAGTGGTTTCTTAAAAAGCTTACGCCGAATTTGTTTTTCAAGAGCTGAAAAAATGGGTTCCTCCAATATTTAAGACATAGAGGATGCAGCTACAGAACTTTCGGGCAAATTAATTGGTTCAGATTCATTATCTTAAAAAATATTTATCACTTTCAAAGCACGACTATTATCATCGAAGCTTTACGATCCTAGAAGAGTGAATCTATCATATCTTGCATTATTTGCAAGATTAAGTGCTGGAATATCTATTAATTGCTGTGCTTATTTTACTCCCAACATCTAATGAGCTGATCAAAATCCCACCAAAGCAAAAAAATCTTACAACAATGTGTAACTACATTGGTTTCTATCCTTTTTTAAATAGAAGACCGACCAATTCTCTCTCTTATCCATGGCTATACCTCTATTAACCCCTCTCTCTTGCCACCAAACCTCCCTGCAACCATCGCTACAGTCCTTTCAACTATTGCTACAGTCCTTTTAGATCATTATATCACTGTCTAGGTAAATCAATGCCATACTCTTCTCTAATATAATTCTCTAACCCTATCCTAAACAAAATGAAAACATAAATCTTTGAGCTATCCAATCTAGATTTTTAGCAATCCACAAAAAGCAGTAAAACTTTTAGGATAATTTGAATTTTTTTGTGCATCAAAAAAAATATATGCATAATATTTTTATCATCACCCCGAAAATAGTAGTTTTCTGCATGGATCTTAAAAATATTTATGAATTATAATTACTAACCAAAGAATTGAAAAATATCCTTTCAATCGATGTACCATAATCTAAATATATATCCTTTCACCATCCTATTTTTTTTTTATTGCTAGTCTATGTTAGTGAGCTTTTTAGGAAAAAAAACGGTTTATCATAAACTCAAATGTAAAAAAAATGTAAAATAACCATATCTTTTCCATCATCGAATTATGTCAATGAGCATTTTAACAAAAAGCTAATCAATTCATACTACGAACATAAAAACAACAAAAAATCAATTATTTAAAAAGCATATTCAATCTCTTATCCCCAAAGTGAAAAGATATGTTAAATAATTATATCCAATTTTTCCATCAATGCATATTTTATTTTTCAATCATCGAATTATGTCAATGATTGTTATAACAAAATGCCAGTCAATTCATGCTACCAAAAGAAAAAATAATTACTTAATAAACATATTCAATTTTTCATCCCCCCAAAATAGTCAATTACTTAAAATTCTTTCTAGAGCAACGGATCTAATAGAAGTCAATGTAAAAGATGATGGGGAACTACTCTTTGATCAGCTCTAGTAGCATCACGATGATTTCTAGCCCCTTATTTGCTCTATTAGCCAACTTTATTGGATATCTCACCATCCCAAACGGGATCCCGATCTTCATCTTCACATCGTAGATCCCACCCAAGTGCCATCTATTTTTTATAAAAAAATAATACACTTCTTTTTTCTCTAATTGAGAGAAAAAATACCATAAAATAAAGGAAAAAAAGAATAAAGCAATGGAGATTGATCGATCGTATGCGATGCAAAGCATCAAAAAGGGCCGTTCCACTTAATGATGAGGCTATTATTATTTTTAAATAATAATAAATTAATATTTTAAAAATAATATTTTATTATTTTACATAAAAATATGAAAAAAAATTATTCGATTTACTTACTCTAGTAATAAATAATATAATAAAATAAATATAATAAAATTAAAATTAAAATTTTATAATTTTTTAAATTATTAATAAACTATTGTAGAGTAAAATATAACGAATACCTTCTTAAAGATATCTACTCAATAGATGGATCCAAAACTACAAAATCATTCAAAAAAAAGATAGTTATAACTTACTTTTTTTCTAACAAAAAAAATATATCTATACCATAAATATTACTTTCATTATTGAAAAGTCCATTAAGATAGTAGAAAATTTATAATTTTAAAATTAAATTTATACTAATAAATTTTTTTATCATCATTTAATTACCTTCAAACTGTTCAATCTGAAAATCAAATTAACATAAAGATAATAATAAATTTTTTAATTACTAAATAATAATAAAAATAATCTATAAAAAATAATAAATTTTAATAAATTTTATTGAGAGAGGGAGAGAAAGCTACCTTTCTGCTCCAAATCTTCCATCCGATTGAGATGGATCTAAACTTTTTTATTCGGCCACTCCAAGCCTCCCATTTGATTAAGACTTTTATAAATGAAAAATATCATGCCCCCGATACGAGATCATGAGTCAGAGGTCATGGCAACCGTCGCATACTTATAAAGAACTCTCTCTATAAGCATGCAAGACATCTCATCACAATATCAATGCATCACAATGAAATAAAATTTAAATAATTATTATTTAATTTTAATTCAAATAAATAAATTCAATATCTTATATCCAATAAAGTTCAACTAAAAATAAAATATTAGTTTTAAGTTCAATGAAGTTGACAATGCTAAATATCACTTCTAAAAGCTCTATCCCAATATTATTATCCACACTCATAATTAATTATCTGAATATGAAAAAAATAAAAAGATAATGAGCTAGACAGTCTAGTAAGTAACAAATATCTCAACTAGATATTTCAGATATTATATAATATGCAAGAACAATACTGTGAATAAATTAATATAAAAATATATTTTATGCTAATTTAATGTAAATCTATTTTTTTTTAAATATTTATATATAATAAAATCATAAATTTGATTCAAATCAAAATATTCATAACTCAACAATCTCAACTATGATCAATGTTTAACCCTCATTGATGGAATCCACTGAATACCAGTGCATAATCTCCACTGGTAGGATCCACTGAATACCAGCACACAATCTTCACTGACAGAGTCCACTAAATACTAACGTACAACTCCTACTGGCAGGATCCACTGAGTATCAACGTATAATTTTTATTGACGGAGCCCACTGAAACATAGTTAGACTGAGAATATAAATTCAATTTGTATCCAAATATTTTTGGATCGTAACATATCATAATTTCTATGGAACATATGCATAATCAATAAAATATAGTATTTCAGAATCACTTTTTGTTCAAACATAATTTCATAATTTATGCATAATTTTAAAGAATAATTATTTATTTTCAAAATAAATTTAAAATATATCAAAAAGATGATTCATTACTTACCTTTCATAGATTATTGAAGAAACATATCGATTAACCTTTAGGAGATTCTTTAATACCTATTATTCAGAATTATATTCTTGCATTAATTCTAATTCAAAATTAGATCTAAATAAATCTTAAATCAAAACCCCATTTAGGATCGGATCCTTCACCAAACTCGATCAAAATCATCAAAATCTTAGAAAAATAACTTTCAGAGAGAGAAATTCATTAAGAGAGAATCAATCTAGAGAGAGAAAATTCTAGAGAGAAAGTCCAACATTCTAGAGAGAGAAAGTAAGGGTTCAGACTGAAGGGAGAGAGAAAAAAGAGAAACTCTCTCTCATATTATTTTTTTAGTTTTTTTTTTCTTCTTCTTCTTTTTTTCTTCTTTATGAGAGAGGGAACCTGCATCCTTCTCTTCTTCTTTTTCTTTAATGGAATAGGGAAACTCTTGTTCCCCATTTTTTCTCCAGACTAAGGACCTCTCGTCGATCGTAGCTATGGCCGACAGAGGCTAGGGCCCTGGCGATACCACCGGAGCCCTTTTTCCAGTGAATGATGGTGGCCCATGGTGATGGAGAAAGAACACAAAAATAGAGAATTTGATAAATAAAATTTTCATAAAATTTTTGGCAACAATCTAGGCTAAAGTTTGAGCTTAGGACCTATAACAAACTAAGGGGAAGAAGCTTAGAAGATTTACCTGATCTTCAATGGAAATTGCTCTAATTTGTGGCGGTCAAAATAAGATTATCCACTAGGAAGAACAGAAAGAAAAAAAAAGATTAAACAATTATTTTTGGAGATTTTTTGGTGAAAAAATTAGTGAGATTTGGGCCTTTAAATAGATCTCTTAGGGGAAAGAATTAGTGTTTCAATCAAATTTCTTTTCCTAAACTTTTTAAAAAATCTAATCAGAGAAGAACTCGAGAGTTTTTCCACCAGCTTCCCATCTCTACGCTGATCCCATCTTTCCCAGCACGTGCAGAGCACATGCTAGCCCCCTTTTTTTTGAAAAACTTGCTTTAAGATGTGTGTGGATGTGGTTGGGGTATCAGAAAAAAGTAAAAAAATTAAAAAAATATAAAAAAAGTAGTAAAAATAAAAAAAAGATGAAAAATTAAAAGGTAAGATATTTTTCTTCATAGATTTAAAATTTATTTTTTTATGAATCAAAAGCTATAAAAATAATAACATATTCTTGAAAGTACATAATAAAGAATTAATAATTGAAAATGGCAAAGAGATTCATAGTCTTAACTGCTAAGTCCAATCGATAACTTTATTATGTTGTATCGAACTTCAAGTTCATATATTAAATCTCAACTTCATTATGCTGTATTGAACTCTCCTCCTAGAATTTAGAAGCTGTCAGATTTACATCGACATCATTTTATTAAGCTAATGAGGAAATATAAAATATAATAAATGATCAAATAAACTAATAAAAAAGAAAAAGATATACAACTCATCTTTCATGGCTTAATTCTTTGAGTTTCTTCTCAATGAAATAATAAAAAAAATAATTAAAAAAAAATAATCAGTAAGAAATAATATCACTAACCATATCTTACTTTAAGCAAGAGAGTTTGTAGCTAGAGTAGGATCAGATATTTTTTTTAAATTTTTCATCAATATTATTAGTTTTTAGCATCATATGAGAAATCTAATTCAATTTCTCATCAACTATATAGAAAGGTTGCTATTTTAGTAACAATAGTCTTTCGCTCTTTATTTTATAATATTATTTGAGGGAAGGGTCGGCCAGAGGATCCGAACATAATTGCTAGTGCAATACAGTAGCCTTATTGTCCCAAAAAAAAATTTTGAAGCACGGTTGCCGTTGCAATGCAGCAGTCTTTCAGTGCCCATGAACTTAGACAAAGATTGCTATTAGAATTTAGCGACCGTCTATCATGTCAATAAAAAAAAAATCTCAAACAAAAATTAATACTAATATTATTCTTATCAGTCTATACTAAATATGTTTTAAATCTTACTAATTAAGAGATTTATAATTAAATACTAACAATATGAAATAAATAATAAAATAAGTGCAGCTATAAAATATAAAAAAATAATTACAATAATAATCAATATAAAATAAAATGATACTATAAGTTAAATTTAAAAAATATCCTAACAAAGATATCAATAATAAGACAATAAAATTATTCATTATACTATAAAATATAAAAAGATAATTATAATAATAATCAATATAAAATAAGATGATACTGTTTGATCTGATCTGATGGATCGATTTAGATCTTGAAACATATTATTTTTAAAAAATAATAAAAAAAATATTTTTAAAAAATAAATTAATATATTATTATTTTTAAAATTAAAAAAATAATACACTATTATTTTTAAATAATAATAAGTTAGTATTTTTAAAAAAATATTATTATTATTATTATTTATCTTATTTTTAAAAATAATATTTTTTAAAAAATATTATTTTCATCTCTTATCCCTTCCTCACTTTTATTCTTTAAAATATTATTTTAAATAATAATAAAATAGTATTTTAAAAAATTAGAAAAAATAATATTTTAAAAAATAAAAGTAAGGAAAGGATAAGAGATAAAAATAAAATTTTTAAAAAATATTTTTTATTATTAATAATAATTTAAAATATTATTTTTAAATAATAATAAAGTAGTATTTTAAAACATCCAGGCTGAACTCCTACGTGGATGCTGAGTTGGGTGAACCTGTTGGATGTGAAGAATGTGACTCTCTTTCAAGCGCATGGATGCCACCCTTTCATTGGAAAAGAGCATGTGCTCATATCCTCTGTATCCTGTATGTCATGGGCATGTCCCTTATCCTCTACTGCATGTTTTCTAGTTGACTCTTTGCTCTTATATTTTTTTCACCTTTCTTCTGGTGGTAACAGGACTCCGTACATAGACGATGGGAAGGGACATTCAGACACAGAATGTTGACATTTGTGATTTTTTTCTACATAGTGATAGGACTCTCTATGCCTATTTTTTTTCGAACAGATGATGGAAAGAGAGGACCAGGGC
This sequence comes from Elaeis guineensis, assembly GCF_000442705.2. Taxonomy (NCBI): domain Eukaryota; kingdom Viridiplantae; phylum Streptophyta; class Magnoliopsida; order Arecales; family Arecaceae; genus Elaeis; species Elaeis guineensis. Next base: position 140,967,670 of record NC_025993.2, read on the forward strand.
ATAGGATAATAAAATAATATATTTTTTTTTTCCTCCCCTCCTCAAATATTTTTTTTCTTTTTTTTCTTCCCTTCCCTTTTCCCCCTTTTCTTTCCTTCCTCCCGCTGCCTCCCCCCACCCCTCGCCCCCATCATGTAAGGCCCTGGTTGCAACCGTCCATACCGCCCCTGCCGAGGCCTCGTCCCACCATCATCCACCGTCCCACCATCATGCATATCGCACCTGCCGTCCGCACCGCACCTAGCTCCGTGCGACCACCAAACCCACTCCCCTCCCCTCTCCTAGCTCTGGTGCCACCAACTCCACTCCCCTCCCCTCCCCTCCCCCGGCTCCGATGCCATCAACCCCCCTCGCCTCCTCTCCTCAGCTCCGAGTGCCTCCCATGCCTCCCCCACCCCATCCAATCTCCTTCAAGTGCTTTTCTTTTCATAGTCACCCTCTCTCTTCCCCATGTTCTTCTCTCTCTCTCTTCTGTGTGTGTTGTGTGTTGGATGGGTGGAAAAATAGAAAAGGAAATGAAAAGAAAGAAAAAAGAAGAGAGGTGAAGGAAGGTACACACCTGAGGGAGATCAGAGGGGAAGGCCAACATCGTGGCTCCACCTGCACTGCCCTTGGCCCCACCATCTTCGTCCTTGGCAGCTCCCTCCACAGTGTCCCCTCCACCTCCATCTAGCTCTTTGATGCCCGCCTCCATCACTGGTCCCTCAGCCCCTGCATGTCCATCACCCGAGAGTTCGCCGTCGCTCATGCCCTCGGAGGGTAGACTTGAGGGAGATCGGAGGGGAGGGAGGTGACGGCTAGGGTTGAGGTAGGGAGGCGAGGGGGGTTAGTGGTGGTGGAGTTGGGGGAGGGGAAGGGAGGGGAGGAGAGGGGGGTTGGGAAGGACAGTGACAACAGAGACCCACGGAGAGGGAAAAAAGTCTTCGAGAAAGTTCGAGAGAAAAGAGAGCCCAGGACCCCTCTCAGATTTACGACACGTGGTAGGCTAGAAAATTGACGCGCATCATGGTAGGAGAGCCCAAGGCTCTCCTTTCATATATAGTATAGATTTGATAAGAGAGGTAATGATAGAAAAAAAAATTACTAAGTTTTCGTGATGGCCCTCTTCTTTTCAATATTCCAATGACACCCCTCAAAATTAGATAGTTTTAATACACCACCTATACTTTACATATGTTCCACTTATGTCCCCTCTACTTTTAACTCGTTGCATATACATCCCCTATAGTTTAAAAAATGTGAATAGAGGTATACTAGCAGATGTAGTTTGGGGGTAGGTGTAACCTATATAGAACTTGGTACATCATTCAGTGATATCTATTATTTCAATTTCACAACCAACTCAATACAAAATAATAAAATCAAAATCAAAATACAAATTCCTCATTGTATTACCACGTATTGCCTAAAAGTAAAATCCAAGCATCCCATATCATAATTGATGATAGATTACTATCTTGTATCACATTGTATCAGACTGTATCACATTTTATCATTATATCATAATATATCACAATATATCATAATATATCATAATGCATCAGAATGTCTCATAATGCATCATATTGTATTACAAGGTATCACAATTTATTAGATTTTTTGACAAAAACATCTAAGGTGTCACATTAAACAGCATGTACAATATATAAACACCAAAGATGTCACCCCAAAAGTATCATGTCAAAAGTATACCCCAAATGTATTACATCAAAATTGAGCTAAAACTTACATCATTATTCAGTAAAATATAAAACATAGATATAAATTGCTATTGAGCAATGCTTTTGCCTAAGAGGTTGTGATCGAGCAAATCATAGCTATGATAGTGCTTCTGCATGCTGAGAGGGTGCTGCTGGCTGGGAGAATGCAAATTGAGAGTCAGCTGGCTGGGAGGCAGCTAAATGGGAGGAGAAAAGTTGGGAGGCTATTGCCTGCTAGTTGGTACATCTTGATTGCTAGCATGTGATGGTGCAGGATGGGAGGTGCGATCTTTCTTTTTTGTTGTCCTACTCTTTTGAACTTGAAAAATAGTGCTCAAATATAAGTATCACATAAGTACATATCAAACATGGTATATATGCATATAATATATGTGCTCTCTCCCTTTTCCTATTAACTTAGCTCCTGATTTGATTGGATCCAATGTTTTGTCTTTCTTCTTTGCCTTCTCCTTCCTAGGATCTTTACAAGTCTTGTAGTTGTAGCCCTATTGTTGGCAATTCTTGTATTTTAAAGATGTATCCTTTTTTGATTCTTCCAGAATCTTTCAGCTCATCTTCTTCTTTCCTTCTTGCCTATTTAGGTTTGTTTAGAGGAGCCCTCAGAAGAGAGAGAGAGATATAGTGAGGTACTCTATCTTTGACTAAGATTTCATACTAGAAATTGATCGAATGATATACTCATAAGCCTTAAACAAATATATCTTTGGTGTATCATGTACTAACAAAGTATTCTGTATCCTTTCTAATGAATATGATAGCTGCCATAACATGATAGCATGGGCTGCCAATTATATCCTATATCCTATATTCACGGGCACTCTCCCTCAAGTCTACAATAGATCCATCATTGCAATACTTGACTTCAAATCTATAACCTCCTCCCCATATATAATGGCAATCCACAGCCTCTAACTTAGCCCTCTCTAACTTCTTCTAAATCTTAAAGCAAAGAGGTCCTACAATTTTGTCCAAGCCTTCTCTTTTAGCTTTGGAATCGTTGGATCAACAACCTTCTAATAGTCTCCAATAAAGTGATAATAGACTTTTGTCGAGCATCAACTATGTACTTATTAAAGGACTTCTATATATTGTTCAACAGCATATCAAACTTGTTTCTTGGGCTACAGGCATGCTTTGATCACAACTCAAATGGATGCTATGTGAGCGACTACAATGATGTCTTATCAAACTATCGTATCTCTTATATGATAGATTGAAGTCATGAAGTATGATCACCCTAACACATTTTCAAAGGACTTCTCTATGATTTTTGCTCCTAAACCTAGCACTTTTCAAATTGGCATGTAAGTGTTGCACATAAAATTTGTGATCAATGCTGAGAAGAATGGTTTGAAACGTCTCAATAAGATCCTACATAAATATTGAACAAGTGAATAAGTTATAAATAATTAAGTACAAATTACTATAACTTCATACTGAAAAGTATTGTATTGAACAATAAAAACTTCTTGTATGCCCCATATAAAGGTCCAACCATACTCCTCTAAGAGCCCAATGTCTTCTAACAGGCATACTAGAAATCAGCTATAGTTGTATTTTGTCTTGCCTTGACCATGCCTATATGATGAGGAACATATTTTTTTTGCCATTTTTTTCCACTATAGCTAGCACCTATCCCCCAAATGATCTTTTTATGTAGCATCCATCCAGTCCAATGATAGATCCAAAGCCATTGATGAAGCCATGCTTGTATGCTATAAGACATTAATAATGTAATCTCCTAAAGATAGACTAACTAGCCTCATCTAGCCTACTGACATCCATCAACAATATGCTCTCATGATTAGTTTGCTTGATGATCTAACAGTACTCTTATAGGTGGGCATACTACTCCTTGTAGTTTCACTGAATAATCTCTAGTGCTCTAGTTTTGACTCTCTAGCATTATGAATTAGAAACAAAAACCTTCACATCTCTTCTTACTTGCTCTTTAAATCCCTTGACGCTCCACTTTGTATCATATCTAATCTCCTTAAAGTACTTCTTAACTAGAAACTTGGATATCATGTCATGATTTTGAAATTTCCTTTCACAATTATGAACTAATTGGAAGGTCTTTGTCTAATAGGTATCTTCCCTCTGTACGGATAAGCATGGATTCTCCACCATAGTCGAACTTGCATATATTGGTAATTCGACTTGTCTCATTCTTTTGTTATATAAAATCGAATCCCTCCTAAATGCTATAAAGCTGTAGCATCTTTCTAAACCATATAGCATTGTTGAACCTCATTTCCATCGAAAGCTTGATAGTCTATTTCATATAGGTTCATTAAATTAATTGGGATAATTTGAACCTTGAATCCTCCTCATCCAAATCGCTGCCACTAGCCAAGCTATGGAGATGATGAGAACTATGACTACTCTTTGGTTTTCTACCAATAGCTTAACTCTTCTCCAAAATAATTAGCACCTTCTTGAAGAGTAGAATATTGTGTCCAAAATCTCATCTTCTTATCAATAACATCTCTATCCACATACTCATCAAATAGATTATCATCATTATCTGACTCTGTTAGCTAACTAAGTGATATATCATTATTATTGTAATTACCAAATGTAGGCTCCGAAGTGGCAACATCTCCTATCTTTTCTTTCATGGAAGCTATCTCTCTTATGACCAGCTGCAACTCCTTTCTATTTGTCATCATCTTTAAACTTTCCAAATACATGTGGTCTACTTCCACCCACCTTTTTTATTGCCACTCTCTTGATTTTGCTCTTCGACATGGATGCAACTACATCCTTGACACTGGATGTAGAACCTACTAATTGAGCCTCACTACCTCCCTTGAGGAGGTATCTCTACAATAGCTTCCTAAGTGGTAGCAACAGTAGCATAAGTAGGTTTATTCCTTGATACTCTACATATGCTTGCACTACATCAGTTCTTCTTATAGAAATCAACATCTCTAAAGTATCTGTAACACATTTTAATTTTTCAAGTCATTTTTAAACGTATGTACTAGTATGAGGTAATAAAAGTCAGTATAATTTCTATATCCTAACCGGCCCAACATATCTTCTAGCTCTATGATACTAAATCTACCTTGGTTACAATTATCAAAGTATCAGACAGATCTATCATTGTAGTGATAGTAGGGATAGTACTTAAGAGATCAACTATAGTAGATCTATATAGTGAATAAATCACTGTCTATTTGTAATAATGAACAATGATGCATGACTTCATATAGACATATATAGGTTAACATGAATTTTTAGTTGAAAAAATTAAAACAAAGTTATTGTGCATTGAAAAAGCATGCTTAACAAACAAAAGCATTAATTCAAAAAAAAAATTGATGCTTTCAATATTAACAAACTTAGAGAACAATCTAACAAATAGTATTTAACGAAGTGAGACATTAATCCAAAAAATTTTGAAACATAAGTCCAAAAAGTTAGAATAATCAATCTATATCACAATGAACCTATTGTCACACAGGATAAATAACTACAATAATAGTGTATTAAAAGCTTTTTAAATGTTTGCATTATACATTTAAAGAGGATGAAACATCTATCCCTACATAAAAAATATTAACAATGGTGGATTGGAGATTTTTTAAACGCTTTCACTGTGCATTTAAATGGTAGAAACATCAGTCCATATATAAAAAACTAAAATAGCAGCGGATTGGATACTTTTCAATGCTTCCATTATGCACTGAAAAAGATACGACATCAATGCATAGTGAGACCATAATAAAAGATTATGGTTCAAAAATAAACACTTACAAGGGACCACATCAGTCTGAAAATGATTTTTTATGTGCATACACAAAATATATGGGACCACAACACATACAGTGGAAATAATCTCTCATCAACGAGCTATTGCGTAATTGAAATAAAAACTATAGATAAGAGAGACTATGATAGAAGACATATCAATGAACATTCAAATATGATATCATATCTAATAATCAATTGCATGCATGAACATACATTGTGCACAAAAAAATCTAAATTCCATCTCTAAGTCTAGGGTTTTGATGCCTTAATTGAAGTCATAGGCACCACAACATACAATATGCACTAAATCATGATTTTTCAAAAAAAAATTTAAGAAAAGAAGCATTACCAGCTACAAAGAAGAGAAGATCCTACACTGCTTGATCAAGACTAATTAGGCTCTTTAGATGCTTGCCATGGTCATGCATGAGTAAGGATGGATAGTCAAACCTGAGCGGAGGGTGGGATTATTGATGGCCACCAAAAATTCATTGAAGAAAGGAAGACGTAAGCAAAAGAGTCGAAAGGAAGAATCCTTAGAATTGGGAGGGGGTAGTTGAAACCCATTTCAAACTATCTACATGAGGGAGGGGCATTTTTATCCATTGAAATGACAAGCTAGTAGTTAAATGAATGTTGAAACCATGTTGGAATATTTCAATAATTTGAAGGGCCAGTTTGACATCTTTATGAGTAGAGGGAGTATAAGTAAAATCAAGCTAACATTGAGGGGGTGATCTTATAATTTATCTTTTTTTTTTGTTAAAGTTGGGATGTGCTAGAACCAAAAAGGACATTAACAAAAATATACCTTTCTTTGGCTCTTTTGTATCTAAATATGCAAAAATTCTTTTCATTCCTTGTAACTAAAAGACAAAGCATTACTGTGATATATTTGATTCTTTACTTTATTCTTGCATTTTTATTACCATTTGCATCAAGTGGCATCAACATTTTTGATCCAATAACAATATCTCATAAATCTTGCTCAATCAAATATAGCTAGATAAAATAACTATAGCAAAAATAATTTATTTTTCATATTTTTATTATAAAAAATATGAGTGTAGCAACAAAAGTCTTGATCGACATTATTTGCTTGCTCAAAGCCATAATGAATCATAGGTAAAGCTAAATGCTTGCATATGAGTACAATGAATAATAGGAAGGTCCGGATCACCACAAAGTTACGGAAACAACAAATCATTACGACACTCAAATAAATCTAATCTAGGGTAGGTCTTTGGTGCGAGGGAACATTTTATCTATCATGCATATGTTCATGTTGGATTCCTTGATGTAGCACAAGCAACGAAGTTAGAGGGCAAACTTCTCTACTACATGAACTAAGTTTAGATCTTTTGTGGTGAATGTTTTTCATGTTAATGATCTATATATGATTATATAACCATCATGTTGCTGATCTTAGAAATGGAAGGTTCACATATAATCTCTTAATATACATGTTTTGTACTTCAAAATAATGCTCTCTATTAGCCTCTCTAATGCATAGTTAAAGGATTGTGAGAGCCTTCCATTCTTGAGATGAGTAATGTGGTGGCTATCTAAAAATGCATAGACCTCTATGGTACAAAATACAAATCATGATAAAGATTTGATGTCAAATGGATCCTACATAAATTTTAACATAATTGATGTGAGAGTCCATCCCCATCTAGATTAGAGAGAAAGTGTGAAAAAAGAGAATCAGTCACATTATCTCTTCAATTATCCTATTCCATTCATGAGTTCTCCATCAACCCTCTTAGCTCCTCCCTTGCAACTTCCTCCATCGCTGTTTACTATCTCACTAAGCAAGAATTGGACCCTCATGCTCCTTCAGCATAAACCCCTTCTTCTTTGCTCTCCTCATATCTATCACTCCTCAATCTTCATGGGCAACCAACTTAAATATGGTGGCCATGATCGTTGTCATGTTTTTGCAACACATTGGCTAATATGACCCTTGGTGGATCGGATTCGAATGACACTAACATGAAGTGCATATTAGATTGGGTTTACCATACTCAAGATATTTTAGTATTTATGATTAATTGCCTCATAATATTAATCGTTTGGCTATTATTAGAATTTTATAATATAATGCCGATCACCAAATAAGGGCAGCACTAGAAAAGAACTATTGAAAGTAATGGAGTTGCTTTGTGATGAGAGTGGAGCTGGTCATGGGAATGGAGATGCATTGTCGGGAATTGAAGGGGCGTTATCTGATGTGGAGGTGAGCCATCCCATTAGGGACCTGAGGGGTAAATCACTAATAGAAGTCAATCTATAGTCTACTGATACTGTAACACAGACAAATAAAGATGACCTTCCTAGTCAAAAAGGAGAGGAAGATGATTCCTTAGATAAAGGGAGGGCTCCCACTGAACATGGGAGATGATTACCTCAGGGCAGACAATGGATTCATGATTAGCTAGGTTACGAATGAAGAGGTCGATAGACTCTGAACACATTTCAACAGGATGGTAACTAAAATGATGTTCTTCAAGAGGCTTGGGAAGAATGCTGTTATGCCCTTATTGGTCAAACACTCAAGAGAAGAGTAGGTCCTGGGCTTCTCGCTAGTGTTCTTAGAGAATGCTGGAAGCTTTCAAGTGACTTTGATGTGTTTTCGATTAGAGGAGATCATTTTGTGTTCAAATTTCATTCTGAAGATGATATGGTGAAAGTCACCACTAAGGGCCCATAGGTGGTGGGAGGCCAAGTTCTAGTCTTAGAACAATGGAAACCCAATTTCAAAGCATCTAAAGACCTCATTAGTCATGCGGCCCCGTCGGATGCAATTGGAAGAGTTATCGATTGAATTTTGAAAAGGAGAGAGAATTTTGGAGATTGCTTGTACTGTAAGGAAACCTCTATGGTTGGATGAATGCACTAAAAGCAAGCTAGGGTGTGTGTTCTTATTGATTTGAATGTGCCTTTAGTTTTGATTGTAGACTTGCAAAATGAGGAAGATGATAAACTACATTGGCAATTGTTCACATATGAAGGAATCTAATATATTACTTTGCTTGTGGTAGAGTGGCTCATAGTGCCTTGGAGTGCCCACATGAGTCCTCAAAGGGGAGAATAGCACTAGTCAAATAGGATAGCTTTGGAACAAATGGGGGTGCTCCAACTAGGATGGCAACATACGTGAAAGAATTGGATGTATGGACCATGGCTTGCCTCTCAAAGTCTCAAAAGGAATGTGGAAAAGATGAGTTTGTTGAGTCAACCATAACCAAATGCAATTCAATGTATAACTTGGTGATGTGACTCAGGGCATCTAGGGGGCTTTAAAGGAAGGTGGAGCATATTGTTCCACATCAAAAGCATAGCCTCTGAAGATCAATCCAATCACATGGCTTCCTCATTGAAAAGATTGTTCAGGATGTGGCACTGGTGGTAGAGACATAGGTTGGGCTGAAATCAGATCGGATATGGATCGGATACTAAATATCCATATTCATATTTATTTTATCTAACAAATATAAATATGGATACGGATATTATTTGGATGCAAAAATTTATATCCATATTTGTTTTAAATGGATATGGATATAATATGAATACTGAAAGTATGAATATAATCATAAATATAACTTAGATAATTAAACTTTATGATTATAGAATCAACAATATTACTAAATGATGATAAATAAAGTTAATATTATGTTTATATGATTGTAAATTTTTTTAAAAATTAACAAGTGCTATATAAAATTATATAGGATTACATGTAGATTCAGATATTCGGATATGAAATGGATAATCATCTATCCATAGCTATATCTATTTTTTTTATAGACATGGATATGGATACGGATATTAGTTTGGTCCTCAATTTTTTTTTCATATCCAAATTGATTCAGATATAAAAATAGATCTGGATGGATAATATCTATACCACTTTCATCCCTAGACAAAAGAATCAATTTTGTTATTCAAGATAGTGGAGAATCAGGCAATAGATACCACATCTTGGGTGGTTGCGATGGTGACCTATCCGATAATGACCTTAATGACTAGCTAGGGCATCAATGGAGGAAGATCATAGTGTAGTGGACCTACAAATGAAACAAATTGGCTTACCTTTAAAGCCGAAAGGCAGAGATATGCCCAAACTAGGTCAAGTTTGGAGGGATCTAATCTAGAATCAGAAATACAAATCAAGTTGTATCAGTAGTAGATTAGTACTTGTAAAATTCAGCCCCCTAAAAATAGCAGGATGTCATCCCAATCACCATCCATCTCAACTGTATCTAAAAAGTGCAACATCTCAAGTCCAACTGATGTGCCACTCATAGTAATGGGTTTTCTTTGTCACGAAAACCTAACCCTATTCCTATTAGTGATGAGGTAATTGATAAGGTAAAAATCTTATGGGAAGGTGGTGGAGATGGAGCAAGAATCTGCACGAGGGACCATATCTTTAACTCTTTGATGGGATGATGCAATTAGTGAAGGAGCACCACCACCTATGAAGCTTGTTGAGCTGGATTATAGGCTTTCCAATAATGGAGATAAAGGGAACGAGATTGAAATTGGTCCGCAAGGTGATCTGTAGATCAACTGTTATAGGAGAGGAGCTAAGCTCTGCTTTATCTTCCTGATGAATATTCTCATTTGGAATTGCCAAGGGGCTTAAAGTCTGCATTCTTGGTGAATTTTAAGCATCTACAAATTCTATGCAAATTTGAGATTTGTGTTCTATTGAAAGCAAGACTTGAAGGTAGATCCATTGATCACCTTCATAGATGATTGGGACAGCAATGGTGTATGAAGTCCATTCCATCTAATGGTCTCCTTGGAGGGATTATTGCCCTATGGAAGAGAAATATTGGTGATGTTGATTTTATTAATGCTTCTAATCAATGTGTGTATGGAGTCTTTTCCCAGTTAGATAGAGCTTATTGGATTCTTGCAGTAGTGTATGGGAGTACAAATGGGCTTAAGAGGCACTACTTATGGGGGAAACTTCAACGAATTCTAGATTTAACTATCCTATGCGCACGAGACTTCATCTATATCATCTCTACTAACGAGAAGAGGGTTGGCATTTCTTTTCATGAGACATGAGAGATTAGGGAGTTGAGGGAGTTCCTTACTACTAGATATTTGATTGATTTAGGTTTCTCAGGCGCTAAATTCATTTGGTGCAATTATAGGAATGAGCTTTTAAGATTCAGGATCTTTATATATGGAAGATGTTTGATATAAGATCTTTTATATATAAAAGATGTCAATTAGGGATTGACTAAATTATTTATCTTTTTCATGCTTTGAGCTACATCTAGTATTAAAGCCTCGAGTCTTCCTCGATGTTTGATCCATGGCCCTCGGCAATGCTATAAGCAGGAATAACCTCGTAGGCAATCACCTCGAGGCTCTCTCTTTAGCAGACGTGATGGTGGCACCTCAAGACCTATCAAATAGGATTGACATGATCAACCACTATCTAAAAAAAGTAGAGGCAGAAGTATGAAATCTGCATAAAATGGTGGGTCATCCCTACCACTAAAAGGAGACTTACACCAACCAACATCAAGGTGTTGATGCCCATTTTAGGGGTCAAGGCCATCAAAACCTGAACTCAAGGATGAATCATCGAAATCTATATGGAGGAATGAATGATTATATCCGAAACTAAGCTACCTATCGCTCGCTTTCTATGGATATGATAGAAAGTAGCGATAAAGATGATTTGCTAGAAGAAATATCCCAGCATGGTCGTAGAAATTTGTTTAGAAAGAGCCATATGAAAAATGAGACTCCTCCATTTAGTGGCTACATCTTTATTAAGAAAGTGTTGCAATGGCTTTACGAGGTAGAAAACTTCTTTAATTATGTCAGCATACCTAAGAAGCAAAAGGTGAGACTTATTGCATACAAGTTTCGAGACAGCACAGTAGCCTAGTAGGAAGAAGTTCATTACATTCGGCATCATTTGCTTAAACCAGTAGTTTCAACTTAAACAAAGATGCGAAGGATGATTGAGACTGAGTTCTTTCTATTAGATTATGGTTAGTTTCTATACTAGCAATATTATAATTGTCACCATGAAAGTCATTCTGTGGGTAAATATACTTCAGAGTTCTGACGACTTTATATCTATAATTAACTATATGAGACAAAATTCCAGAAGGTTGCTAGCGATTGAAAACAAAAAATTATTAACTATTTTGCAACCGATTTATCAAACAAAAAAATTGGTTGCTAAGTGTTTTAAAATATTTTTTATTTAAACAATCAATTGTAAAATTAGTCATAAAAATAATAATTTATTTTTTTATAATATTTTAATTTTCAAAAAATATTATAAAATCGATCATTAAATTCATTAAAAATTATTAAAATAAAATTGATCTCAAAATCGATTGCTATTTTTTTAAAATATTTTTATTTTAAAAAAAATTGATGGCAATATCGATCATAAATTATTTTATAATATTTTATAATATCAATTACAAAATTGATCGCTAAATATTTTAAAATTATTAAATTAGAATCGATCTCAAAATTGATCTTTAATTTTTTTAAAATAATTTTTAATTTAAGAAATCGATCTCAAAATCGATCGTAAATTTTTTATAATTTTTTATTTTAGCAATCGATTGCAAATTGATTACTAAATTTATTAAAAATTATTAAATAAAAATTAGTCTCAAAATCAATTGCTAATATTTTTAAAATATTTTTAATTTAAATTATCAATTGAAAGATTTTTTATATTATTTTTATTTTTAGTATCGATTGCAAAATCGATCTCAAAATTAGTTGAAAATTATTTTAATCAAAATAATTGGTTGTAAAATTGATCGTTAAAATTTAAATTTAAAAAAAATAAATTAATATTATATTATTTTTTTATTATAAAAACTATAGATCCATTGAAATATAATAGAATCAAGAAACATCATCATCCATCATACACAGCCAAGCAACATGTCCTAAATAAGAAAGTAGAATAGAAAAAAGGCTAAAACATACTCAAATCCTCTTATGATAAAAGAAAAACACAAGACCGAGAGTCCATAACCTAAAAATACTAAAGATAAATAACATAGATTTAAAATAGAAAGTAATAAAAGAAAAAGAGGTCATAGTACTCTGTGGAGCCATTTCCTTCAATATCTATTAAGTTTCGATCATCATCAGAGAAAATAAGAAGGCAACCATAAGAAAAAGAGGTCATAGCATATCTCATGCCAAATATATCATAATCATAAGCTGCCTTTATCTTTCTTAGACAACTTATCTGATAGACTTTTCAAAGTATTATCTGCAACAAAAATAAGTGATACCAATATAATATATAGAGCTAGTGAGGTAATAAGAGAGTAATTTTTACTTTTGATTATAAACAACTCCTTTGCTATCAGCTAAAAGTAAAATCCATTGGCATTCATCAGCTTTAACATATCATATGGGATAGGCTTTTCAAAGTATTATCTGCAATAAAAATAAATGATACCAATATAATATATAAAGCTAGTGAGGTAATAAGAGAGTAATTTTTACTTTTGATTATAAACAACTCCTTTGCTATCAACTAAAAGTAAAGTCCATTGGCATTCATCAGCTTTAACATATCATATGGGAATAAGAAAAAAAGGCTATAGCAATCTGTGTAGCTATTCCTTCAATATCTATTAAGTTTGGATCATCATCAGAAAAAATAAGAAGGCAAGCATAAAAATATAATAAGCATAAGAATATAGCAAGCAAAATCCATCGGCACTCATCAGTTTTAACACATTATATGAGAATAAGAAAAAATAGCTAAGCTATTCCCTTCAATATCTATTAAGTTTGGATAATCATCAAAAAAAATAAGAAGGCAACCATAAAATATAGCAAGCAAAATCTATCAGCATCCATCAGCTTTAAGACATCATATGAGAACAAGAAAAAGAGACCATAGCAATCTGTGAAGTCATACCCTTCAATATCCATTAAGTTGAGATCATCATCAAAATAAGTAAGCAACCATAAGTATATAAAAAAAAATACATCGGCACCTATCAGCTTTAACACATCATATGAGAATAAGAAAAAGAGGCCATAGCAATCTATGGAGCCATTCCCTTCAATATTCATTAAATTTGGATCATCATCAGAGAAACTAAGAAGGCAACCATAAGAATATAGCTAGCAAAATCTATTGGCACCCATTAGTTTTAAGACATCATATGGGAACAAAAAAAAGAAGCCATAGCAATATGTGAAGTCACTCCTTTCAATATCCATTAAGTTTAGATCATCATCAGAAAAAATAAGCAACCATAAGCATATAGCAAGAAAAATCTATCGACACCCATAAGCTTTAACACATCATATGGAAATAAAAAAAAGAGCCCACAGCAATCTGTAGAGCCATTCTGTTCAATATTTATTAAGTTTAGATCACCATCAGAAAAAATAAAAAAGACAACTATAAGAATATAGTAAGCAAAATTTATTGGCATCCATCAGCTTTAACACATTATATGGGAACAAGAAATAGAGGTAATAGCAATCTGTGAAGCCATTCCCTTCAATATCCATTAAGTTTAGATCATCATTAAGAAAAATAAGTAGGCAACTATAAGTATATAGTAAGAAAAATCTATCGACATCCATCAGCTTTACTACATCATATGGGAACAAAATAAAAAGAGGCCAAAGCAATCTGTGAAGCTATTTCCTTTAATATCCATTAAGTTTAGATCATCATCAAGAAAAATAAGTGTGCAACCATAATAATCTAATAGCAATAGATAACTCAGAGTGATCATTACATCCCGACCACAATGGTTGTTGGACTGTATGTAACATATCATAAAATTTTTGAGCATCCATATTCAAAGGCTCTTCTATATTTTGTTCATAATGAAATCCAAACTCTAGGTTAATAGCATCAAAAATCATAGCTCAATATCTATTCAACTGTTTATTATTACCTAATTGTGAACTATTAGAAGTACTTGAATGCATATCAAACATCCCACCCACACGAGGATCACTCTCTCCATGTGATATCCAATACCAATAATTAGATACAAATCTTTTTTTATAAAGATCAACCTTCACTTCATCAGAATTTTAGTACTTTTGGTTTTTGCACTTGGAACAAGGATATCTAATTTTTTCATGGCTCAAAAACTATGGCTGTTGGTATGCAAAAAAAAAAATTCTTCCTCCCCTCTTAAAAAAATATCAGTATATCCCTTTCGACCTGATAAAAGCTTATTATACATCCAACTACGATGATGATAGATATCCATATTCTGTAACATAACAAAATACAATCATATAATTACAATAATGTTAAATCATCTATAATCTATACGAATGTTAAAATCAATCTACATCATGCATTCAACATATATACAATAATCCCAACTCAATTAAGATGAACATAGCTTAGATTTTAATTAATATAATATTATATTTTTAAATTTAGTATAATATAATATAACACAAAAAATCTTTTTTATGGAATAATAGTTTATGAAAACAAAAGAAAAAATATCATTAGCTAATATAGGTTTTAGGGTTTAGGTTTTAGGTTTTAGATTTTAGGATTTAGGATTTTAATTTAGCTTTTAACTAATTAATATTATTATTTACCAAAAAAACTAATTAATATTATTATTCTCAAATTTAACATAAAAATTAAAAAAATTAACCTACATTTCTAAACTCCCAAATGCATAAAAAAATAAACAAATGACAACCACATTAATAATTAGAAAAAATAAAATTAGCTTTTAATCTTAAAATTTTAGTTATAATCCAAAAAATTTTGATCAAATTAGAGAAAGAAAAGAACATACCTTAAAGGTAGTGGTTAGGGCTGGGGGAGTGGGGAGGGAGCGCTAGTGTCACAGAGTGGGAGGGGGGCTGTCCCCAATAGGCAGGCTAAGGGGAGACACTGGTGTCACATATAGAGAGGGGGGCTGCTATTGTCGGGGAGGAGTGGGGGCACTGTTGCAGGCCGGGGGGAGGGGGTGATGCAGTGCGACGGTTAGGGCCAAGGGAGGGGGTGCTGGTGTCGCAGAGAGGGAGAGGGGTTGTTATCGTTGGGGAGGGGAGGGGGGGTGTTGGTGCGGCAGGTACGGCTAGAAGGAGAGGGAAGGGGGCGGCACGGTGCGGCTGGGGGAGGGGAAGGGCCAGCACAGTGCCGCTAGTGGGGCGGCATGGTGGATAGGATCGAGGGAGGGGGGAGGGGGCGCTGGTGTCGTAGAGAGGAAGGGGGACAGCTATCATCAGGGAGGGAAGGGGATGTAATTGCGGGCAAGCGGGTCGTGAGGGGAGGGGGCGACGCGGTGAGGCTGCATGGTGCATGGGGCTTAGGGCCATGGGAGGGGGAGGGGAGGGGGGAATGTGGTCACCGGAGAGGGAAGGGGGCAGTCACGGGCAGGAGGGCCAGGAAGGGGGTGATGCTTAGGGTTCGGACATGGCAATTAGAATTAGCAAGAAGAAGAGGGAGTTCAGGCATGGCGGCTAGGGTTGGCCAGGAGAAGAGGGTTTTAGGAGGGGGGAGGCTGTCATGGGTGAGCGGGCTGGGGGGGAGGGGGCGGTGCGGTAAGGCAGGTAGGCGGCATCGGGAAGGAGGGAGGGGAGGGGGAGGTGGTGCTGTGCTTAGGAATGCTGGAGGAGGGAGGGGAGGGGGGAATGCAGTCATCAGGGAGGGGAGGAGCGGCCATCGTGGGCAGGCAGGCCAGGGAGGGGGTGGCGGCTAGGGTTCGGGCACAATGGCTATGGTTGGCAAGGAGAAGAGGGGGTTTGGGCATGGCAGCTAGGGTTAGGGAGGAGAAGAGAGGATTTTGGGGTGTTTTTAATAAGTAAGATTTAGCAACTGATTTATCGATTGCTAAATTAGTTGCTAAAAAAATATTTATAATATAATTTAAAATTTATTTTTTAATTTAAAATATTTTTTTAAATTATTATTATTTAATTTTATTTAAAATAAATAAAAACATCAATTTTTTTCACAATTCAAATTTACGATCGATTTTTCAGTTGCAAATTATTAAAAAAAATTTACAACCAAAAAATTGCTCACAAATTTATTTATAGATTTAAAAAATAATTCATAAATTTTATGATAATTTTTCGATCATAATTTTTTTAATATTTTGTAACTAAAAAATTGATCAAAAATATATTTAAATTAAAAAATAATTAAAAACTTTTATGATCAATTTATTGGTTGTAAATTATCAAAAAAAATTATAATCAAAAAATTGATCATAAAATTATTTATTTATTAAAAAAATAATTCAAAATTTTTACGATCAATTTTTTGATCATAAATTTTTATTTATTTTATAACCAAAAAATTGATCGTAAATATATTTAAACTAAAAAATAATTAAAAGCTTTTGTGATTGATTTATTGATTATAAATTATTAAAAAAATTTACAACTAAAAAATTGTTCCAACATTTATTTATAATTTTTAAAAAAATCAAAAATATCATGACTTATTTTTTGGTTGTAAATTAGAAAATCTATTTTATAACTAATAAATCGATCAGTAAAATATTTACATGATAAAAAAATGTTATAATAAAAAAATCAATCATAAATATGTTTATAAATCAAAAAATACATGAAAAATGTTGCAATTGATTTTTTGATTGCAAATTAATAGCCCATTTTGCAACCAAAAATTTGATCACAAAATTATTTAAATAATAAAAAAATATTGCAACCAAAAAATTGATCACAAATATATTTATGAAATAAAAATAAATATATGAAAATTTTGAGATTGATTTTTTGATTGTAAATTATTATTTTCCTTTTGTAACCGATAAATCGATCACAAATATATATAAAACATAAATAATGAAAAATATTTGCCATCGAACATATATTATATCTTTTTTGCAACCAAAAAATCAGTCACAAAATTATTTAAAAATAAAAATAAATAATTAAAATATTTTTCGATCAATTTTTTGATTACAAAAATATAAATTTTTTTTTATAAATTTATTTTTATATTCAAGAAATCAGTTGCAAAGTGTTTGTGCACCTTCCAATGAAAAATTTGACAATCAATTTTGCAATCAATTTTTTATCGATCGCTATGTTAATATTTATCCAGAAATCAATCATAAGATCAGTCACAAATTTGATCAAAAATCAATCGCAAAATCGATCACAAAAATATTATTTTCTTGTAGTGAGAGGTGATTGGGGCAAGACACTAAGTCAGAATGCTACAACACCTTCAACAATCTCAAATCAAAAAATGGAGAAAGTTTATCCTAAGCAAGATGAGGGAATAAGCAAGGCTAAGCCAGCTAGTCAAAATCGCTATGTGCGACCTTTGCCAGATATCTATTATAGATACAAACAGTCAGGGTACAGATCAAACCAGTATCCACAATCAAGGATGAATCGTCAAGCCAACATTGCTATTACCACAGAGGACAAAGATCAAGTTGAGCAACACTATGAAGATGAAGCATATGGTGAAGATGTGAATGAGAAGATCGATTATGGAGATGTCGATGAAAGCCCCATATGCTTCATCTTCTCAAAAGTATATTCAAGGTCAGGTTTATGGAGATCGATTATGGAGATGTCGATGAGAAGATCGACAAGGCTTTCATCATCATTCCCAAAAGGATCATATATTCAAGATCAGGTTTACTTGCCAAGGGAAGGTATGTAATGTTATTATTAATAGCAGTAGTATAGAAAATCATATTTCACAATATATGGTTGACAAGCTCCAACTGATAACCATGAATCATCCATGTCCTTATTCTCTTAGATGGATCAAGGAAAAAGATCAAAAAAAAGTGACACAATAATGCTTAGTTTCTATAGGATGGTCTTACAAGAATGTGATTCTCTATGATGTCATTGACATGGATGTGTGCCTTATGTTACTTGGAAG
Organism: Elaeis guineensis; assembly: GCF_000442705.2. NCBI lineage: Eukaryota > Viridiplantae > Streptophyta > Magnoliopsida > Arecales > Arecaceae > Elaeis > Elaeis guineensis. Next base: position 140,986,060 of record NC_025993.2, read on the forward strand.
ATCTTGGTAACATGATGTAGATTTAAGTCATAAGGATAGGGACAACCTATTCACCTTCTATAAAGATGGTAAGAAGATCACTCTGGCCCCAGTAAAGGAGGACCAACCCAAAGCTTCCAAAGTGGAGGAAAAGTCTTTCTTAATTGTCAAAGATCTTCAACTCGAGCTAGAGGATGGAGAAGACATGTATGCCCTAGTGTTTCCAGGAGTGAAAGTATAAACCAATGGTACTCCATGAGAAGATTATGCCTCTTGTGAAGGAGTATCAAGATATCATGCCTAAGGAGCTACTTACTGGACTTCCACCTATGTGGGATATTCAACATCACATCGACTTAGTATCAGTTATTCTCCACCTAATCTAGCTTATTCTCATATGAGCCCGAAGGAACATGAAATTCTTCAAGAACAAATGGAGGATCTCCTACGGAAGGGCTTGATTCAAGCGAGTTTTAAGTCTTTGCACCGTACCTGCAGTGCTAATGCCAAAAAGGGATGGTAGTTGGATGATGTGCGTGGATAGCAGAGCCATTAATCGGATCACTATAAAATACTAGTTTTCTATCTCACATTTGGATGATATGCTGGATATGTTGGAGGGAGCAAAAATCTTCTCCAAAATTAATTTTAGAAGTGGCTACCATCAAATTTGGATCAGGCCAAGTTGGAAGAAACTAATGCCGAGTACAAAGACAAAGCTAATATGCATAGATGAATACAAGATTTTGAGGTGGGAGATAAAGTCGTACTGTATCTTTGCAAAGAAAGAGTACCTACTGACACTTCTAGCAAGTTTAATAGTAAAAAAGATTGCTCCATATCAGATTTTACATAAGAAAAATAAAATTAAATGCTTATGTGGTTGATTTAGTCGACTCTTTGGGAATCTCCAAGACCTTTAACATGCAAGATCTCTTCAAGTTTCATAAACCTTCCCAAGCTTTGATGACAAATGCTAACTTGAGGATGAGTTGCATCCAAGTGGAGGGGATTTGATGCAAGATCTTTTATATATGTAAGATGTTTGATATAAGATCTTTTATATATAAAAGATATTTGATACAAAATCTTTTATGTATAGAAGATGTCAATTAGGGATTGATCAAATTATTTGGCCAATATTTAATTTTTTTACTTAGATTTTTTTTCTTCAAGTAAAAGCTTGTTAAGAGTTTCTTTATTTATCTTTTTTTTTCTTCAAGCACAAGTCATTGTGCCTATAAATTGTAAATCTTTGAGGTTTTTTGGCATCAATGAATTGAATCACTTTTTTTACTCTCAATTATTTTGGAAGTGTTTATGTTTTGGCATTTGCTTTTCTTCTTGAGTTATTTGAGAGCCCCAAACAGATGCTTCTGGTTTATCTTTTCCGCACTTGTGTCAAAACTCTTGGCTATGGTTCAAGGTTCAGATCGTCAAAATATTGAAGAGCAATGACTACAATCTCTTGTCACAAGCAAAGATGAGAGATTGTAGAGCTTTCAAGAGGTTTATTAGCTCTTATTGTGCTAAGTTTGGGCAATCCATTAACTTGAGTAAATCCACTCAGCCCGAAAACCTCGCATTCTCATGTTGGGCAGTATGTCAACTTGCTTGGTGTGATAAAGACTGATAATCCGAGTAATTACCTGGGGATCCCACTCTTAGGGAAAAGGTTCTCAATGAGTAATCTAGAAGGTGGCATGGACCATATGAATGGTATATTTCAGACATGGAAGTGGAAATGTCACTCGATGGCAGGTGGACTTCCTTTGATTAGGTCTATTTTGTGCTCCATTAATCCTATATATATTCTTTCCATTGTTGCAGTTCCAACAGCCTTTCTCAATTGGATTAATCGAACACTCCATAGTATTTTTGTGGGGATATGAACAAGGAACTAGAATTATTCACGCAGTGGCTTGGGAAACTATTAGTACTCCCAAAGCTAAGGGTGGATCGGGTATCACAAATATAGAGAACTTTTGGCTAGCTCATCTTAGCAAGGTGGGTGGCCTGATTGTGATGCAGCCGACTATTCTTCTCCCGGATTTTGAGATCAAAATATGGCTTTAAAGACATATGGTATAATTACACTTTGCCTTCCAATGCTTCCCCAATCTGGAACTGGAAGGCAATTTTCAAAAGCTCCATACTTATAAAGGACAATTTGATTTGGTCCATTAGCAGGGGAACTAACATCAGCTTTGAAAATGATCTGTGGATTTCTAAAGGTATAATTTATAGGTAACCCTTATGCTTCAATGTTTCCATGCTTCGCAATCATCCGATGGTGAATCATTTTATTCTTCCAGATGATGGAATCTTCAAGTAATAAAACGAATTTTCCCTATGCCATTGGCTCAACACATCTCGAACATCCCTTTTTGTGACAATAGAGAAGTGGATATACTGTGCTGGGGTGAGAGATGCAATAAAAAAATTTCAGGCAGAGAAGTGTATTCTCAAGTAATGCAAGCTCCACGGCCCTAACAATCAAAATATTAATCGGCTTTGGAAAGTGAAGGTTCACAGTAGAGTGCATCTATTCTCATGGAGATTCATTCTGAGAAAGCTACCCACTAGAGCATTTCTATCAAGCAAAAGTCTTGTTGCAGAGGAGAGGGACTTTATTCACGATTTCAGTCAAACCACCTCATCTTATAATGCTTGTAATACCTTCTAGCCTCTTGTGAGGTACCTTTTGGTCCGCAAAGAGGCCTACGATGACAAAGCCGTGCGGAGACTCTATGGGAAAAATGGACAATACTTCACAGGTGGATGGAGCCCGTCCTTCCTTATGATCTGGCTGATCGGACCGTAACAGATCTCAACATATCCACTAGTGTAGCTAGTGCACTAAACATTCTCAAACTAGCTAGCAACCATCTCTTCTTTCAATGTTGGAAAATTATGCCGATCTAGGCAGCCGTTCGGGGCCTTCGCAAACCTCTTTTCTCTGTATTAATCATACGTCTCACTTGTTATTGACCACCACATCTGATGAAGATCAGTGGTGGAAATCATTCATTGCATATGTATTGTGGGCTATTTGGAAGAGCAACAATGAATATCTATTTCAACAAACGCAGACTAAAGTGAAAGCAATCTTTGAGGCGGCTCTTTGGCTTGTCAATGAGAGGTATATCTAAGACACTGAAGGGAATTGATATCTGGAGCTGCTTTTTACCACAAATCTTTGCAGACCCTTGCCAAGAAACTCTTGTTCATTGGCAGCCGCTACAATCAGACTCCGTCAAAATTAACTTTGATGAATTTCCAAGTCAAGGGAGACCGAGAGCCGGGTTTGTAATTTGCAATAGCTTGGGAAATATATTGGTCCTTGATTCAATTCCACTCTAGACTCATACCGTTCGTATTGCAGAAATTATGGCAGCTTGGCTTTGGTCGAAAGATGTGGTCCACATTAATCAAGTTGATCGTGTTGGAATATACCGATCGGTCCCTCTCACACCAACTCACCATCGAGTCCGCCTGACCAGCATCCGACTCTACCAACCGCACCGACAGACGACTGCCGACACCGTCCGACCGAAGGTATGACAGTCGAGCAGACCCTTTCTGTTCCAGACTGGCCGAACGACGGAGTCCGATCTCCGACTCCCACAACGCGCCGGACTGACCGTCCGAGGGTCCCTGGGTCTTCACCCGACATCCCACAACCAAATGCTGACGTATGGCCGGTCGGCTCTCCCAAATGTCGTACGACTGCTGAGGACCGCCGTCCTAACAAAGGCATGCGGCATAGCCACCCTGGGACATTATCCTGCCAAGGACATAGATTAATCCCAGCGATTTGATAACCCCCAGCGACTTGACAGTCCGCGGTGACTCTGACAGCCTCCGACGATTTGACAACTCCCCCAGTTGTCCGCGTCATTAATGACGGCACCACACCGCGCTCTACTATAAAACAGAGAAGGCAACAGTGCTGCGGGGAGGTTCTTTCAAAACCCTTGGACTCTCCTTCTCTCTCTCTCGCTGAGTTCCCCTGATTCTTTTCTACTATTGCCTAGTCTCCTCTCTGACTTGACCGTCGGAGGGTCCCCACCGGAGGTATCTCCGATCAGTGTGGACTTCCCTTGCAGGTGCTCATTCCCGGTGGTCAGGCGACGAGGGGATTGGCCGCAACAGGTTTGGCGCGCCAGGTAGGGGGGCCGACCCCCACAGAGCTTGAAAAAATCTTTTCGAAATGATAAGAACCAGGACTCAGCGATCGAGGGCCACCGGATCGGCGAGGCACTCTTCCCATCGGGAAGAGATCTCTCCTCCACCCTTCATGGCGGAGCCCAGCTCTCCGCATCCTATGGTGACCACGGAGGTGCAAATTACGGCGATTGTGCGGCAGATGACTGTGCTGACGGATGCGGTCAAGAGTCTTCAACAACAACCAATCCGGTTTTCACACTCGCCAGTGGGGCAACCGGCGGCACATCCGATGCCCTCCAGGAGCAGCCATCGACGCCCGCGTCGGTCTCCGTCTCCTCCTCAGGAGCAGCTGTCACAGTACTCCCACCGAGAGGAGGAGAGGCAGCCACGGCATGATACCCACCAGTCCCGACGACTGTCTCCTTCCCAGCTGGAACGAGCGAGGAAGGAGAAGCGGCCGTGAACACCATTCTCCTCCCTTTCAGATTCATCGGGAGACTCGACCCTCAGGGTCTCTCAGCACCGACGGGCCGACGACTACGAATGTAGGTTCGAAGAAATCGATCGTCGGCTTGCCCAGCTTCAGGTGGACGGACAGAAGTCTTCGAACGACGTCGACTTCCAGACTGCCCAACCTCTCTCCCGACTCATCCTCGATGAGTCGATCCCTAGTCGGTTCAAGATGCCTCATGTGGAGCCCTATGACGGCTCCACCGACCCAGTTGACCATCTGAAGAGCTATAAGGCTCTCATGACGATCCAAGGGATAACCGATGCCCTTCTCTACATCGGCTTCCCTGCCATACTTCGTAAGGCCGCCAGGGCCTGGTACTTCGGCCTCCGCTCAGGAAGCATCCACTCCTTCGACAGCTCGAACATGCTTTCGTGGCCCATTTCAGCACCAGTCAGAAGCCGCCACGAACCTCGGACAGCCTTTTTTCCCTCAAGCAGGGGGAAAACGAGATGCTCTGACATTTCATGATGCGATTCAATGCAGCCACGCTTGAGGTTCGGGACCTCAACGAAGACATGGCTATCTCAACCATGAAGAGGGGGCTAAGGGGGTTCCGATTCACATACTCCTTCGACAAGACCCTCCCCCAGACATACGCCGAACTGCTGGAGCACGCGTACAAATACATGCACGCAGACGAAGGAGCTTCCGACTGACGCCTGATCGAGGTCAAGGGCCCGAAGAAAAAGCGAAGGAAAGGTCGGGCCCCTGCCGAGCCCAGCAGGCCCCCGACTGATAAATAGGTCTCACCCCAGCGACGAAGCCCGAGATCGCCTGGACAGTGGAGTCCGACGTTGATGCATCCCAGGTATGACTCCTATACTCCCCTTTCTGCTCTTCGTGCACAGATTTTGATGGAGATTGAAGGGAAAGAATATCTGCGACGGCCTCCGCCTTTGAAGGCAAAGGGCCTCGATCGGCGAAAGTACTGTTGATTTCATCAGGACCACGGCCACAACACCGAGCAGTGCATCCAACTCAAGGATGAAATTGAGGCCCTCATATGCGAGGGTATCTCGAAAAATTTTGAAGGAGACCGCTGACTCGACCCGTCCCCGACCGACGACCCCAACCGACTGAGGAGGCAGCGAACAATCAGCCCACGGTCGGGGTCATCAACATGATCTCCAAACAACTGGACCCGGGGACGACTGCTGGAGGGGAGTCGACGAAGAAGCTACGCCAAGACGATGTAATTACTTTTACAAACGAGGATGCTCGGAGAATCCAAACTCTCCATGATGATGCTGTTCTTGTCTCAGCAACAATAGCAAATTATGATGTAAGAAGGATCTTTGTTGATAATGAAAGTTCGACTAATGTTTTGTTTACTCGATCTTCTCCCGAATGCGACTGTCGGCTAATCGGCTCGAAAGAGTCTCCACGCCCCTGATGGGTTTCGTCGGGGAAGCCGTCATGGTAGAAGGGAAGTTACTCTTGCTGTGATAGCTGGAACCAAATCATGACAAAGCACCATTCACTTAACCTTTGCAGTCGTCCAAGTACCTTCGGCCTACAACGCCATACTTGGAAGATCTGGGCTAAACGCCCTCAAGGCTATAGTCTCGACCTACCACCTGCTGGTTCGGTTTCCGACCAAGAACGGAGTCGAAAAAATGCACGGAGATCAACAGCTCGCTCGACGATACTTTCAAATCTCTGCTCGAAGTAATGAAGCAAAGGACTCCCTGACGACCGACAGTTGGACCAGCAGGGAGAGGAAGAACAGGGCGAACCGGCCGAATAGCTGGTTTCCGTCCCGATAGCAGAGAATCCCGAACGAGTGGTCTGGGTTAGATCCCAATTGTCCGACCCTGATCAATGGTAGCTAGTAGAGCTGCTGAAGGCCAATACCGACGTATTCGCTTGGTCGACAGTGGATATGTCTGGCATCACCCCAGAGACGATGACTCACCGACTCAACATTGACCCTGGAATGAGGCCGGTGAGGCAGAAGAAGCGATCTTTCGCTCCTGAAAGACAGAAGGCCATCGATGAGGAAGTGGACAAGCTACTCGAGGCGGGCTTCATCAGGGAAACCACGTACCCCGATTGGCTCACCATGTTGTCATGGTGAAAAAAGCCAACGGGATGTGGAGGATCTGCATCGACTATACCGACCTAAATCGCGCCTGCCTGAAGGACAGCTTTTCACTTTCGAAAATCGACCAGCTGGTAGACACGACGTCCGGCCATCGACTGCTCAGCTTCATAGATGCCTTTGCCGAATACAATCAAATCTGGATGGCACTGAAGACGAGGAGCACACAGCTTCATGACCGCCAAGGGCCTTTACTGCTATAGGATAATGCCCTTCGGATTGAAAAATGTCGGGCCACCTACCAGCGACTCATTAATAAGCTCTTCAAAGACCAAATCGAGTGCAACATGGAGGTGTACGTGGATGACATGCTAGTGAAGAGTGCACAGGCCTCAGATCATATCCAAGACATCGAAGAAACTTTTCGCATCCTTCGACGACATCGGATGAGGTTAAATCTGACTAAGTGCACCTTCGGAGTGACTTCGGGAAAGTTTTTCAGATTCCTCATTTCTCAATGAGGAATTGAGGCTAACCCTGAGAAGATAAAGGCAATCATCGACATGCGGCATCCGCGCACCAAAAAAGAGGTACAGCAACTTAACAGAAGGATCATGGCGCTCAGTCGATTCATCTCTCGATCGGCAGAGAGATGCCTCTCGTTCTTCAAGACCCTGAGACAGGTGAAGGATTTTTCTTGGCCGGATGAGTGCAAGCAGGCCTTCGAGATCTGAAAAGGTACTTGGCCACCCCGCCACTGCTTGTAAAGCCGAAAGTCGGAGAAACGCTGTACCTCTATTTGGCAACCTCCCCAGAGGCGGTTAGCTCGGTGCTCGTCCGGGAGAACGAGAGCCAAATTCACCAACCCATATACTACACCAGCAAAGTGCTCCACGAAGTTGAAGCTCGATACTCAAAGATGGAGAAAATGATATTCATCTTGATCATGTCTGCACAACGACTCCATCCGTATTTCCAAGCGCACGCTATCGTGGTCCTCACCGACCAGCCCCTAAGGGCGATATTGCACCGCCCCGACACATCAGGATGACTGGCAAAATGGGCAATGAAGCTGAGTGAGTTCGACATTCAGTACCAACCACGACCAGCCTTGAAAGCCCAGGTCTTGACCGACTTTATTGCGGAGTGCCCGACAACCGACCAAGGATCGAAAGGCGGGAGCCCCGGAGAAGTTGCAATCTCCGAACCTGACCCCGGGTCTACCTGGGTGTTGCACATCGATGGAGCTTCCAACGCTCGAGGGAGCGGGGCCGGGTTCCTGCTCACCAACTCAGAGGGAGTGGTTACCGAGTATGCCCTTCGGTTCGACTTCAAAGCCTCCAATAATCAAGCTGAGTATGAAGTGCTCCTCACTGGCTTGAGAGTAGTGAAGGAGCTCGGGATCGACAGCCTCAGAGTCTTCTCCGACTCCTAGCTGATCATGGGGCAAGTTAAAAGCGAATTTGAGGTGCGAGACCCGACCATGATAAAATATCTCCAGAAGGTGAGAGATCTCATGGCACACCTCAAGTATTTGAGATCTCCCATATTTTCAGTCGGAGAATGCTCGGGCTGATGCACTCTCCAGGCTTGCGACATTAGCCTACAATGCCTTGGGTCGGACGTTTGTGGAGAGTCTCGAGCAGTCGGGCATCGACAGGGGCCGAAGAGGTACTGCAACTGGCGACCGAACCAAGCTGGATGGATTCGATCGTACGGTATCTGACCGATAGAATCAGTCCTGAAGATACTGCAGAAGCCAAACGACTCCGATGGGTGGCCTCCCAATACGTGATAATGGATGGCCGACTCTACAAAACATCGTTCTCCCTTCCTTTGCTCAGGTGCTTGGGACCGACTGATGCGGACTACGCACTCAGAGAAGTACATGAAGGATCTGCAAAAATCACTTGGGAGGCAAATCTTTGGCTACAAAGTCCTACGGCAGGGTTATTACTGGCCCACCATGAGGAGGGATGCGGCCGAGTTGGTTTGGAGGTGTGAACCATGTCAGAGGTATGCTAACCTACAACATCGACTAGCCAACCAAATCACTCCTATTGTCATCCCGTGGCCCTTCGCCCAGTGGGGGATCGACATACTCGATCCTTTCCCTCCAGCATCTGGCCAAAGGAAGTTCATAGTCGTCACAATCGACTACTTCACTAAATGGGTAGAAGCCGAACCTCTGGCGCAGATCACCGAGCGGAAGATGAAAACTTCGTCCAGAAGTCTATCATCTTCAGCTTCAGACTACCGCACACCATTATCACCAACGATGGACGATAATTCGACAATCAAGACTTTCGAGAGTTCTGTGCAAGGTTTCATATCACGCACCGACTGACCTCGGTCGGGCACCCACAGTCCAACGGCGAGGTCGAGGTGACCAACCGGACTATTTTACATGGACTAAAGACCCGACTGAATGAAGCCAAAGGCCTCTGGGTCAAAAAATTAAATTCTGTCCTATGGGTATACTGAACGACACCCCGTGTCCCGACTGAAAAATCTCCTTTCAGCCTGGCCTATGGGATGGAGGTGATGATCCTGCTCGAGATCGGGCTACCATCGACTAGAGTCGAGCAGTACCGCGAGCCGGGCAATTTCGAGTGTCGGAGAGCTGACCTGGACCTCCTACCCGAACTCCGATGCGAGGCTCAACTCCGCATGGCTTCCTACCGATAGAGAGTGGCCCAATACTATAATGCTAAGATCAAGTTGAAGCTTTTCAGGCCTGGGGACTTGGTCTTAAGAAGGCAAAAGTTTCGAAGCCTCTAGACCAAGGAAAGTTGGCTCCGAACTGGGAAGGACCCCTACAGATAGCGGACACCTACAGACGGGAGCTTACCGACTGGAGACTCTAGAAGGAAGCGCCATTCTCCAGACTTGGAATGCCGACAATCTAAGATTGTACTATCAGTAAAACTCTGTGCGTCCTTGTTCGAATACAAACTTAGCTTCTAAACTTCAGAGTCTAGAATCTCAGCTCTCCAACTGTGCGTCGGCGCTCGCTAGTAGTACGAGCCCCGACGCCACGACTTAGGCCCAACATTCCATTGGGAATCTGTGGCCCAATCGCCGACAGCGCGTCGGACTCTTACGATGACCGACATATCTATGTTGGTGGAGGCCGGTGATGGTGATAAAAAACCCCCCTAAGTTGAAGCCACGCCCCTTCTGCAGCCAGCTCCTGAGCAAGGCGACTGGCTAACTTGCCGACTTGGCTCTGGCCAAGAAAGGCAAAATGCCAACGCGACCAACATCGCTTCGCAACATACCGACCAGGTCACGATCGGTCGAAGGGTATTCGGCTTACCACCATTTATCACACGTCACGACGCATACGCCCGACAAAGAATCGGGCAATGGATGACCGACCTGTCATCAACTAAATGCGTCGGACACTATTCAACTATGGACTCTACAAGATGATCGGGTCAAAGAGCTACGCCCGAAGGACGACGAGCCCGACTCGAACATGCCCGACTTAGGTCTGGGCAAGGCGCTCGACTTAAGCTCTCGACTGTCGGGTCATACGACAGTCGGGAGGCCGATCTAAAATCGGAGCTCGCTCTGCCTTTACCATGGCGCATGCTACCGACTATTCTGGATCATTACCTGAGATCCTACCGAACGTCCTAGCTAGGTACGTTGGGCCTACGGCTTATACGCTCGAGGGCGTTTCGGTGAAACATGCATTCCAAGATACATTTCAGATACATGAAAAGAAAGAAGAGTTAAAAATTTTTTTGATTTCATGCAAACTTGAACTGAGTTTACAAAATTGGGCCGAAGCTCGATTACAAGTTACACTAAAAAAAAAGCAAAACATGCTCCGACTACTCGTCGGAGTCGGCTTCCTCTATCGGAGAAGTCCGGAGCGGTCGGCATATCCACTCGGGCCGAGGTAGCATCGGGGGTCGGAGCGCCTCGCCTTCGCAGCCTGGTCTGCGTCGACCTCCTCCACGGCAGTGCGATCTCCCGACAATGGGTCGGCCACTTCTTCTGTGACTGATCTTCCGACCCTGGGGGAACGACGCTGTTGAGATCAAGCTCTGGATACAGACCTTGGACTGCACTCCGGGCATCCTCGTACCCCACTCGGTACGAGATGAAGCTGCTCTCCAAGAGTTTCTCTCGATATTCATCAGAGCAGCGGAAGTCCTCCACGGCCCGACCCATAGCCTCTTCGCCGACTCCACCTCCGCCCTCACTATGTCTGCGTCGGCTTGAGCGGAAGATAAGTTTTCTTCGACCTTGGTGAGATTCCCCAAACTTATCCGGAGCTGCTCGTGTTCGGCTTTGAGTTCCCCGACGGAGTCATCCCGCTCGCGATGCAGCCGGCGGACAGTGCGGGACTTCTGCTTGGCTTCCTCGCGAGCCGACTGCAGCTTGGTCCCCGAGGCGGCCAGGGCACCGTAAGGCGGGAGACCTCCTCGGTAAGGCAGGAGATCTCCTCTTCAAGTCGGGCCTCACGGTCGACCGACTGCTTCAGCTGGTCGACCATTACTGCCTTATCGACCTCGGCGGCCATGGCCTTATCTTTCCACGCCGCCCAGAGATCATCGAACCTCCGATATCCGGCCTCCAGCTCGGATATATTGTAAATCAGCTGCAAACAACAAGACTGACCGTCAGAAGACTGAACTTATAAAAAATGACGATGAAAATGAAAAGTAAAGATGACTTACCCAGATCATGGTCGGGTAGAAGGAGGAAAGCATGTCGGATACCCGTTGATTCTTCATGACCTTATGGTCGACCGGAAGGATAACCGTTGGCATAACCTCCTGGCCAAGTCGTGGTTGGCCAGGGCCGACGCTCCTTCAGGAAGCGGAGCATCGGACGACGCACCACGGCCGGCCGACCTCCTGTCGTCGCCTGGCGCCATCGGGGCCTTTCCTCGTTCGGACACCCAGGCCCTGACATCAGAAAGTGAGGGGAGGCTCGAGCCCGACTGGGTCCCTCCCGAGGCCACGACAGCCGCCGACGCAGATCGTTCAAGCTCGCGTGCCTCTGCCCGAACCTCTCCCGCCGGCTGTGCGGCCGCACATCTTCGGCCGCTTCCTCGGCCGCCTGTTCCTCGGATGGGGCCGCTCCCTCGGCCGCCCGTTCCTCGGACGGGGCTTCAATGGGCACTGTCGGCACTGACAGCGCGATGATCGGCTCCCGGCCCGATGCCCGTTCGGAGCCAGGCTCCGCTCCCATCGCCGCGGCTTGCTCGGCGGTGCTACTTGAGGCCTCTTGGGAGGCCACAATGGTTCGGCTCCATGTGCCGGTCTCTTCCGTGCTGCGTGTCACCGAACGTCGATTTTCGTCAACCTCACCCTCGGCGGCATGTCTGCAGTTTCAACAGAGAATCAGCACCAAAAAAAAAAAGAGAAGAAAAACAAAACAGACCTAAGCGAGGAACCGAGCTCAGACCGGCGTCATACAAGGCTTGCTGGTGACGAGCTCCCTCTGCTTCGACACCGAGATGTCCTTCAAATGGTAGAAGTCCTCTCGGTCTCCGTCCTCCACCCGACTGTTCTCATTTGGTTGAGTTCGAGGGTCCCCCCAGTGGGAAGGAAACCCTCAAGGAACTGAAGAAGAGACAAAGAAGAACTGGTTCTTCCATCCATGGATTGACGACAGAAGACCAGTGATGAAGGAAAGACCCTTCCGAGGATTGAAAACCCACCACCCTCGGGCTTTAGGGTGGGGTCGGAGAATGAAGAAGCTCGGAAGAGGAAAATACGAGGATTGGTCGGTAAAAGCCGACACAACAAGGCAAAGCTGACTACCAGTCGGATCGAGTTCGACGCAAGCTGCGTCAGACAAAGTCCGTAGTAGTCCAGCATGTTTCGGACAAACTCCGGAATCGAAAAGCGAAGACCGGCCTAGAGGTCCTCGATGTAGAAAACCACCTGGCCTGGGGGTGGGTTGTTAACCCGACCGTCAGCCCCAAGGGCGAACAACCGAAACTGCTTCGGGATGCTGTACTGCTCCCGGAGCCGATCGACGTTTAGCCCCGAAAGTGAAGAGACCTCCACCTCTGAGATCGATCGAGAATCGTCGGTCGGGTTCCCCGACCGACTCCCTCGTGGGGAGGTTCTAGCCATGATGCTAGAACCGAGATTGAAGAATAAAGAAGAAGAAGGAGAAAGAAAATTCCAAGGAAGCAAAAGGAAAACGGGAAGACAAAGGCAGAGGCTCCTGAAAAACTCTCTAAGGAAGGAGGTGGGGACAACTACCTGAGGCAAGAGATCGCTCGGCCAGAGTCTCGGCAACAGGTTTGAAAAGTAGAGTTTTGGATGCAGGTGACCCTGTATATATAGTGCCCCTCGACGGTCGGGATGAGAGCACGTCTAACGAGGATCTCCCAGATCGTGACACATGGCAGCATTTGGACCTTCCCTCGGTTTGACGATTTGACGCACCTGCCCCAGATCAGGCCACGTCGCCTCCATCCACCTGAACGGATTCAGCCCAATGGCCTCCTGCCACGTGGCGGAAAAACCATGACGGTTTGCGTTCCCGAAGAGATGGCGAAAACGACGTTTTCTATTTCGATAGGACGTCTGACACCGATGGGACGCCTGACACCCATAAGACATCTGGAGCCGGACCGATCATTGGTACGGTCGTCAGAGTCGGAGCATGATGCGATGGGTATCCACTCCTTTCGCCCGAAGCCGCCGCCCACGCGAGGACTTTGGCCAGCACGACATCCGACTCAGGAGTGGAGGGGCAACTGTTGGGATATACCGACCGGTCCCTCCACACTGACTCACCATCGGGTCCGCCTGACCGGCGCCCGACTCTACCAACCGCACCGACCGACGACTGCCGACACCGTCCAACCGAAGGTATGTCGGTCGGGCAGACCCTTTCCGTTCCCGACTGGCCGAACGACGGAGCCCGATCTCCGACTCCCACAACGCGTCGGACTGACCGTCGGAGGGTCCCTGGGTCTTCACCCGATATCCCACAACCAAATGCCGACGTATGGCCGGTCGGCTCCTCCAAACGCTGTACGACTGCTGAGGGCCGCCATCCTGACAAAGGCATGCGGCATAGCCACCCTGGGACATTGTCCTGCCAAGGACATAGATTAATCTCAGCGATTTGACAACCCCCGGTGACTTGACAGTCCGTGGCGACTCTGACAGCCTTCGGCGATTTGACAACTCTCCAGTTATTTGTACCATTAGTGACGGCACCACGCCGCGCTCTACTATAAAATGGGGAAGGCAACAGTGCTGCGGGGAGGTTCTTTCGAAACCCCTGGACTTTCCTTTTCTCTCTCTCTCGCTAAGTTTCCCTGATTCTTTTCTACTGTTGCCTAGTCTCCTCTCTGACTTGACCGTCGGAGGGTTCCCGCCGGAGGTATCTCTGGTCAGTATGGACTTTCCTTGCAGGTGCTCATTTCCGGTGACCAAACGATGAGGGATTGGCCACAACAGATCGGATTACGTTGGAAGGGGACTCTACCAAAGCTGTTTCTTGGATTAATGATGAAGGAGGCCTTCTTCATCCGGCTGTTCGTAACATTAAAGCCATGACTGCGAACATGCAAAGTTTCTGCTGTCAGCATGTCCACAAGGAGGGAAACCAGATTGTCAATTATTTGGCCAAAAGACCGATGACTAAAACAGAGCTGATACAAACGATCACCTTTCACCACGATTTAAGTCGCCTTCTATTGGCTGATGCTGCTTCTGTTGATTCTATCCATCGTTGAGTCCTTTGTCAAACAGTACACTCCACCCTCAGCTCCATTGTTATTAAAAAAAAAAATGAAAAATGAAAAAAAGGCGTTTGTATTTGATCCCGATCCATAAATAACTCCAGCATCTTTAATTGCTGTAATGTCATCCCTACATTCTCTTATTTATTGCAGAGTCCACCACTGACCATCTTATTTGAGGCGGAGCTTGCTGCCGGTGCCTACGTGTCAAACTATTAAGGATTAGATGATTGATATAGATTTTACGGATTATTTTAAAATAAGATAGAATGTGAAATGACCAAAATATCCAAACCCTAACATAGATCTCATCCCCTTTCCCCTGCCACTGCCACCACTACCCCTGTCCGAATAACACCTCCCCCATCGTCCTCTCCTAACTTCATGAATGGGGGGCTCTTGTCCACCTCTTCTTCCATTTATCCGGCTCCCAATCCAATGCTTTCCAATTTGGCTAGTGATGATAAGAAGGATGGTGCCATGAATTCATCCACGAGTGCTAATTCTACTAAGGAGCTCCGCATGTTTTTGTTTGGAGCTCGAGTGCTTCATCGTGCTTGGAGGCTAATCTAAGAAATGTAGTGAACTGAGCTGTCTGATGATTTTGGAAATATAGATCCTTCTAAGCCTGCTTTTTCCATCAGGACATCCATACTCCCAAAGGTATAATACCAGTAATTATCTTCCTTGGATTTTAGAAAACCATCAGGTCGAGTTATTTCCGTTATTATCTGGGTGTAATTTTTTCCTTTTTAAGCTATAGAGTCCTTTTGGTACGAAGATAACGCCAGTCTTGTGTTACAAGATTGCATGCATCTAGTGGAAATGCTGGTCCGAGTTAACGGAGAGCTGGAAATAGAGAATGGGTGCAAGAGCCTCGACATGTCACTCAACTGGAAGGGTAGATTGTTTAGCCTGCACCCGATCAGCATTGAGGGTGTCACACCTCTAACCCGAGATCGATTACGAACTGGAGGTCATAACAACCACCGTATACTTATAGAAAACTCTTTTAGGCATCTTATCATACTATCATGAAATAACAACGAAATAATTAGTCAATAATTTAAGTTCAAAACTTAGTAATCTAAATTCTAACTTTAATGTCTCAATAAATTCAATAATATTCACTAAATCTTACATCAAATTCAATAAGACTTTCAATCTAAAATAAAAATATCGAGACTTTACTTCTAATAACTCTTTCGTACATATCTCGTATCATTTTAATTTCTCAAGATTTATAAAAAATAATAAAATAGAAGGTAATGAGTTAGACAGCCCAATAAGCAATGATCATTTTAACTGGATTACATCAGGCAATAAAGTAAATAATTATTTATAGAAAATAAGTATATAGAGTTCATCAATTCGAAATCAATTTCAATCATACGACATAGTTCGTGCCAAATTCAATTCTTTTTCAAAAAACTCATGTTTCTTTTTAAGAATTCAATTTTTTTCATTCTCAAATTCTTTTTATCAACTATGAGTTATGATCATAATTTTTCTATGGCAGGATCATAACACCACGTATCATCTTGCGATGAGCAAAGTCCTTCAGAACCATTGGTCTTGCTGACGGTTTGTCGCCGGTCTCACTGGTGACATAGACCTTCAGAATAAATCAATTGCCAACATATTAGTCCTTATTGATGGGATTCTTTATATAGTCAGGTTGTTAATTTATATCATTCTTGAATCAAAATTTTTCATAAATTATATTTTTTATTCTAGTTCGATAGAAATACACATAATTATATAGTATCAAAATCAATCAATATAATGCATAATAAAATCAATACGTTCAATTATACTTCATCATAATATTTCAAAATAAGATATTTTTAATATTAAAATATCATTCATCAAATTCATGCATCATTTTATAAATTATGTCAGAAAAATATATTATAATTTATCAATAAATCTAGAAAAAATGAAGCATTACTTACCTCATATATATTCTAATAAATCTATATAATTCTAAAAATTTTTTTCCAAAATCTTTGATTCATAAATCATATCGCGGTATCCCATGATCAGACATCCACAATCTTATACAGGATGAAATCCAATAATTAGCAAGAGTATGAATAATTAAAAAAAATAGGATTGACAAATAGTTGCATCCAGTGATCTAGATTGATCTAATCATCTAATTTCATCCGATCAAGATCTAATTAAGACATAGGTGGTTCAATAGAGATTGAGGAATATCAAATCAATATTGTCCAATAAGAATCAAGATGAAGGTCGGTATGCCTCCCAATAATCAGAAGTCAGTTCGATCAAACTCATCAAAGATGCAAGGATTCAATAGAGATCAATAAAGATAAGATTTTTATGATATTCAATAAAAATTCATATTCATAACAATAGGGCTAGAAATCTTTTATTGAGTTCATAAATTAAATGGAGAGAGAAAGTCATCAGAGAGAGAAATTAATGAAGTATAACAGAATTGATTAGATGGTATAGCCCAACATCTCGATCGGTCCGATCAAGACGATGTAATCAAGTTATGATTAAATCAGTATACAGATGATTCAAAATAAAATCACGAATGATCAACTCTAATAGTGGGTGCCGGTACACTACTAGACGACTATGGATCAAAATCCCTTCATCAAAATCAGTTAAACCCATTGATATAGAGTTCTTTACTAGATCAATCTCAGAGATAAACTTCTAGAGAGAATTTCATGAAAAGAAATAAATAATCTAGAGAGAGAAATTAGAAAGAGAAAAATTAAAGAGAAAAAATAGAGAGAGAAAGTAGAGAGAGATAGAGAGGGAAGAGAGAGGATGGAGGAGAGAGAGAAAAGTCACTTCTTTTTTTCTTTTTTCTTTCTTTTTTTCTTCTTTTTCCTTCTTTCTTTTTTTTTTCCCTTTCTTCTTTCTTTAAGAGAATAAGGGAACATTCTCGTTCCCCTCATTTCTCGAAATAGGGGGGCTACCCCCGATGGTGGTCATGATCGTGGATGCAGGCTATGGCAGCACAGTCGATGGATCACCGACCAGTGGTCGGTGGCAACAATTGCTGTCAAAAAATAAGGAAAATTGGACCAAAAAAATCAAAGAAAAATAGGGGTTCAAAGGCTCAGCTTTCAAGAAGAATTTCGGCAATAGCCGGTCGGAATCCCAAAACCCAAGACTATGGAAGATGTGGAAAAGAATCAGAGAGTCTTACCCATTTTTTCGATGAGCTATAGTCTTGACTTCGGCAGGCACAAAGAAGATCATCCGAGATTAATAAAGGAAAAACAAGAGAGAGATAGCAAGGGAGAGAGATCTCAGCCATTTCTCGATAGTGGGTGCTCACTGATGGGAGGGAACGAGGGTCCTAGAGTTCCTCTCTGACTCTAATTCCATCAGAGAATAAGACTCCCATTGGGAGTCTTCTTCCTTCTATTCTTTTCTTTCTATTTTTTGGGATGCTTCAAAATTCATGCATGAGTCTTTTTGGGCTCTAATCCTGGTGGTTGGGCCTAAACTTAAATTGAGGTATCACATTCTTCCCCTTTAAAAAGAAATTTCATCTCAAATTTTTTTTCGAAAGATATTTGAAGGATTTCATGGTCATGATCTCATTTCTAAGTTTCATTCAATACCTCATGATCTAATTCTTATTGTAGATGATCTAAATCGAATCCATCTCTTGTAAATAGAAGAAAATCAATATCTTAATAAGAATTTTGAGTTTCAAAACATCAATTGCTCTTAGTTAATCAATCCATTAGAAGATTAGATTGCAAATGGCTCCAATCCACCTCTAGTAGAACCATCCTCAATGTCGACAAATAACCTCAAACTTTTTCAATGAGGTAGAGAAATAATATTGATTGAAAGAGTATAAGCTTCAGATTTAAGAGGAACAAGATCTATACCTAAAATATTTCTTATTCAAGATTGAGAATCGATGGCCCACTATTTAGATTCATCTGCTAAAACTTAACACAAGATAGGAGAATATACTAATATGAATCACATAATGATATCCAAATTAGTCGAGAATCGAAAATATTTTCTTTCATCCATGCTTTCAAAAGTTGAAAATTCACCGTTCTAATATTGTCCTCAAACTTTTTGATATTTTTGGCAAGAAACTTAATATTTTATTTGAAATTAAGATATTGATTTTGATTATCAAAAATAATGATTTTGATTCGATAAAAAGTAAAGTATTACTTACCTCGTATGCATTCCAACAAATCTACATAATTCTAAAAAAAATTTTTCAAAATTTTTGGTTCATAGATCATATTACGGTATCCCATGATCTTTCCAAAATTTCTTTCTAGATTGTTGGTTCACAACCCTATACAGGATCAAGTGTAATAATTAGCAAGAGTATGAATAATTAAAAAAGATAAGATTGACAGATAGTTGCATCTAACAATGTGGATTGATCCAATCATCTAATTTCATCCGATCAAGATTTAATTAAGACATAGGTAGTTCAACAGAGATCAAGAAAGATCAAATTAGTGTATCTTCATACGGTGAGCAAATTTCTTCAGAACCATTGGTCTCATTGACGGTTTGTTGTGAGTCTCGCTAGCGACATAAACCTTCAGAACAAATTAATTGCTAACTTATTAGCCCCTATTGATGGGATCCTTTACATAGTCGGATTGTTAATTCATATCATTCTCGAAAATTTTTTCATAAATTATGTTTCTTATTTTAGCTCGATAAGAATATATATAATCATGTGGTATCGAAATTAATCAATATAATGCATAATAAAATTAATACATTTAATTATATTTTATTATAATATTTCAAACTAAAATATTTTCAATAACAAAATATCATTCATCAAGTTCATGCATTATTTAATAAATTATGTCAGAAAAATATATTATAATTTGCTGATAAATCTAAAAAAGATGAAGCATTATTTACCTTATATGTATTCCAACAAATCCACATAATTTTTGAAATCTCTTTCCAAAATATTCGGTTCATAGATCATATCGCGGTATCCCATAATATCAGACATTCACAAATCTATACACGATCAAGGATAATTAAGAAAGATTAGATTGATAGAAAGTTGCATCCACTAATCTGAATTGATCCAATCATCTAATTTCATCCGATTAAGATCCAATTAATACATAGGTGGTTCAATAAAGATCGAGAAAGATCAAATTAGTATTGTCCGATAAGAATCAGGATGAAAGTTGATATGCCTCCCAATAATCAGAGATCAATTCGATCAAAATCATTAAAGATGCAAAGATTTAATATAGATCAATAAAGATCAGATTTTATAATATTTAATGAAAATTCGGATTCAAAATGACAGGATTGAAAATCTTTCATTAAGTTCATAAATCAAACAGAGAGAAGAAATCATTTGAGAGACAAATTAATCAAGTATAATAAAACTGATTAGATAGTACAGTCTAACATCTCGATCGATTCAATCAAGATGACCTAACAAGTCATGATTAAATTAGTATACAAATGATTCAAAACAAAATCATGAATGATCAACTCTAATGATGGGTGCTGGTACACTGTCAGTGACTACGGATCAGAACTCCATCAAAATCAATCAAACTCATCGACATAAAGTTCTTTATTAGATCAATCCCAGAAAAAAACTTCTAGAGAGAATTCCATAAAAAAAAATAAATAATCTAGCGAGAAAATTTTAAAAAAGAAACTAGAGAGAGAAAGTGGAGAGAGAAAGAGAGGGAAGAGAGAGAATGGAGGGAGGAGAGAGAGAAGTCTCTTTTTTTCTTTTTTTTTTTCTTTCTTTTTTTCATCTTTTTCTTTCTTTCTTTTTTTTATTTTTTTTTCTTTAACAAAATAGAGGAACATTCTCGTTCCCCTTGTTTGTTGGAATAGGGGGCTACCCCGACAGTGGTCATGATTATGGATGCAGGTCGCGGTAGCACGGTCGGCCGCAATGATTGCTGTCAAAGAATGGAGGAAATCTAACCAAAAATATAAAAAAAAATAGGGGCTTAAAGGTTCAGCTTTTCAAGAAGAATTCTGACGATAGCTGACCGGAATCCCAAAACCCAAGACTATGGAAGATGATGAGAAGAATCAGAGATAGTTTTATCTATTTTTTTGGTGAGCTACAGTCTTGATTCTGACAAGCATGAAGAAGATCATCCGAGATTAATAAAGGAAAAACAAGAGAGAAAGATTGCGAGGAAGAGAGATCTCGATCATTTCTCAGCGGTGGATGCTCACAGATGGAAGGGAACAAAAGTCTCTTTTTATAGAAGAGCCCTAGAGTTCCTTCTCGACTCTAATTCCATCAAAAAAAAAAATTCCCATCAGGAATCTTCTTTCTTCCGTTCCTTTCTTTCTTTCTTTCTTTCTTTCTTTCTTTTTTTTTGGGGTGCTTCAAATTCGTGCATGAGTCTCTTTGGTCTCTAATCCTGATGGTTGGCCCTAAACTTAGATTGGGGTATCACAGCGGGATCTTTCATTAGCCAGAGCTCAAGGGGGGCTGAAAGTGCATGATTGGATCACGCGCTCGCATGCGTCCATTATCACCAAAGCAAAACGCTTGCAGTTCTGCCACCATATTCATATAAATTGTGCCCAGAGACAATAAGGTAACATTCATTCCCAAATGAACATCATCAGATGGCAAATTTCCTGATGCCATAATATTTAAAGTGTCGCATGCTTCAAATCTTACGCAGTGCTAAGTTAAATTTGAACAACATAGCTTCTGTGGCCTCATAAATCAATAAACGATAAACCCTACCACAGTAATGCAAGAGTTTGGTCAATGAAATCTGGTTTCACAAAGAGCATGAACCGTAAAGAAGGAGGTCATTCACTGGAAATTTGGAAATTTCCACTCCCCAAGACCTCATAGAGCCTTTGTCTTCTTTTCAACTTGAAATGCTGCATTAATCTTCTTCCAACTTCTGATTGCAATGAGTGTTGGTATCACAACCCACGAGCTGTTTGCTCCAATGTAGTATGCCCAATAGTAATATGGGCTTGTTGAGAAGTTGTCACCTTCTAATAATGCAGTTATGAAGTAAACCAAGCATCCATAAAGCTGGCCAAGACATGTCGCAAATTGAAGAATGTAACTGTATGGTTTTCTTGACGCTATTGCATACCTGTTGTGTATCAAAACAGTAATAAGAGAAAGGAATGAGAAACGAAAATATTTGTATTCTCCTACCATGTAGATGAAATACAGCAGTTTGAGGTAGTGCATTATCACCATCACAAGAAAGAAATTATTTGATGAATGATAACTTCTTGTGATCAAGTTAATTCTAACCGGCTCTAATCCATCAAGGGTTCCTCTCTATGAGAATAAACATCAGTCAGTAAAATGGGCCTCATGCAGAAGCACCTAGGTATGATGATTCCAGGCAGCATATCCTGAGAAAACTTCATTTTTACATTTCAATGTAAAAACAAGTAAATTTTAGACATCATCTGAACGGATAACCATTTCAGGAAGACAATCAGCCCCAATTTTTGTGTTTGGTCTTCCTATGAGAAACCTAAAGATTGATTTTCCCATGCCCATGTTCAACTCCAAAGCCAATGACTTGGTCATCCTAAAACACAGCCTGAGAATCTTGAAGACAACTCATGTTGATTTATAAACTTGCAGGTACCATAGACACAACATTCACAACAAGCACTCAAATAACAACTTTGTCACTTCCTCCAAGTCATATGCACTCATCATATACGTGCCTTTTCTATCTGTGACTTCATGTTTTCCGTTTTACATGCTAACCCTCAGTTGCGAACCAGGCTTTTGACTCTTACTCTGTCTACCATATTTTTATCTTTTACTTCAATCTCAATTCTCCTCACCCTTAAAATCAAGAATAGATCCTAGGTCTCTGATGATCCCACTACCCAATTCCTGATCTCAGTAGACATAAGCTTCCCAATAACAACTGGTTAAACATGCCCTACCATATAACACCACAATAATAAGGTGTTCATTCAAGGAGAAAGCAAGGTTTTATGTCACTACTAGAAAAGACAAACAAATTATTTTAATAAAAGCATCGTGGATGTCCATGATGTCACACCTTCAGATGAAATAAATAGACATGCTACATCAAATACATTCAACTCGTGAGGAACTTGCTGTGCTGAACTTTTTAAAACTTAAAGATCCTCCCTAAGGACATCAAAGAATGCTTTATCAAACCAACTACTGATTCACCATATTCATGGCATTCTAACTCTTACTAATCTCTCTGGCTATACTCGTTGGTTCATTGCTCTCTCTTCAAATTCATTTGATGTCATGTGCAATCTAGTCAAACTCAAAAGCATGCTTGCCTTAAAATGCCAAAGATATTTCTTCCTAGTAAACTCTTACAACTTGATATAGTACTTGGCCTCTAATAAGCCACTGGAACGAATTTACACTAATGAATGCTTTAATGTTTGTTAAGATAATAGCTGAAGATGTAAAACCAACATGTTACTTATGAGTAAATTCAAATTGCAAAGGAATAAGTCGTAAGCAAGAAATAGACTAAGTAAACACCATGGAATGCATATATTTACCCCATCTTGGTAACATTCATAAGCAAAGGTGGACCAAAGGACATTCTCAGAGAGGAGAAATGAGGAAGTGCAGGAGAATATGAGGTTTAAATCATCACTTAAAAAAGTCAAACTTCTTCAGTTACCTTAGGTAGCTAAATATAGTCCAATTAGCGTCTCAGTCATACCTTAGTCCCTAGAATACATTCCAAAGTAGCAAACCAAAAATAAACAAAAGTAAGAAGTAAAAATGCAAAATTCACAAGCCAATGGAGAATCTAGGAAAATGTTGTAAATATATTGCCAAGGCATCACAAGATACATCTTTTCTAGTAAATGAATGTTAGTGTTGCTGCAATACTTCTAGCAAGCTTTAAAGCATGACATGGAATTGGTAGATTCCAACTGGATCATATTTTTTTTTTGCAAATGCGCAAAAACTCACAAGGAAAATAACTCTATCATCATTCTAAAATACTATAGAATGCCTAATAATGATAAAGACATCTTTTAGCATGTACGTTACAAATTCAACTCATCCATATAAATCTGCATCAGAAAGTATTTCTTCAGTCTTTATGCTCATGTTGATAATTATGAATCAATGCATACCATGCAACTGTGTTCACAATCCCACCAATAAGCAGGCATAATGGTCAAATGGAGCTTGCAAAATATGACAAAACCACCATAGATTCAAGATACAAAATAGAGCAGTAAAGTGACACCAGATTAAAATATTACATACATTAGGTTGACAATTTTGCATTGAAGAGCTGATACAAAGTTACAAACAAAGTTTTGGTTAGTCTATAATGTTTTTAATGTCAACCTAAAGAAGATAAACTACAGGATATCTAAAACAAAATAAAGGTTATTCTAGTTACTCCATGTGAAACCTGATCAAATAAAATAACATGAGTATGTCTAATTTCACCAAAGTTTAACCTCCTCTTTCCAGTGCTTTCACTCTCAAAAATCATCTATCAATTTATATCATTAACATGCATTATGAAAATGAAAAATATCTAAAATAGCAAATATTAAACCTGATTTTGATGGCAAACCTGGACTTTAAATGAATGTAGTTTTGCATACCAGCTACTCTGAATGCAAAGGTTTAAATGCATGTAGCCTTATCCCTTTCTCAAGTCAAAAATTAACTATACTTCCAAGTTAAACATGATCTGAATGGCAAAACTTTATATTTAAACAGATGTAGTCTTGCATGCTGGTTACTTTGAATATGAAGGTTCCAGGGTAAAAATTAAACTACACTTCCAAGTCAAACCTGATGGCAAAACCTTAAATTTAAATGGGTGTTGTAGTTCTGCATGCTGGTAACTCTGAATACCAAGGTTTGAATGCATGAAACCTTTCCCTTTACGGAGTCAAACTTAAACAATTCTTCAAACTTAAACCTGATCTAATGGCAAAACCTTGAATTTAGATAAATTTAGTTTTGCATGCTGGTTACTCTGGATATTAAGGCATGCATGGAGCCCTATCCCTTTTGTGGAGTCGAAGTTTAACCACATTTCCAAGTTTCACCCACACTTCAAGCTAAATAGAAAGTCAACCAACTCCGAATATTTTTCAAAAACTATTTATTGTGAAGATAGAGAAAATCAGTAATCAAAAAAGAGTCTGACTACAATAAAAGTGATTCAAAGTCTTACATAGCAAGAAGGCTAGCTGGACCCTCCAAGACAGCAGTGATCCCTTCAACAGTAACCACTCCAGCATCTCTCGCTGCATATCTGGAGTCACCTTTACTATATTCCTTCCCTGCATTGTGAGGTGATGTCAGCAAACATTAAATTAGCCTAGGCCCTATTTAGTATCATTTTTTTCTTGTTTATTTTTGTTTCAAAATAGGAATATAAAATCCAATGCAAAAACGTGTTTAGTTACCCTACTTCTATATATTATTTTTTAAATAAATTTCATAAGTTTTTGAAAAAAGTGCAATGAAAAAATTTTTATCTCCACTTTTTTTTGAAAGTTGGTTTTTACCCTCTCTTATCCTCTGCCCAACCTCCCAATCTCGGCACCACCCTTCCACCTTATATAATATAATATATATTATAATATATTATATATGATATAATATATTTTTTAATATATAGTAGAACATATGATAATCTATAATATTATCTACAATATTACAATACATTATATAATATACATTAATTACATTACATAATCCATTACATTATATTATATTAAATAATATGTAATAATAACTAAACAAATAATATTATTCAATACCTATATAAATTATGAATAATATTATTATATAACATATAGTATACACAAATATATATTATTATATAATAATTATAATAATTATTAAATATTATTATCATATAATAATTATTATATATAATGATTATATAATTATTATGGAGATATTATTACAAAATATTATATTACAATATATATTATGTAAAATATCATATTAAATTATAATAACTATATTTTATATTACATGTAATATAATTATATATTATATTATATTGTATTACATTTTTATATACAATGTAATAGCTAGTTATTATATTATTATAATTATTATATATAAATATATGATATTATTATAATAATACATAATATAATTATAATAATTTTTATCCATAAAAGAATGGCCCTTAATACTTAAAAAAATAGAGAAAGGGAGCCAAACACATTTTCTATTGTAAGAAAGCTGAAAAAGAAAAATAAATATAGATTTTCTGTCTCCATTTTTTTTCTAAAAAAGAAAAACAGAAATGATACCAAATGCAGCCGCAAGCTCTGAGAAATTTCATTTCGACATTCAAAGGAACACCTGGAATCTATTACTATGAAAACTTACAGACTTCAGCCAAAAAGTGTGGAGTTTTCTCCTTGTAAAACTCTGGGGAAAAAGCAAAATAGCCCTCAACGATAATGTGAGTCAGACCCGTAAATGCCCACCAGCACATAAGCAGCCTATCAGTCATTGATATCTTTGACAGTCGCCCTAAAACAAGAGTGAAAAACAGACAGCACAAATCAAATTAATTTTTCCTTTTAAACCCTTGTATGAACAACCAGCACAAGTGTTGACAGAGATATCACAAGTCCGGCAACAACAAGTCTAGCAATTCATTTTTCCAAGGTCTCATCTTTCATCACATTCAACATGGACTTCTTAAAAGAAAATAGCAGATAACAATATTCTAAACAGCTAAAATTATGCAGGGATAAATCACTGAGTAATTGGCCAAAAGATGAAACCTTTCTTACCTATCATCTGTACGAACCCCCCTTTTTATGATTCCAAATGGATTTAACTAATCCCAAGACTAAAAGATCTAGTACGATAAGCTTTCACACTTGTTGGAGTAAACCGACCGACCCCGACTTTGGTCTCCATGACTCCGACTATACATCAGCCGAATAGACAGTTCCGATTCTTCATTGACCGACCGAACTAATTGCGCCGACCTATTGTCGACTGGCCAATTAAGATCGGTTGACCGACTAATATTCGACTACCAACTACCGACCAACGACAGACGAGTTGATAGTCGGCATAACAGAACTAATAGCCAACAGTCGTTCACAGATTTTACCGACATATAGCCGGTTAGTCAACTCAGACATACCATAACCATCACGAACGGTTACCGACCGCATATCACGGTGCAATCAGTGGGAATTAATGATTTACTACGCGATTATGGCCCGATGATTTAGCGCCATAAAACACGGGACCATGTCCGACGGTTACGAGAACCTCATCTATAAAAGGGGGTAAGAAAAACAGGACTGGAAAGCCAACTTTGAGTCAAAACTCTGCTACTTCTTACATTCAACTCCTGTTCACCAACTTTTCTCTCTGACTTAGGCATCAGAGGGTCCCCGCCGGACACAAATCCGATCTGTGTGGACGCTGTCTTGCAGGTGTTCGTTCCCGACGACAGGCGACGGAAAGTTGGCCGCAACAGATTGACGCGCCAGGTAGGGGTCGAGATCGTATTCACTATGGCGAAAATCAGGACCCAGCATTCTACTGCAACCGGGTCGGTAAGACACTCTTTCCGTCGAAAAGAGGTTCCTCCCCCTCTTCCAGTAACAGAGCCTAGTTCCTCACGTTCTGTGATCACTACGGACGTCCAGATCGCTGCACTTGTGCAGCAGATGAATGTCCTCATAGAGCTAGTCAAAAGCCTCCAACAGCGACAAACCCAGCAGCAACAGCCACCGGCGGAGCAACCGATGGCACAGTCGGTGCCATCCAGGAACAACCACCATCATCCACGACGATCACCGTCTCCTTCTCCAGAATGACCGTCTCGGCTTCCCCACCGAGACGAACAACAATATTCTCGACACTCTCGGCGTGCCACTCATCATTCCCAGCGTTCCCCCTCTCCTTCCCATCTCAGTAGTATTAGGAAGGGGAAACGACCGCGAACGCCCTCCGTGTCTCCTTCAAACTCGTCGAGTGGTTCTATCCTCGGAGTTTCCCAATGGCAATTTGATGATTATGAACGTAAATTCCAAGAGATCAATCGCCAACTTGCTCAGCTTCAAGTGGAAGGTCGGGAGTCCTCCAACGACTACGACTTCCACACTGCCCAGCCACTTTCTCGGCACGTCTTGGATCAATCGATCACATCTCGGTTCAAGATGCCTCAGGTGGAACCATACGACGGATCCACCGATCTGATCGACCATCTTGAGAGCCATAAGACTCTAACGACGATTCAGGAGGCGACCGATACCCTCTTATGTATCGGCTTTCCGAAAACTCTTCGGAAAGCTGCTCGAGCCTGGTACTCCGAGCTTCAGTCGGAAAGCATATATTCTTTCGGACAACTAGAATATTCTTTCGTGGCTTACTTCAGCACCAGCCGAAGGCTGCCACGAATTTTTGATAGTCTCTTCTCGATTAAGTAAGGAGAGACTGAAACACTTTAAGATTTCGTGGCTCGTTTTAATGTGGCCACGCTTGAGGTCAAAGACCTCAATGAAAATATGGCTATCTCGACTATAAAAAGAGGTCTGAAGGAATTTCGATTCACGTATTCTTTGGATAAAACTCTCCCGAACTTATGCCGAACTTCTGGAGCGTGCATACAAATATATGCATGCAGACGAAGGAGCTTCTGACCGGTGCCAGACAGAAGATAAAAGTCAGAAGAAGAAGAAACAGAAAAAGAGAGAAGCTCCGGCCGAATCAAGTCGGCCACCATCCAATAAGTGATCTTTGCCCTAACGATGGAGTCTAAAGCTGGGTTACGGCAGGTATACTCCTATACTCCTCTTTCCGCTCTTCGTGCGCAGATCCTTATGGAGATTAAAGGAGCGAAATATGTACGACACCCTCTACCGATGAAAGCGTTGCCGAGAAATCACGATCGGAGGAAGTATTGTCGGTTCCATCGTGATCACGGTCATGATACTGAACAATGCATCCAACTTAGGGATGAGATAGAAGCTCTGATTCGATGAGGCTATCTTGAAAAATACCAGAGAGATCCGTCGACTCAACCTCCTGCTGATCGACGACCTCAACTGCAAACTGAGGAAGCTGTAAATAATCAACCGACTGCAGGGGTGATCAACATGATCTCTGGACGACTGGACAGAGGGGCAACTTCTGAAAAAAAGTCGACAAAATGACGATGACTCGACAATGTAACAATATTTTCAGAAGATGTTCGGAGAATTCAGACTCCCCACGATGATGCTGTTGTTGTTTCGGCAACAATAGCAAACTATGATGTAAAAAGAATCTTTATAGATAATGAAAGTTCAACTGATATTTTATTTTATTCGACTTTCTTCCGAATGTGACTGCCGACTGACTGACTCAAAAAAATCTCGACGCCACTGATCGGCTTCACAGGAGATGCTGTCACAGTGGAGAGAGAAATTTCTCTCCCCTTAACCGCTGGGATCGAACCACAACAGAGCACTATTTTCATAACGTTCACGGTAGTTCGAGTACCTTCATCTTATAATGCCATACTCAGACGACCTGGACTTAATGCTCTGAGAACAGTGATTTCGACATACCATTTGTTAGTCTGATTTCCGACAAGATATGGAGTCGGAAAGACGCATGGAGATCGACAACTCGCCCGACGTTGCTTCCTTGTCTCCACCCAGAATAATAAACTTGAAAATTCTTTGTCTGTCGACAAATTGGACCAAAGAGAGAATTAGGAGAGAGATGAACCTGCTGAACAACTGGTTTCTATCACGATTAAAGAAGAGAAGCCCGAGAAAATGGTTTGAATTGGATCACAATTATCTGACTCATAGCGGCAACAATTAATAAAATTGCTCAAAGTCAATGTCAACATTTTTACTTGGTTGGCCATCGACATGTCCGAGATTTTTTCAAAAATAATAACTCACCGACTTAACATCAATCCAAATGTTAAGTCGGTGAGACAGAAAAAGCGACCTTTTGCTCCTAAAAGACAAAAGGTCATTGATGAAGAAGTCGACAAATTCCTCGCAGCAGGCTTCATCAGAGAAGCTACATATCCCGACTGGCTTGCCAATATGGTAATGGTAAGAAAAAACAATGGGAAGTGGAAGATCTGCATCGACTATATTGATCTGAATATAGATTGTCCGAAGGATAGCTTTTTATTGCCAAAGATTGACCAATTGGTTGATGCGACTTCTGACCACCGACTTCTGAGTTTCATGGATGCCTTCGCTGGATATAATCATATCCGCATGGCATCAGAAGACGAGGAGCACACGACTTTTGTGACCGATAAAGGCATATACTGCTACAAAGTAATGCCTTTCGGTCTGAAAAATGCCGGTACTACCTATCAACGGCTCGTCAACAAGATCTTCAAGACACAGATCGGACGAAACATGAAAGCATATATGGACGACATGTTGGTGAAAAATTCCCAAACTTCAGATCATGTTCGAGATCTGGAGGAAGCTTTCGACACACTCCGATGGCATCGGATGAAATTAAACCCGACTAAATGTGCATTTAAAGTAACCTCCAAAAAATTCTTCAAATTTCTTGTTTCACAATGAGAAATCGAGGCTAATCCCGAAAAGATCAAAGCTGTTATCGACATGAAACATCCGAATTCAAAGAAAGAGATACAGCAACTCAACGGAAGGATTGCAGCGCTCAGCCGATTTATTTTTAGGTCGGTCGAGAGATGCTTGCCATTCTTCAAAACTTTACGACAGATGGACTTCTCGTGGTCGGATGAATGCCGACAATCCTTCGAAGACTTGAAAAAATACTTGGCTTCTCCACCTTTGCTCATAAAACCAAGGATCGGAGAGACATTGTATCTCTACTTGACGACTTCAGCAGAAGCAGTTAGTTCGGTGTTTGTCCAAGAGACGTGTCAAGGATCAACTGCAGACAGAAGATAAGTCGGATTAAAATATAAAAAAAAATACACTTACCTCGATGATTTTTGGATAAAAGGCTGAAAACATCTCGACCACTGATCATTTTCTCTGACGCTCCCGATCAGCCGAAAGAAGAGTAGCCTGGCACAGTCACTTGGCCAGTATAGAATTAACCAAGGTCGATTCATCGACAGGCACTTAAAGGTCGAAATGAACCGTATGGCCCTCCTATGCAACTTCTTCCACTGATGTCACCGGAGCTTTCCCCCAGTCTGTTGTTGGTGGCCCCATGTTTGAAAGCGAGGGAAAGTTTGAGCTTGACTGCATCCCAACTGAAGGAGCAACTGGCACAGCCGCAGATTGTTCGGGCTCTATTGCCTCGACCCGAATCTCCTCAGGTGGTGGGACTACCGATGTTGTTTCGATAGTTCCCCTTACCCTCCTTTCCTCGAACGATGCAGCAATGAGCACTGTCGGAGCCAACAGTGCCAGGACTGGTTCAGGAACCGATGCCGATGGGACATCTGGTTCCATAGCCGACGTTGAAATGCCAACTGGAGCTGGTGCTTGATGCCTCTTCGACAGTCGCGAAGGCCAAACCTCAAATGCTGTCCTCTTCTTGGCAGCGTGCTGACAAATGTCGACATTCAACACTCGCATCCTCTGCTGCATGGCTATAATTACAACGAAGGTCAGTACAATTCAATAAGTAAAAGAAAAGTCAGAAATAACCGACCAATTATATTATACTTAGACGAAAAATCGAACTAAGGCCGATGTCATAAAGGGTCTGTTCGGTTACAAGCTCTTTCTGTTTCGGCACCGATATGTCTTTCAGTCGGTGAAAGTCCTCCTAGTCGTCGACCTCTATTCGACTGTTGTCGTTGGGAGCAGTTCGTGAATCACCCCAACGAGAAGAAAAATCTCAAGGAAAGAAGAAGTAAAAAAGAACTGATTCTTCCATTCATGAATGAACGATAGAAGACCAGTAATAAAGAATAGACCTTTTTGGAGGTTGAAAAACCATCATTCTCGGACCTTTGGATGAGGTCGGAGGACAAAAAAGGCTCAAAAAAGAGAAGGATGAGGCATGGTCGGCAACATCCGACACAACAAAGCAGAACTAATTATTAGCCGGACCGAGTTCAGTGCCAGCTAAGTTGGGCAAAGTCCGTAATAATCCAAAATATTTTGGATAAATTTTGGGATCGAAAATCGAAGATCCGCTCGAAGATCTTCAACATAGAAGGCCATTTGGCCCGAAAAAAGGTTATTCACCTGACCATTGGCTCCAGGGGCAAAAAATTGAAACTGCTCCGAGATACAAAACTACTCTCAGAGCCACTCAACATTCGGTCTTGAAAGTGAAGAGACCTCCACATCCGGACTCGACTGGGATTCATCAGTTGGATTCTCCGACCGATCTTCTCAAGAAGGAGAAGTCCTAGCCATGAGAACGACTCTGAAGAAGACAAAGACTTTAGAGGAAAGGACTCAAAAGAAACAAAGTTAACCTAAAAGTTGGAAGCGATACATAGGGCATTGGAGCAACAATTCGGCAAAATCCCAGCACCAAAAACAGTGAAAAGTAAAAATTTAGCTGAGAACGACCCTATATATATAGGATCCCTCAACGGCCGAGATGAAGACGGTCAAATCAAAGATCTACCAGATGACGATACATGACAACATCTGGACCGACCGTTGATCGGACGGTTTGACGCACATACCACAGATTGAGCCACGTTACCCCTAGCCGCGTGAACAATTCCAACCCAATAACATTCGAACATGTGGAACAAATCTACTTGTCAGAATCATATCATCCGACATCGAATCGACTTTTCAAAATGATGCCTGACACTGACAACTGATATCGAATCGTCCGATCAGTGTGACAGACGACTGTACCTGCCAACATGATAAAATATCCAACCACTCATATCTCGGAGAAAACGGCATCAAAATCGAGGCTCGATGTGACAGAACTTTCTTTGTCCAACGTGATAAACCACGTGACAATTTATACGTCGGATCACTTTAGACTTGAGAGTGAGGGGCAACTATTGGAGTAAACCGACCGACCCTAACTTTGGTCTCTATGACTCTGACTATGTATCGACCGAACAGACAGTTTCGATTCTTCATTGACCGACCGAACTAATTGTACCGACCTATTGTTGGCTAGCCGATTAAGATCGATCGATCGATTAATATTCGACTACCGACTACCGACCAACGACAGACGACTTGACCATCGGCATAACAGAACTAATAACCGACGATCGCTCACAGATTCTACCGACATATGGCCGGTTAGTCAACTCAGACATATCATAACCTTCACGAACGGTTACCGACCGCATATCACGATACAATCAGTGAGAATTAATGATTCACTACGCGACTATGGCTCTATAATTTAACGTCATAAAACACGAGATCACGTCCGATGGTTACGAGAACTTCATCTATAAAAGGGGTCAAGAAAAACAGGATTGAAAAGCCAATTTTGGGCAAAAACTCTGCTACTTCTTACATTCAACTCCTGTTCACCGACTTCTCTCCCTGATTTAGGCATCGGAGGGTCCCATCAGACACAAATCCGTTTATTTCCGATGACAGGCGACGGGGAGTTGGCCGCAACAACACTCATTATCACATAATCCATAGGAGACATAAATAGACAGGGAAATCACCACTAATAATCTGAAGTGCAAAAAATGAAAAATTTAAGAAAGATAGAGCAGACAGATAGATGATAAACAAGATCAGATTTTTCCACCAAATCTCTGAGATAATTTCACAAACACCTGCATGCACCCCCAACAATGGACATCAAGATCACGGGGTTGTTAGAGACTAAGATCATAAACTAAAGAAGGAAATGCCCACATGAATGGAAGAAGGGGGAAGAGGAAGAACTGGAGTGGTCACCGGAGAAGAACCAGATGAGGGCGACGCCGACGACGGAGGTGCCAAGGTAGGGCACGAGGATATCCTTCTGGGAGAGGAAGCACGGGACGTAACCCGGGAGGCGGAGTTCCCTCGGCACGTATGGGTGCTCGAACGCCGTCGCCATTTCCGACTCACTCCCTCACTCTTCGAGTCCCCTCGTGTTCTACCCTACGCTGCTGCGCTTCAGACGGAGCTTGGTCTTAGGAGATTAGCGAGGACTCGTGGGAGAGCGCGGGTTAAGGGAAAAACTATCTGCTCCGGACCTTCACACCCCTTCCTATCGGATTTTTTTAATTTCTTTTTATGCGGTAGCAACCTATCACGGGATTTCTCGTCTTGAACCCATATGCCAGGATAGGAAAATATCTTTGTTTACATAATTGAATATTTTTCTTATTTAACCCATTTATCTTCATTTATTACCTTCGTATCTATTTACTAAACAAATTAGATTAAAATTGATAAATTTTTAATATATTATGCATTCGATGTGATTAAAATCCGATCCGGTCGGGTCGGATCGAATGAGCTACCGAATTATTTGGATAAATTCGTGAAAGCAGGGATCATTCATCGTTATATGTTTCAGTGGGTGATCCAATAGCCAAATATTCCCTTTGCCATCCCAGTTGGGGTCCTTCCCAAACCGACGGTCATCTTCCTAGCTCCGGGGGTTATGGATGCTAAAATTTAAAGAAAAAAAATTGAGAAGCGCCTGGGATACAATTTTCTGACCAGGATATTTGTGCATAAATTCAAGGTAAAAGAAACGGGAAACGTACGGAGAAAAGATTAACTAGTTTGCCCTTTAGATTACCAAAAAAAAAAAAACTGGTCCGCCCTTGGCGGCATCACCGGGTAACTTTCGGATGCAAATCAGCAGAAGACACGGCGACGTGGGTCCCGCAAAAGATATTGGAGGGGAGAAGCACCGATAGACGGGTCCAAGATGCTCCCCTTCGATGAGCCATGGATTGCAACCAGCGGTTCCGATTCCATGGACGACATTTATTTGTCCGATTTGATGAGGCATGGGAATTGGTGCAGCACGTGAAACGTCATTTTAGTCATCAGCCATGATGTGCACCCATAACCTCGGACTCAACAACAGCGTGCAATGAGGCAGGATGGTCGGTCTTATATTTTTACTAGCTCAGAATTCCAATATGATCGCACATGTAAGTACGTAATTTTTTTGTTATTCTAATTTTGAACGGTTTGGCTGGTTTTCATGTGCTGCATATCATGATGATAAATTGAAAAAAAATATTTGATATCAGTGATAATGAAAAGAAAAAAAAAGAAAAAAGAAAAAAATGAGTTAAATAAAATATTTAAATATAATAATATAAAATAAATTATAAATAATTTATATTTTTAAATTTGATAACCGGTGATTTTAAAATATTAAAACATCTACTTATTGCTCCCTATTTAAATAGATTTTTAATAAAAACTAAATCTTAAAAAATTTTAAAAATCATAATAAATTCATCAATTGTATGATTTAACCATCCTTTGGTTAATATTTGCTTGCTTTTTAATGAAAGATGGATGGGGTTTTGTGTTAGATTTTTTTTTATATCGATAACAATGTGCAGGGTTGGACCTAGGGTTTGAGCTCCAAATTTTCAGGTGGATATTTATCCCTTCCAGACTCATATATATATAAATACCCAACTCAAAGTCCAAAACCCAAGCCTCCGGCTAAGCTTTCCTGTTTGCTCCAAGCCTCCATCCGACTGAAACCCCACCCCTAATGACTTGAGCCGCTCCCGCCTCGTCACCAGCCTCACGGTGGTGCTCACGATCGAGGACGTAGCCATTGAGGGCTTCTGCTCGAGCTCGTGCGCCTCTATGCGTCACGCCTCATCGCCGGCATGGGCAACGTACATTTGGGTGGAGAACATGGAGGGACAATGTCTGAGGCAATGCACATGGTCGTTCCACCGGCCAATCTACGCCGGCATCCGCATCCCTTGCGGTGGTGCTCATGACCGAAGATGTAGCCGTGGAGGGTTTTTGCTCGAGTGCGTGCGGCCTCCATACATCTCGCCTCGCCACTGGTGCCGATGGGCAGGCATGAGCAACATACATTTAGGTGGAGAAAGCGAAGGGATAGTGCCCGAGGCAGTGCAAGTGGTCGTTCCACCGATTGGTCTACACTGGCATCCGCATCCCGACCACCGAGGTCGCCCCTTCTCCCAACCTCTCAAGCACCCGCGATGCCCGCGCGTGGTCCAGCGTATTTCCGGACCTCCCACCGCTCTATGCCATCAACTTCCTCCCCATTGTCTCCGACATCGACCTTTCCATCATCCGCGGTGGCGTCAAAACCCTTCCCCCTCCTCTGCCATCGGCCTTGGCTCTTTCTTCCATTGACTTCCATGATGCATCTTCGGCAGAGCGCTGGGCAAAGGCGAATAGAAAAGCTACGCATGAACCATGTGGCTCCCTCTCGCCTTCCCCCACATACCACGTGTCAAATGGGGGCCTCTCAATGGAGAGGCCTTCGTTTTAATATATATATATATATATATATATTAATTAGATATGATCGATTGATGATTTAATAAAAAAGATTGGTATGATATATTTTTATATTATTTTATAAAAAATTATAAAATATCTTGACCATCCAATAACATATTTAAGGTATAGTTATGAACAGATGAGCTGCAGATTATCAATTTTTTAATTTTTACTGAAAAATTTTATTTTATTATTAGATATGATCGTTTGATGATTTAATAAAAAGGATTGGCACAATACACTTTTATATTATTTTATAAAAAAATATAAAGCATCTTGATTGTCCAATAACATATTTAAGGTACAGTTACGAATGGATGAGTTGCAGATTATCAATTTTTTTAATTTTTGTTGAAAAACTTTATTTTATTATTTCATATACCATCTTTTTATCGGAGCCATACATCGTCCACTAGCAAGAGAGCTCAACAAATCCAGCACCTCCAACACCAACCGCTTTCTAAGATACGACACCACCACTCATGGTTGCCGCGCATCTCAGCATCGAGAGAGATGGTGCTTGTTAGGATAAATCCTCGATTCACAACTGATTAAGTGGACAATTGATCAGGAAGATCATACTAACTTCGATGTCAACCGATAATCTAATTCAAAATTCAATCGACTAAGTTCAACATACAACTGACATCCCTATATGATATTTGACCGATGATTTTCTTGATGTCTAATCGACTATCTTGATCCCGAAAGAATAGAGATTGAGCTAGCGATAGTTATTTGATGTAGATATCATTTACCCATCTTCGTGAAGTTGTGAGATGTAATAATTGCCCACTAATAGCCCATTATTCAGTTTTAATGATGGTTAATGAGGTAATCATCCACTAAATACAATAACTTTCACGTCTCGCATTCTAGGAGGCGGAGTTACATAGTAACAGCATTTTTCATCCAACATAAAGGGAGGTAAGCGGGGGGATCAGGATAAGATTTTTTTCACTCAGTTCTTAGCCCTTGTGTTTTAGTTCTTTCTACTGTTCCCTACCTTCAACTGACTTAAGCATCTGAGGATTTCCCCTGGATAACTTTTGGTAAGTGGACTTAATTTTGCAGATCTCATATCCTCTAACAACCAGGCACAACACCTTGGCTCTTGACCGACTATTTTGTCGAAGAT
Source organism: Elaeis guineensis (assembly GCF_000442705.2). Taxonomy (NCBI): domain Eukaryota; kingdom Viridiplantae; phylum Streptophyta; class Magnoliopsida; order Arecales; family Arecaceae; genus Elaeis; species Elaeis guineensis. The sequence goes on from NC_025993.2 coordinate 141,023,024, forward strand.
TTGTAGTAATATTTTGGCATGCTGGATAGGGGAGCGATGAGAAGCTCCTCAACAGGAACCATGAGAGCACAGAATACTTTGACCAGCTCTGCTAGATGTTCATCCCAGCATGAGGTACTTCTGACGACCAACATCGAGCCTAGTGCTTCGCATCCGACGGTCACGACAGAGCAACAACAATTCACTGCCTTAGTGCAGTAGGTAAAAACTTTGACCAAAGCTGTTCATAGCCTGCAACAGACTATAGAACAACGACAGCAATAGCGGTTGGAGGAATCAGCGGCTGTGTCGTCAAGGCACAATCGAAGGCCTCCTCCATCTCACTGACAGACTCGGCACTCTCATCATGCCGATCCTCAATCTGCTTGACACTCATATCATGCCAATTCCCCCATGTTTGACATGCTGACTCCCAAGAATGGCGGTCTCCTTCCCCATCAAACTTCTAAAAAGAGAAAGAGGCCTCGCTCTCCTTCAAGCTCGTCTGGGGTGTAGGGTTGTGGTATCACAGTGGAAGGTTGGTATTCAAAATTTTTCTTAATGAACACTATGATAACCAAACCTTATAATCTAGAAACTCTTCGACAATTACAATTAAAGAAGAATTTAAATAATTTATTCAGAAGCATATTTGTGTTGGTCGATCCATTTTCATGAGGCACCCAAGTGTTTGCCCTCTAAATGTGATCCACATAGGACTTGATCAAGGACACTTCTTCAAGAAACCTTTGTTGCTAAATTTTTTTCCCTTAGAATTTTTCTTTAGCCTCACTAGGATCAAATCATCCTCAACGATCTCGTAGAACACTCTTCCTCCTCAATCAATTTTTTTTTACCTCTCTCTAATCCTCTTCCTATTCTCTTCACTACACTTGTCTCAAAAACTTTTGCTTTGTCTTAACTAGAAAAGACTTGTTTGAACTGAAGAAGACTTCTCTTAACAAAAGAAGGAAGAGAATTAGAATTGGCTGTGATAATTAGGACTCTTAGATGAATCCTATTTATAATTAGAGAGAGGGCACCACTTAAACAATGCATCCAAGTCGCATCTTAAAATCTGAATTTGAAGTATTCAGATAAGTTCCTTCAAGCAGAAGGATACTACCAAAGGTCAAAGGGTGCATCTGTTTCTTTCGAAGAAATAATAGTACATTGTTCGGGAGATTGCTTGCAGCAGAAGGACATGTATATATCTTTCTTTTGCTGATAAGCATTCCAAGCCTTGCCATGTGGCATTTGACCAAGTCAAAAGCCCATCTAATGGGTGTGAGAAGAGAAGAAGGGGCACCAAGTGATTCTACCCAAAGTAGAAGGACTCTTAGCGCCAACCATGAGAAGAAAGAGATTTCTGCTTGCATCTCTTCATAGTAAAACCTACTCCACACCCCCCAAGGGGCATGGACTTGATGAAAATATATCTTTAGGCATGAAAGGAGAGAGAGAGAGCTTAGGATGCACCACATGGGTTTGAGACCCAAAGTAGAAGGACTCTATTCCTTCTCCATGCTAAAAAAAATTGGCGCCTCAAAAAGATAGAGTCCCAACCCTTTGGGACTCAATCTGTTGACCCCCTAAGTGATTTTGATGATGATCAAATATTAGAGCATGTAGTTACAAATATTTTCTTTTTAAGTGTTGTAAAGATTGGAAGAAAGAGAGCTCTTTGAACACAATAAGGTAGAAACCAAGTGAATTCATTATAGAGCCCAAGTGACATCAAATTGGAGCTAAAATCAAGTGAAAAAGACTATGGAAAGGGTTCGAGTTGACTCAGAAGAGTTTGGAGTCAACTCTGGCATAGTTTGGGCACTGACATGCAGGTTTTACTTGGGATTGAGCAGACTCAGAATCACCCAAGTTGACTCTGCCTCAGGCAACAGAAAGCATGTTTCTATCCACTGAGATTGAGTCGACTTTCAGATTTTCGAGTTGACTCAAAGGTGGCAGCTGAGTCAACTCCGATGGATCTGAGCCAACTCCATCTCAGAGATCCAAAAATTTCAGAGAGCTGATTTCAAGCATCTGAAAGTGAGCAGACTCGAGGTGCAGTCGAGGCAACTCGAGAAGACAGTCGAGTCGACTCGAAGATAGTCGAGCTGACTCGAGATATGATTGACAGCTTTTTACGGCTAGTTCTGCAACTATGCTGATTTATTTTCAACGGCCATATCTCGCCTCCAACAGTCAAAAATGGTTAGTTTTGGACTCCAACAACTTCAAACTTGATGAAAAAGCTTCAGATTTAAAAAGAGAAAAAGGTTACTATTCTATTGAGAGAGAAGAAGAAAAAAATTTCTGAACTTCCTGTATTCAAAAGAGTTCACCTACTTCCAACCAAAAATCTCTTGATTCTCTGAGAGTATTGAAGAGCTTTTGAAGAGCATTAACTTTAAGCATTCAAGAGGATAACTATTGAGCTACATCGACAATAAATTTGCTCAACCAAGGAGCTTCTTTTATTGTAACATTTTTATTTTTATTTATTTACTGTAATTAGTTTCAACAGGAGCTGAAACTAAGGAAAAGGTGTAATCCATCCTTGTAATTGGATTGTGGAGCATTAGTCAAGGCATGTAAAGATTGTGATTGATAAACCCAAGAAAAAACCAACTTATTTTATGGATAGTGAGCTCAGTTAAAACTATCTAGCTGTAATCTTGAGGGTTATAATGAAATTTTTAAGAATCTTGCTTGGAGAGTGGACGTAGGTACTAGGTGTGCACTGAACCACTATAATTTATTTTTTTTTATTTTTGTATGTGTGCTTGCCTTTTTTATATTTGCATTCATACATAGCATTTGCTACACCACCAATAGTAAACTAGTCAATCCAACACATAGTTGTTTTAAGTTTTAAAAATCCAATTGGCCCCCCCCTCTTGGGTTGTTTGGCTGGACAATAATTGGTATCTGAGCAGGTGCTCCAATATTACTTATTGACCTAACCATCAAGAGCTAAACACCATGACAATCCAACTTGGAGGCTCACTTGTCGAGGGACAATCCATAAATAGGCCACCATTTTTCAATGGATCGAATTACATCTTTTGGAAAGCTCACATATGTATTTTTATACAAGCCTTAAATTATGATATGTGGAGTGTCATTATAAATAGACCACACACTCCGACAATCATTCTAGATGGCAGCACTTCATCCAAGCTCAAGAAGAATTGGGATGAAATGGACAAGAAACTTGCCCAACTTAATGTCAAGGCAATGAATGTCCTTTATCGTTTTCTTGATGCGAATGAATTTAATCAAATTTTCACTTATAATTCTGTAAAAAAAATTTGAGATAGACTTGAGATCATATATGAAAGAATTAATCAAGTGAAAGAATCTAAGATCAATATGTTTGTCCATCAATATAAGCTGTTTAAAATGAATTCAACTAAATCTATTACTAGCATCTTTATTAAATTTACTGATATTATCAATGGGCTTAAAACCTTAGATAAAGTCTATACTAATAGTGAATTAGTGAGAAAGATTCTTAGGTCGTTGCCAAGGATGTGGGAAGCAAAGGTAACAGCTATCCAAGAGGTGAAGAAATTGAATAAGCTGCCACTTGAGCAGCTTATTGGATCACCGATGACACATGAGCTAGTGATGGCAGCACTTGAAAGATAAAAATCGAAAGAAGAAAATCATTGCTTTGAAATCCACTGTAGCTGAGGAAGATGAAGGGCAATCCACCGAAGTTGAAGATGATAAATATATGGTCTTGGTGATCAAAAAATTTAAGAAGTTCATGAGAAGGAGAAAAAAAGGTTTTAGGAAGAAATATCTATTTAAGAGTAAGCTAAGTAGGAAAAAAAAGAAGAAGAAAAGGAGCCACCCTTGTGCTATGAGTGCAAGAGACCAGATCACTTCAAGGCTGACTGTCCAACCTTGAAGAAGACCTTCAAAAGAAGTAAGAAGAAGGCAATGGTTGCAACATGAAATGATGATGATGAGTCAAGCTCGGATGAGGAGACCCAAAATGAAGCCAACTTGTGTTTCATGACATAAGAGGATGAGGTAAATTCAGAATCTTCTCTAGAATTTATATTCGACAAACTTCAAAATGCATTCTATGATTTAATAAAAGATTTTAAGAAGATAAATATAAAAAATAAAAATCTAAAAATAAAGAATGAGGCACTAATTAAGGAAAAGAAAGAAATCCTTGTAAACTATAACAAATTGGAGGAAAATGAGACTCTAAAAAAGAAAGTAGACCAACTAAAATCATTAGTTGATAAATTTACTTGTAGCTCAGATAAATTACAAATGATACTAAACAATTAAAGAGGAGTTTATGATAGGACTAGTCTAGGATATAAATCAAGTAATAAGCAAAAATTTCTTAAGAATTTCTTCACTGCATCATCATCCACTAACAACATCTCACATATCACTTACTTTAGTTGTGATAGAGTAGGACATAAGGCCTTTATATGTAATACAAGAAAACTAAATGAGAAAATAATTAAAAAAATTTGGGTTCCAAAAGGAACCATGACTGCTAATCCTAAAGGATCTAAAAAAATTTGGGTACCTAAGAAAGTTATTTGATTTTCTTGCAAGAATGCCTTGCAGCCAATAGATCAAAAAGAAAATGATATTTGGATAGCCGCTATTCAAGATATATGATGGATGATAAAGAGCAATTCTTCATCCTTGAAAAAAAAGAAGGGAGAGTAGCCACCTTTGGCGACAATGACAAAGGTAAGATTATTGATATTGGTAAAATTCAGACTACCCCCACTATCTTTATTGATAATATTTTTTTAATTGATAACTTAAGATATAACTTACTTAGTATAAGTCAATTGTGTAACAAAAATTTTGAAGTAATATTTAAGTTATCTTCATACATAGTCACTAGTCCCTTTGATGATAGTATCAAATTCATTGGACATAAGTGTGACAACATTTACTTGGTTAATCTAGATGAAATAACTATGAAAAGTAGACAATGTCTTGTTGCTAATGATGCTAAAATCAAAAAAAATAGTTGGCTATAGCATCGGAGATTAGGACATGCAAGCATGCATACTTTATCTAAATTAGTTGTAAATGACTTAGTTAAAGGATTACCTAAGTTAAGTGTTGAATATAATCATATTTGTGATACTTGTCAATTAGAAAAATAAATTAGAGAGAGTTTTAAATCTAAAAATATAGTTTCAACTTTTAAACTATTTGAATTAATTCATATGGACTTATTTGAAACAATTAGGACTACAAGCCTAGGTGGTAACAAATATGGACTTGTGATTGTAAATGACTTTTCAAGATTTATATAGGTTTTGTTTTTAGCACATAAAGATGAAATCTTTTCTACTTTTTCAAAATTTTATAAAAAAAATTTAAATGAAAAGAACACTACAATAGTTTGTATTCGCAGTGATCATGGAATAGAATTTAAAAATTAAAATTTTAAAAACTTTTGCAACGAAAATGACATTGAACATAATTTTTTTGCACCAAAGATTTTGCAACAAAATGATATAGTTGGAAAAAAAAATAGAATCCTAGTAGATATGGCCCGCACCATGTTGTGTGAAGAAAATTTATCTAAATACTTTTGGACTGAAGCCATCAATATGGCATGTTACATCCTAAATAGAGTTTCAATCCGATCTATTTTAAAAAAAATCCTCTATGAGTTTTGGAAGAAAAAAGATATAAGATTAACTACTTTTATATTTTTGATTGCAAATACTTTATTCATAATAATGAAAAAGATAATCTAGATAAATTTGATGCTAAATCGGATGAGGATATCTTTTTTAGATATTCCACATCTGATAAAGTATATAGGATCTTCAACAAATGTATCTTGATTGTTGAAGAATTCATTCATGTCATTTTTGATAAAACTAACAATCCTTTCTCAAGAAAGAAAGACTTGCTTGATGATGATACAAATATCCTGGAGAATAGATTGAAGGAGCTCAATTTGAAAGAATAATCAACCTAAAGAGAAGATGAAGCAATAAAAGATGCTGAACAAGAGAAGAGTGATGAACAAGAGGTAACAGGAAGCATAGTGATCTATTCAAAGAGTGAAGGTATATACATAATCATCTAAAAGATCTTATTATTGATGATCCTTCACACGGGATAAAAACTAGAGCTTTATTCAGAGATACTTTTGATTACTTTGCTTTTGTCTCATAAATTGAACCTAAAAGTATAGAAGAGGCTGAAAATGATTCTAACTGGATGATTGCTATGCAAGAGAAACTTAATCAATTTGAAAGAAATAATATTTGGATCCTAGTTAGCAGACCTATTGACCACCCCATAATTAAAACAAAATAAATTTTTAAAAATAAATTAGATGAACATGATAATATAATTAGAAATTAAGCTAGGCTAGTAGTTAAGGGATATAATCAAGAAGAAATGATTAATTTTGATGATACATATGCTTCTATAGCAAGATTAGAAGTCATTAAACTATTACTTGCTTTTGCTTGCTACATAAATTTTAAATAATTTTAAATGGATGTAAAGAGTGCCTTCTTGAATGGTTATATCTCTGGAGAATTATTTGTAGAACAACTCTCAAAATTTAAAAATCACTCTTTTCCAAATCATATATTTAAATTGAATAAGGCATTGTATAGATTGAAACAAGCATCTAAAGCTTGGTATAAAAGATTAAGCAGATTTTTATTAGATAACAAATTTAACAGAAGTAGTATAGACACAACATTATTTTTGAAAAAAAAAATAATGACCTTCTTGTAATTCAAGTATATGTAAATGACATCATTTTTGGAGCTACTAATAAGAATTTTTGTCAAAAATTTGTTGAGTTAATATAGGAAGAATTTGAGATGAGCATGATAGAGAAGCTAACCTTCTTCCTTAAGCTTCAAATCAAACAAACAAAGAAAGATATCTTCATCAACCGAACCAAATATATGAGAAAAATGCTTAAAAAGTTTGGTATAGAGAATGCAAAGGAGATCGGCACACCAATGAGCCCCATATGCAGACTTGATAAAAATGAAAATGATAAAAATATAAATAAAAAGCTTTATAGAGATATGATTGGTTTTCTACTCTATTTAACTGTAAGTATACCTGATATTTTATTTAATATTTACATGTATGCAAGATTCTAATCTAATCCTAAAGAATCGCACAAGTTAGTTGTTAAGAGAATATTTAGATATATTGTTAACACTCAAATCTTAGGCTTATAGTACTCTAAACAATCTACACTTAATCTAAAAGGATACCTAGATGCTGATTATAGAGGATGTAGAATAGATAGAAAGAGCACTAGTGGCACATGCCAATTTCTATAGGGTTAAACTTGGTCTCTTGGTATAACAAGAAGTAAAATTTTATAGCTTTATCAATGGCTGAGGTCAAATATATTATTGTAGGGAGTTGTTGTGCTCAAGTACTATGGATTAAGCAGTAACTTGAAGATTTTGGAATCAAGCAAAACAAAATACCTATAAGATGTGACAACATCAGTGCCATAAACTTAACTAAAAATCTAATTCAGCATTCTAGAACTAAGCACATTAGATTTAGACATTATTTCATTAGAAATCATGTATAGAACAATAATATTATGTTTGAATTTATTTCAACTAAAAATCAATTAGCTGACATTTTCATTAAATCATTAAATGAAGATAAATTTTCAAAATTAGGGATGAACTTGGATTCTATGATCCTTTTTGAAATTGAATGGATTATTCTATGTGTGATATGTTTTGCACTTTCTCATGCTATTTATATTAATTCCTTTGAGTCGAGATAGTTCAAAAAAAATTAGTTTCAAATCTGAACTAAATTCATTTTTTGATACTGTACTCGAGTTGACTCATAGAAATCTCGAGTTGACTCGGTGCTCGAGTCAACTCCAAAAGAAGTCGAATCATAAATTTTTTTTTTATTTTACCCTTTCTCCTATTCCTCGAGCCCTCAAGTCCTCTCTTGTCGAAACCCCTCCCAACTCCCTCCAATCCTTCCAATCACTGTTCCATCCTATTTTTTCTTGAAAATTTGAGCTTTAAATTGCACTAAAGAGGAAGACGAATATTGGAAAGCATCCTAACAGCTCTCAATCAGTTCAGAAAAAAGTCCAAGCCATAGAGGAAAGCTCCACAAGGGTTGATGCCCATTTCTCACCCTCCTCCTCGTCGATTCATGGATACTAGAGCTATCCCAATTGGAAGAAAGATGGATATTAACTTCCTGGATGGAGAGCATTTTCAGATTGATACTTGGATCAGGCAACAAGGGTGGGTCAAGCCATGCATGCTCGAGGTACCCATTTATCCCAACCTTTTTATAGCCTTCTTTGAGAATATAAGATTCCAAGGGGAGATTGGTTTGGAGTCGATGGTGAAAGGAGTGAATATTGCCCTAGATGAGAGAAATTTAGAGTGGTTATTAGAAGTATCCAGGTAGGGGATCTGCTATTTAGACTTAGATGACAAAATAGATGCCTTAAAATGCATTTTGGAAAGAAAAAATGTGGCAAACATTGGTCAAATTAAAGCCAGACAGCTATCCATTAAGATGAGATTGCTGCATAGTGTAGTGGCTCATTATATTTATTCTAAAATTGGGCAGTATGACTGGATAGAAAAAAAAAATTTACTGTAATGTACTATTTGGTTCAAAGGATAGAAATGAACTGGCCAACCATGATGCTTCAAAACATCAAGGATGTGGCAAACCGGTATAGAACATGTTTGTCTTATGCGATGGTGTTTACATTGATCTTCAAGGAGTTTGGAGTCAGTTTAGATGGAGAAGACTTTAAGGATCTTGAGCACTCAAACTATTTGAATGAGGGCACTCTTCATTGGATGAAGCTTGAGAAGAGCGGAGATAGATGGGTAAGAGAGAAATCTGGACAAGAGGATATAGAGCAAGAGAGAGAGGTGGCTGAGCCTGAGCCACAGGTTAAAGCTAGGTCTGGGCCATCTTCTTTAGTAGCAGCATCAGATTCAGCAGCACCAATAGAGGTTCAATTCTTCACCTCAAGATCCCCCCACACTCCTCGAGTGCAGTAGAGTCACAATTTTTCTGCAAAGGGGATTGCTAATCAGTTCTTGGATAGGATGGGGAGAATGCTTGATGATTTCAAGTCTTAGATTCTTCAAATCCACGAAGCACTTCGTGAGGACACAGACTCAGTTTCAGCAGCAGCTTCATGGAGAGTTGCTGAAGATCACCTTAAGACTTGAGAGCTTAGAGAGAGTCACAGATTTCAGGACTGACTCATCATCCTCCCAAACTGATGTTTCCGCTCTTCGATGGTACATCTTTTAGAATTGGAGGAGATGAAGATTTCTTCTGAGGGGCAATATGATTCTATCATACATCAGATAAGTGTCTTGTCCCAAAACATAGATATATTCGAGAAAAGATAGCATGGGACAACTAAGAAAGTTGGTCAGATGAAAGCTGAGGTTGCCAAAATTCTAAGAAGGACTGAGGAGATCATGGTGTCACAGCATGACAGTGTAGAGCTATTTGTCGCTGCATTTTGATGGATTGAGGAGCATTTGGGTCAGCTATGGTCTCAAATATCTCTGTCTACCACTCAGACCAGACCTTCTCCTACCCAGCACCCCACTTCTTCTACTAGACCTTCTTTTAGTGCCACTGTCAGACCTGGCTTTCCTCCACTTCACCTCGGACCTTTTGCTTGCACCCAGAGCAAATCAACCACTCCGTCTTCCTCCTCCTCATCTTATCCTCCTGACCCCATTATTAGGGAAGTGCCAGATAAAGACTAGAGTCTTTATCTTAAATTATCCCAAATCTAGTTTTATGTTTCGACTATCTTTTCTTATAATGGATGTTGTATTGTTTTAGATATCCTATTTTTGTAAATAATACCATCTATTAATGAATATCTATCTCTCTTTATCTCATTGTGTACTATTTCATCTTCTTATGTTGTATTGTGTTTTCATGTGAATGACTTTTATGAATGCCTACTTTCAAGTTACACACTCTAGATTGGACAACACACCTTCTAAAAAATTTTTAATTAAAATTACATCAAATTAAACAAGCAAGTCTAGCTTAAAAATTAAATTGAAAAGGTAAACCTACCAAAGACCTCTTGTTATGCTTACATCCTAATTCTTTTCATATGATTTTGATGATGATAAAAAGGGAGAGAATTAGTAAAGAGAAATGGACAATGCATCATAAGGACAATGTAAAAAATTTGAAAAATTTGATTTAAATATAATCTAAGGGAGAGCACAATTGAAACTTAAAATTTTGAAATTAAAAATAATTTTTCATGCAGCACATTATGAGAGAGAGCATTATTAAAAATCTAAAAACTTGAAGCATTTGATTGCCTTGTAATGACTTGTACATATTGTATATCTTGTTCATATTAATTATTTTTTAATGAGTGCTCAATGTTTTGTCATCATAAAAAAGGGAGAGATTGTTGACCCCCGAAGTAATTTTGATAATGATCAAATATTAGAGCACATAATTACTAATATTTTCTTTTTAAGTGTTGTAAAGATTGAAAAAAAAGAGCTCTTCGAACAAAATGAGGTAGAAACTAAGTAAATTCATTATAGAGCCGAAGTGATATCAAATTAAAGCTAAAGTCAAGTGAAAAAGGCTTTGGGAAGGGTTTGAGTCAACTCAGGAGAGTTTGGAGTCGACTCTAGCATGATTTGGGCACTGGCATATAGGCTTTGCATGGAGTCATGCAGACTCGAAATCATCTAGGTTGACTCCATCTCAGGGGATAAAAAGTGTGTTTTTATCCACTAAGGCCAAGTCGACTCTTAGATTTTTGAGTTGACTCGAAGATGGCAGTCGAGTCAACTCCGATGGATTCAAGCCAACTCTATCTCAGAGGTCCAAAAATTTTAGAGAGCTAATTTCAAACACCTAAGAGCGAGCAGACTTGAGGTGCAGTCGAGGCAACTCGAGAAGATAGTCGAGTCAACTCGAAAACAATTGAGCTGACTTGAGATGCGACTGACAGTCTTTAACGGCTAGTTCTACAACTGTGCTGATTTATTTCTAACGACTATATCTCACCTCCAACGATTAGAAATAGCTAGTTTTAGACTCCAACAACTTCAAACTTAGTGAGAAAGCTCCAAATTTAAAAAGAAAAAAGATTACAATTCCATTAAGAGAGAAGAAAAAAAATTCTAAACTTTCTGCATTCAAGAGAGTTCACCTACTTTCAATCAGAAAACTCTTGATTCTTTGAGAGCATTGAAGAGCTGTTGAAGAGTATTAACTCTAAGCATTCAAGAGGACAACTACTAAGCTACATCGACAATAAATTTGCTCAACCAAGGAGCTTCTTTGGTTGTAACATTTCTGTTCTTATTTATCTATTGTAATTAGTTTCAGCAGGAGCTAAAACTCAGAAAAAAGTTTAATCCATCCCTATAATTGAATTATGGAGCCTTAATCAAGGCATATAAAGATTGTGGTTGATAAATCTAAGAAAAAACTAACTGGATTTGTGGATAGTAAGCTCGGTTAAAACTATCCAGCTGTAATCTTGAGAGATTATAGTGAAATTTTTAAGAGTCTTGCTTGAAGAATGGATGTAGGTGCTGGATATGTACTGAATCACTATAAATTTTTTTTTATCTTTGTGTGTGTGCTTGCCTTCTTTATATTTACATTCATATATAGCATTCGCTGCACCACTAATAGTAAACTAGTTAATTCAGCACATAGTTATTTTAAGTTTTAAAAACCCAATTCATCCCCCTTTCCCTCTTGGGTTGTTTGGCTAGGCAACACAATCATTTGAGTGTGGATGAGACTTGGAGAAGCCAATATGTGGCTATCCCTCCATGGCATGACCTAATCCAAGCCTTATATAAATAAGATTTTAAACCAAATCCAATTTGATTTAGGAGTTGGGGTTAGCCATATGTGCTAGCATGCCAATTAGTAACCCAATAAGGTTCTAATGATCCATGATCTATTCCAAATAGATCTTTGATCAAATCCATTACGTGTGTGATCCATTGGATTCCACATTTAGCCAGTATTATGTTTAGGTGTATGTTAACCTAATTTAATCAGAATCCTTTTAACCAATTTAGGTTCAATTTATGTCAACCCAAGTTAATCAATTAGAACTCTTTCTAATTAATTCATGAATTAAACTCTTAAATTCATAAGCACTTACAAGTTAAGATTGACATCTAACAATATATCATGACTATCTAGAAGATAAAAAATTTGATAAAAATATCAAATATACTCTTCAGTGGTAAGTTATCATACAATTCAATCCTTCGATCATACCTCATTTCGAATATGCAATAAGCATGAAATATGTCAAACCCAAATACATATTCATATGTTTCTCGATCTTTTGATGAAAACTCGATTGATGATATATTAAAAATACTTTCTAATTTTCATCATGCTTTGATCAAAAACTTTCTACGTCATCACTAGATGAGTTCACATAGGATGTTATCTTTTCTTACTAGAAATGATCAATTTCTTATTGACCTACTTACAATCTCCATGCATACTTCACCATATCCAGAATATCCTACACATATCTTAAAAAGTCATGTTAGGATATAAATCAAAACATAGATCCATATACACAAGGTACCATGATGGTCTTAGGTCTAAGGATCATTTGCACTACTCCCACTAAAGAATCATCTTTTAACATGTAAGTAAGACTCCATAAGATGTTCTTCCTGTAGTTTAATTCAGTAAATTTTTTAATGAGCACCCACATCCTTGTATTAGTGTCTCCATATAAATGATTGTGAAATCAATCAGTTTTGTTATTGATTGTTTGGTTGCAAATTTTAGATTTAGCAATAAATTGCTTAGAGTGTGAAATATTCTTCAGAGACCGCACCTATTGGTGGATTATATACTATATTGACATTGGGTTCTATTAATTATTTTAGATTTTTATTGAGAGGACATGGGATATACCTCCTCCTCAGCCATCTTCTTGGCCTCTTTAGCTGCCCCTTTCATCTCCTAGGTAGCTTTCGTCTAGGCCTCGATTGCTTGGAGTTTTTCCTCAATTTTTTTTTCACCCAATTGAATCTAATGATACCTCACTGAGAATAGAGATGTCATGAACCAGCTGCAATAAAGAACAAGTTGGTGACCTCAGAAGTTTGAAGAATAAAAAAATTGAGAAAGGCAGGGGCTTACACCAAGAAGACCATCATATGAGGCATTCACAACCTCATCTAGAGGACGAGATTTCTTCTCCACCCAGTCGGATGGCAACACTAGCATTTTCATTAGCTCCCGGGTGAGCTGATGATCATGAAGATCAAAGTCACCTCTCTGCACCTTCTTCATCAACATGGTAATATCTTTCTTGATCTCGATCGAGAAGGGCCCTACTTTGAGCCTTGTCAATGGGGTCGGCACCATTAGGGAAAGTGGTATCATTGTCAACTAAGATGGGGATGGGGTTTGCCAAAGAGGCGATAGAATTGGAGCTTGGACCGACTTCGAAGTTGCTGGAAGAGCCGCCTCCAGCAAAAGTGTGACGATGACCTCAGGCATGTCGTTGATCTCCATAGGACGATGCTTGAGGTCATGACTGATTGAGCAAGGGCTAATGGGATCGGAAGAGATGATGAAGCTGGAGGAGCCAACAAGGCCAGAGGAGCTGGAGTTGAAGTCATCGACCTAGACCTCTACTTCTTTGATGAAGATTCTCCCATAGACGAACCCGGCCACTTTATCAAGGCTGACTTGATTGACTCCAATATTGGCCTTATTGTTGCAAAACCAAAGCCGAGAGATCAATATAAAAGCTAGACACAATGGCATCTACATAGTTAAAGGATAAATTGTACCCTGAGGATGTGCTGAGCTAATACCGATGTCATAAAGTGTTTGCTCGATCACCCATTTTTTCAACTCTAGTACTTTGACATCAAATAAAGTATGATAATTCTCTTCATTCTCAAGAAGGACCGACCTTTCTTTATTTGGAGAACGTTGAGGATCACCATAAATATAGCTAAAGTCCTAGGGAAGATCTAAAGAAATAAAAAAAAAATGGCTTTCCTAGTCGTGGACTGAAGAAGGGAGCTCCATGATGAATTTACATTCAAATCGAAGAGAAAAGTACTATTACCCTTTTTCATGGGATTGTTTCTTCAAGATAAATATATTGGGAATAGTATCCCAAAGTCAATCGTCAGTCTGTTGACGGTTATGCTCTTTCTTGTATTAGTATATGAATTATAAATTAATAAAAGTTATTTTGGTATTTTTCATCACAAATTATTTCATCTTCTAATGAACTCCTGTGTTGTGGTGAAGTCCTTAGGACTATTTAGACTCAACAAAGGAGGATTTGTCGTTTAGTCCTTAAACCTGTTCGCGATCAAATGATACATTGTTACCAAGGATAATAACATTTATCAAGCATAAGTCGTTGTGTGCCATATGGGTTGGTTATCTTCTTAACCAAAGAGTGTGGAGATACTGGTATGGCATACAGATTAGATATAAGGGTACATCTGCACTAAATATAACCGACTCTGGAGCATCTGAGGAATCGACAGATATCGATCGAAAGAGTTCGATCAGCATCAACCGTCGAAAAGATTCTGTAACGAACTAGCATTCGTGAGGAGCCGATCAGACTAGGAGCTTCGTGTGGACGATCCACGGAGGTCAGACATACTGTGTGGCTACATTGCAACGATCAGACCTTTTCAACGGTGATCAGACTGCAGCGATCGACTACCTGCACGAAGGTAATGTGTTCTAAACACATAACAGTAAAACGTTTATTGTAGAATTCAAAATTTCAAATTTAAATACATGCTACATATATCATATTTAGATCCTTATGTAGGGTTAATACATGTTAATTAATTAGATTAATTAATAATTTTTACTGTAAAATTATAATTTTAAAAATTTTTAAAATTATCGTTTTACCCCTGTACTGAAATTCACTTCAAATGGTATCAGAGCAGATTCTAAAATATGATATACATTTGCATGCGTAGATTAAGTAGTAATCTAAAAGTTTAAATTTTAAATTTAAAATTTATTTAAATTTTTAAATTTGAAATTCAAATTTTAAAATTCAAATTTTGAAATTCAAAAAATTTGAAATTTGAAATTTAAAATTTAAATTTTAAAATTGATATATTTAGATATACTTGATCCAAGCAGCAAGTAGTCTAATTGGGTTGGTTGCCATGGTCGTCCGATCATAGGAGAAAAGTAGGGTTTAAAGGTCCTCTCCTCCCATTCGATGGGATTTTTCTATGGTGGTAGGGGTGCCGAGCGATTATATCCCATGCAGACGAAGTAGCGAAAGGACTTAATTGTAAAGGTTCAATTGTAAAATTTATCATGAATGTGTTAGATTAGATCTAAAGGAATATTTATGATTTATTTTGATTGAGTTATTTTCTGTTATGTAATTAGCAATAGAATTGCTGTTTATGAAATGTACTGATCAGTTTGTGAAATGAGTCAACACATTTGGTGAACAAAAAATAAAACCTTTCAAATTTGAAAATTATTTTTGAAATGTCAAACCCTGACCCATCAGCCCAAATACTTAATTAAAAGAATTAAGTGTTATCTAGTTGGTCTAGAATTATGAATTAAGATCTAAGACAATTGCATAAACTTGTGGGTCAATGGGTTACATGGATTAGGTCCATAATTGGGATAGACCTAAGGTTAGCTTAAAGAAATGGACTAAATTAGAGTAATTGATCAAATCTAATCAAAAGTTGAATTAGCTTAGGTCAAGGACACTCTAGATTCAACTCCAATAGTTGTAGTTGAATGGGTCCATGTCTTTAACTAGACCAAGATGGACTTAATTCATGGCTACGCAGTGAAATCCTATTTACTAAGTTGATCAAATTAAAACTAATGAACTGGTTGGTGTCTAAAGTAAGTTCGGCAATCTGACCAGTTATTTTTAACTGGGAGCTACTCGCATTGATTCGATCTCTGACGAGTTAATGGCATATCCCTTCTACTGATCTCACTTATCTAGCCAACCTGATGAGTTAGGTTTTGATTAAATCACTTGGTGATTAGGGCTCACCCATGTCATTAGGTAAATCAGTGTGATTGATTTAGATGCTCCTAATATCGGCTTTAATTAAATCTTTTTTAATCTGACTTGATGAAGTCAGTGGGAGGATTGAAATTGGCTGGTTAATTTCTTTTCTTCTATCCTTTAATAAAATTCTCAAAAATTATTAGGTCTCTAAAAATGATTAAGTTATAGTGATAACTAAATCATAGCCTCCCATTAAGTGAGTGATAATGAGTCCATTAGTTTAATAATCACTGGAGGCCCAAAGGCCTGGTGCTTATTGACTAATGGAATTATCATTCATAATATGATCATTTGGTTGAGTCTTTCTGATGGTGGTCAGGTTGGCCGGCCAAAGTCGGGCCTGATCATTTATTGGTCAGATTCATCAAATCAAGTCATGTTAATGGTTAGACCTAACCATATCTTTTCAGTGAAGGTCAAAGCCTACTGATTAGGTTTTGGGGCAAAATCAATTACTAGAAGTTTTTTAGAGAAACAACTGGTTATGAACCTACCTATAGATGCACATGGGTTGACCAATCAAAGTTGGGCTCGTGTGTGGTCTGTGTGGATTCTAGTACCCACTAAGGAATTAAAGTAATTTCTCGAATTGGAGGTTGAGGTACCAGTTCGTAAAAATACTGGGAGAAACTTTAGACTAAAGTCCAAGTCTTTAGTATTAATAATTTATGTACTAATAAAGGTCTGATTTTTTTTTATGTAGCTATGGCCACTACCCTGTCGCTCCGATCATTATTAGATGATGATAAGCTCATGGGACCTATTTCGATAGCTGGTATCAAAAATTGAAAATCATCTTTGAGCATAAGCGGATCCTTTATGTAGTAATGGATCCGGCACCTGAGGAGCCAGTCTCGAACGCTAGAGGGACGGTCTGAGATACTTACCAGAAGTGGCTCAACGATCATACCACCATTCGGTATATAATGCTGGCGATAATGAATGATGAGTTCAGCCGCAGGTTCGAGAACGCCCAGCTGCAGGAGATACTTCAAATGTTGAACGACTCCTTTGGCACGTCTGATGACGTTGAAAGGCACAAAATTAGTTGTGCCATTTTCAATGCTCGGATGAGGGATGGGGCCTCAATCACTAATCATGTACTGTAGATGATCGAAATGATTGAGCGCCTAAGTAAATTGGGCTTTCCCTTGCACGAGCAGCTCGATAAGGATGTGATCTTTAATTCTTTGCCCAAGTCTTTCCTCCCCTTCCTTACTCATTTTCGGACGATAAAACCTACAGTGAACTATCACGGCTTGTTGGGGTTGCTGCAGAACTTTGAGAAGGACCACCAGCTCCATAAGGAGTCGGTAAATGTTGTAGAAGGGTCTTCTTCTGGTCGTCAACCCTTTGAGAAAGGGAAGAAGAATAAGAAGAAGAAGAATAAGAAGGTACAGCCGCATGCAGGGATATCTGCACAGGATCAGACCAAGAAGCACAAGCCCGATCAGAGCCAGATGGAGTGCTTCTTTTGCAAGAAGCAGGGGCACTGGAAGAGGAACTATCCTCGATACATTGCCTCCCTGGACCCGAACAGGCTGAAGAAGAAGCAAGGTAATTATATGATAACACCTTGTAATTTTTTCATTTGTGATACTACTGCTTGGGTATTGGATACCGGAAGCCCTTATCATATCTATAATTCGATGGAGGGTCTGCAGGTCAGTAGGAGATTTGATGAAGGCGAGAGGTTCCTGAACGTTGGAGATGGAAGCAAAGTTCCAATTCTAGCTTTAGGAATCATGAACCTTGTAATCAACTCTCGTAATGTAATTCTGAGTGAATGTCACTATTGTCCAAGTTTTTTATTAAATATTATTTCTGTAGGCCTTTTGGCCATGTACAGTTATAAATTTTTAATAAAAAAAAATATTTGCAATATCATTTTGAATAGTGTTACAATATTTGTTGGACAACTAAATAATGAAATTTACTTACTATCACAGCCTGTTAATATGGTTCAAACCTCCAGTAAACGTCCTAGAATGGATAATATGTCAGAAGTCTACCTTTGGCACTATAGGCTAGGTCATATCAATAAGAACAGGATAAACAGGTTGGCTCAAGAAGAAATTCTTGAAGTTGGTGATTGTGAATCACTTCCAACCTGTGAGTCCTGTCTTCTTGGAAAGATGACCAAATCACCTTTTACTAAAAAAGGTAAGCGAGCCAGTGAACTCTTGGATCTGATACATTCTGATGTATGTAGACCCATGAGCTCAAGTGCAAGAGATGGATATTTCTACTTCATAACCTTTACAGACGACCTATTGAGGTATGGGTATGTCTACTTAATGAAGCATAAGTCGGAGTCGTTTGAAATGTTCAAACTATTCCGAAATGAGATAGAAAAATAAACTGAGAAGTGTATTAAAACTCTTCGATCTGATCGAGGAGGTGAATATCTTTTCAATAAATTTCTGACATATCATGAGAAGAATGGGATTCTCTCTCAGTGGACTCCTCCTGGAACACCACAGCATAATGGTGTGTCTGAAAAGAGGAATCGGACCTTATTGGATATGGTTCGATCCATGATGGGGTTTGCTGGTCTGTTGATCTCTCTCTGGGGATATGCACTCGAATCGGCTTGTTACCTTCTAAATAGGGTTCCGAGTAAGTCTGTAACCAAAATGCCTTATGAGATATGGATAGGACGTAAGTCAGTACTCTCGCACATTAGGATTTGGGGGTGTCCGGCTTATGTTAAATATTTAATTACAGACAAGTTTGGACCTAGGTCTGACAAGTGTTATTTCATAGGATACCCAAAAGAGATCAAAGGGAATTATTTCTACCTAGCTGATGAGCAAAAGGTGTTTGTCAGCCTTAAGGCAATCTTTTTGAAAAAAAAAATTTTGGTGAAGGGACTGTTGCCTCTAAGGTTGAACTTGAGGAAGTTCGGCAGGTAGAAAAATCGACACAAGTTGCTGAACCTGAACCAAATTTGGTTAGATCAGATTCGGAGCCCATTGTTCCTGCACCCTTAAGACGGTCTGGTAGAGTACCACGTCAACCGGACAGATACTATAGTTTCTTGGTCCGGAACGACGATCCTGTCGAACTTGATAAAAATGATGAGGATCCGATCACCTACATGGATGCAATGCAGAGACCTGACTCTTAGAAATGGCTAGAGGCCATGAAATCCAAAATGAAGTCCATGAAGGTCAACGATGTGTGGACATTGGTTGACTCACCCGAAGGAGTAAAACCCATAGGGTGTAAGTAGGTCTTCAAGAGGAAGAGGGGCGCAGACGGAAAGGTGGAGACCTATAAAGCCCATCTGGTTGCCAAGAGATATCATCAACGTTATGGTATAGACTATGACGAGATATTTTCTCTTGTGGCAATACTCAAATCTATTCGGATTATGCTTGTGATAGCTGCCCATCTGAACTATGAAATCTGACAGATGGATGTGAAGACAGCTTTCCTAAATGGAGAGCTGGACGAAGAGGTGTATATGATACAACCTGAAGGGTTCACATCCATAGATGAGTCTAAAGTGTGCAGGCTGCAGAGGTCCATTTATGGACTTAAGCAGGCATCCCGGAGTTGAAACATATATTTTGATAGGACGATCAAAACGTATGGCTTCGTTAAGAATGGAGAAGAGCCCTGCATTTATAAATGGGCTAATGGTCCAGTAGTCATATTTCTTTCATTGTATATGGATGACATTCTCTTAATCAAGAATGATGTCCCTGCATTACAGGGAATAAAGATTTGGCTGTCGTCACAGTTCTCCATGAAGAATCTGGGAGAAGTTTCCTACATCCTAGGGATGAGGATCTACAGGGATAGATCTAAAAGGTTGCTTGGCTTATCTCAGTTCAAGTACATTGATACTATGCTGAAGAGGTTCAGCATGGAGAATTTCAAGAAAGGCTATCTACCGATAGGCCATAAAATTTTTTTCTCGAAGAGGGATTGTTCGACAACACCTCAAGAGAGAGAGCGTATGGGTAGAATTTCATATGCTTCGACAGTGGGATCTATCATGTACGCCATAACATGTACACGACCAGATGTGGCATACTCACTAGGGGTAGTGAGTAGATACCAATCTGATCCAGGAGAGAATCATTGGAAGGTTGTTAAAACCATCCTGAAGTATTTAAGAAATACTAAGGACCAGTGGCTTATTTATGGTGAATCAGACTTGAGATTTATAGGATTTACAGACTCCAATTTTCAGTTTGACCATTTGATGTCACCATGTAGAATAGATAGGAGTCATCCAATCATGTGACCCTTTGATGCACCTCCTCTAGATCCAGCCATGTAGGCCATCCATGAGAGATACAGCCAGGTTTATAAATGCTCAACATGAGGCAAGCCATGATAGGCCCAAACACAACCACCAAATCCCACCTTTTTCGAATCATTTTGCCACTTTACCTCGAGTCACCTATCCCTCGTAATAACAGCAAAGTTCGCGAAGCGACATATTAATGGGACCCCAAAATCCTCTTCGTCAATCACTCCAAGTTTAGTGACTTAACTCCTAGGATAGATCAAAGATCGAGGCTTGAACAGACAAGCTGAATAACCCATCAGATGAGAAAAAGATCGAGGTCTTATCCCAATGACTACTACTACCTCCACCTGAAGCATTCGCTCCAAGCTCAAAGATAGGGGGTAAGTGTTATAGGAGGATACTGCCTCACTTTGACCTTTCTTTTTCGGACCTCCACCAAGCACCTGCTTAGGTTCCCTTGAAATGAGGATCAAACTGTCGTAGAGAAATCAGCCCATTGCCTTAGCCTTACAACATCGACATGGTCAGTCTCATTCCAACTCCATGATCGGATCTTACCTGATGACCCATAGATGAACCCGAAGCATTGGACCATTTCAAAGGAGAATGTGGACCAAAGGAAACCCCCCTAAACCTCAGGCGGTTACAAAGAAACATGGCACGTAAATAAATATCACTTACTATCCACCACCCATGATCATATCATGGAACTTAATTCTCCGTGATGGTTATCAGTTAATAAGATAATGTACTTCACCCTTTCTCTATAAAAAGAGGCACAAAAGACCCTTTAGGAAGCTCTCTGGAACTCTAAAAAATGAAAGAGATCCACTCATTTTCTTCCTCTCACTATTCTCAAAGTTCTGGCTAACTTAAATATCGGAGGATCTTCTATTGGAGAAATTTTAGTGATCGGACTTCTTTTTTAGGATCTGGGTGCTGTCAACTATCTTTGAAGATCTGCTGACCATCAAGCTCCAAACTAGACTTGCGTCGACCATAGCCACTTCCTTCTCATATTGGAGCCTTGCGGTAATAATAACCACTCCCAAATGACATAATTATGGATAAGAATTGCAAAATAAAATGGAAGAAGTAAAGAAAGAGGATAGAGAGCTTCCATGGGTGATTTTATTTCGCCCATTCTTCCAAAATAAAGCTAAGCAAATTAGGTCATTTATTTATGTGTTGACCAATTAAATTATACACATCATTTTCAGCTTTTATTTGGCTGGTTAAACCATTAACCTATCCCTAATCATCATATAACTAGTATTCAAACAAGATTTAAAAATTAAAGATGCTAATAATTTTAGGAGCACAGATGAGGACTTCAGATCAAATATTATGTCATGCCCTCATGCCCTAAACACAACACTTGGGTCGGCCACGCGATAGTTGCACACTACTCTCTTGGCAAGGCCTTAAATTTGTCACAACTTCAAAATCCTATGACCACTATTGATCTCAATTTATAAAAAATATTCAACATTAATAAATATCTAACCTCACATAATTTAAAAAAACTCGATCATCTAACTGATATTGATGATGCTCTATTTAATCAATTCTTTTAATCGTGATTTCATCCATACCAAATACATGTATCCTATGACCAAAAAAAGAAAGTGAAGAAAGGGGTGAGCTTTATAGTCTAGTAAAAATTTTTAAATATCAATATCAATATAATAATAATAAATAATAAATTATCAATGCTTGTTACTCATATAAATTTCATGCTACAAGATATCATAATCATAAAATACGCATAGCAAAACATATCTTGTTGTGTAAAGCATCACATCATATAATTATCTCAAGATAACATATATATCGGATCATATTATATTAAGGTGCTCAACTTTAGACTACCACCATCATATTCAGCTTATGGTAGTACAACAAAAATAGCTAGTCCTATGGACTACCATAACCATATTTCAAGTCCATAATGGAGCAATAAAAGTAGCTAGTCTTATGGATTACTATAATCATATTTCAAGTTCATGGTGGGATACCAATAATAATAAAGTAGCTAGTCTAAAGGACCGTAAATGCTCAATTCTAAACTATCACAACTACATTTCCCGTTTGTAGTAGGACATCAATAAAATGGCTAATCTAAAAGACCATAATTGTTCGATTCTAAACTACTACAATCATATTTCAAATTCGTGATAAGGCACCAATAAAGTAGCTAGCTCAAAGCACCATAATTCAATATTTAGTCACATAATTCAATCACATGCTTATTAAATATTATATTTTAATATCGTATTCTTTTTTCAAAATTTGATGCACATGATTATCAAAATTTATCCAAATCAGAATTAGTATTACATGATACATAACTTCATACAAAACCATATATACTTAACAAATAAGTATATAACATGCAACTATCAAAAACCACATGGATCAAAATCACTGATGCATAAGATAATTTATATAGAAATAGGTGATCAATATTCGAGAATTCTTATCTTTACTGACAACAAACTTTAGAGCAGGCTTTACTAATCCACGACTAGATGTCTAATTAATGACAGTTTCAACACATCCTTGATCAATATCAGTATAAGAAATAATAGATTATTATTAAATTTCTAATTTCAAAGATCTGATATATGAATTATTCTTAAACCTAAATTTTTTGACCATATCTAATATATGACTAATTAATAATAAAAGATTAAAAAATTATTTTAATTTAAATATCAAAATGTAAATCTTTTTGCCCAACATCTTCTTATCCAGTTGATTGTTTGTCCATATAATCAAACAAATATTTAAAAAAATTAAAATTTATTATGGAGCAAGTCAAGAATAGAGTAAACTAGGTAACAACATCGCCTGACCGGTTTAAATTTAGGGAACCAATAGATTATAAAATGGATCAGACCCGAGTATGAAAGGCAAGATGGGATCATCAGTGATGAGGTTGAAGGACATCGAAACTAATTGGATGGAACACAACATGTGGGACGGTCACAAAGGGTTAGTTTAGAAACCTCGATTTTCAAAATCAAGGTGTACAATACTGGATGCTTTCTTGTTTAGACAACTGCTCCCCTATAAAATCAAATTCAATTATCAAAACCGATAGAAAGAATAATTATTAGTCTGGTATCCTCTACTGGATTACCATGGGTTCAATGCCAGCCTTGTGAATCTCCCTTTACCCAACCCTTCGCATCATGTAGAGAGAGAAAGAAAGAGAGGGGATAGAGAAAGCTAGGGAAGAGAGAGAAATGAAGGAAGAGAGAGAGAGAGAGAGAGAGAGTAGAGAGAAGAAAGAGCTCTTCTCTTCTTTGAGAAACAGGAATCTCCCCCTCTTCTTTCCAAACACAGCAGCAGGGAGGCTCGGGCCCTTGATCTGTAGCAGCAACTGGCAGCAGCAAGGAGGAGATCTCTTTGGTGGCCACAACCGGCAGGAATGGGTGAAGCAAGCAAGGGAAAAGAGGCTCAAGACAGATGAGCCCTGTTCAAACCCAAACTGGTAGCTCGTCGGTCCAAAACCATCGATAGCAATGGGTGGAAAGCAGGAGAAAAAAGAAAAGAAAGGGGAGAACAGCTACCTTGATCCAGCAACACCAAAAGGAAAAGATCCGGAAACAAAAGGGGAAAACTCAGAAATCGATGGTGATTTCTTGAGAAACTGATGATAAGGTCCAAGGGAGAAGAGGACTTATTATAGGTTATTTCTAGGGTTTTTAGTCTAGATTCAGTAGCCCTAACGCCGCAATCTTATCGAAATCGAGAGAGAAGAAGACTCATTTGACTCCCAATTGGAGTCTTCTTCCTCCCCTCACTTACGTGTCGGGAACAGGATTCCCATGGGTCGGGCCTCTTTAGGCCGGCCCATCAGCCAAAAATTAGGTAATTATATATCAACCTAATTAATTTCAATAAAAAAAAATTCAATGAAAAAAAATTCCATGATTAATTAATGCAATTATAACTTTATTTCTGATGTTAATTCCAGCCACAGCTTCTTTTTGAATGTTTAAATGCTTGGCACCATCGGATAAGCTAGCCTTATTTCCTTTTTTTTTTTATGGAAAATGAGTTAGAGAAGCTCTAACTCAATAGTTATATATTAATAATATATGATATTACAAAATTAAAGGGTAATAATATAGTGGCGGTGTTGGATGGAGCCAACGCCTTACAGAATTTCAGTTTACAGAATTTTCCGGCATGCTTTAGATGCAAATTCTTCTTTGGGTTGCTACTTCATCTTGCTGTGCTATTCTTGACCTTTCATGCATTTGATGTTAAACTCTTATCCAGATTGCATCCAACACCTTAGTTATTTATATATATTATAGATACAGTTGAACTAGTTTTTCTGCTAACATTTTAGATCCGAAGATGGTTACAAGTTTTTCAGCTCCTGTTTTAGAGTGTTTCTGAAAACCTGTATCGAATGCTCTTCTTCCCCTTCAGAATTTTCAGTCCAGGATACGAATAGTTTCATAATTTGTTTGCTTACATAAGACGGAAGACAGGCATGGTATTCGAAACATCTCTTGTTCCATTCCTTCCAGAGGGTCCACAGACCTACAATCAGAAGAATGTCAATTCCTTTCTGTAGTTGATGCATAGGTTCATCTAATCTCCATGTATTTCATAATAAGAATTGTGTATGTGGAAGGTCTCTCAATCGAAGTATAGAAATAAGGATTGGCCAGACCTATCTTGAAAATGAGCACTGAAGGAATAAGTGATCCACTATTTCTGAATATGAATCGCATAGGGTGTACCTATTTTTGCCTCTCCACCCTCTTTTAACCAAGTTAGCCTTCGTTAGGATTTTGTTATAGAAACTGAGATAAGCAAAGTATTTTATCTTCTTTGGGACTTTAGCTTTCCAGATAATCTTGCTAAAACATGGTCTCACGCCACCATCCATAAGAAATCAATAACATTGGGTTGTTGAGAATTCTTTGGCTGGAAACCATTTCCAATGTAGAGTGTCCTATTTTGTTGAGAGCTTAACAGTCAAGAGTTTTTGCCATATTTCTTTGTGGCAGGTGTCATATTTGAGTGGCAATGTGAGGTGCCAGCCATTATCATATGAAGACTGTGTGTAAGCTTCTGCTACTGTAATATCTTTATTTGAGGAGAGGATGAAAATCCAGGGGAGTTTTTCTTTTAAACGCTGGTGGGAAATCT
The DNA here is from genome assembly GCF_000442705.2 of Elaeis guineensis. Classification (NCBI taxonomy): domain Eukaryota; kingdom Viridiplantae; phylum Streptophyta; class Magnoliopsida; order Arecales; family Arecaceae; genus Elaeis; species Elaeis guineensis. Next base: position 141,048,565 of record NC_025993.2, read on the forward strand.
AGGAGTCATACCAAAAGGAGACCTGTACTTTGCTTCCAACTTGAAATCTTACCAGTGCTCGGATTATCCATGAGACTCGGAGAACTTGCTTCCAGAAAGATGATATCTGCTGTGTATGTATCATCCTCGACGTTATTGGCCTATGTTGGTAGTACGTTGCTTTAACTAGAATGCTCCATGGCTTAGTCATTTCCATGAAGAATTTTCACCACTATTTATAGAAAAGGACCAGATTAAATGTTGTAAGATTAACAATTCCTACTCCCCCAAATTCTTTTGGCTTGCAAACTAAATTCTATTTCAGCAAACATCATCCTGCTGGTGTTTTGCCATCAGCATTCCAAAGAAATCTTCTTCATAATTTATCAATTTTCCCGATAATACCGAAAGGGAGGAGAAAATTTGGCATCTAAAATGTCAAGATTGGTGTGATGACTGCATTGAAAAGTGTTACTCTACCTACCAGAGAGAGTAACTTCATTTTCCCACCTACTAGCTTTTTCATGATTTTATCTATAAGTGGAGTCCAATCATTTTCTCTGGGTTTACATATAGTTAGGGGCATCTGTTAGGATTTGACACCTCGAGATTCAGTCCATATTGAGCCCACAGCGAGGTTCGCGGCGAAAAACGGAGTCCAACGAGACCAAGATCACCTGAATCGGAGCTCGGATGGAGGAGATACGAGCTTTTGAAGTCGGCACGAGAATCGAGGCGGCGGAGGACCACCGGCGACCGGCGGCGGGCGGCAGTGGCGCGGCCGCAGGCGGCGGCGCGCGGGACGCGCGTCCCAGGCCCGCGTGGGATGCGGGACCCAGGCCCATGCGGGACGCGCGACCCAGGCCCAGGCCTGCGCGGGACGCGCGACCCAGGCCCAGGCCCGCGCGGGACGCGCGACCCAGCGGCCTGCTGGCCCTTGCCCCGGTCCACCGTGGACCAGGTGGTCCACGGGCCGGCCTGTGGACCGCGTGGGCGTTTCCCACGCGTTTCTCGCAGTCCACGGCACTATTCCATGGACCGGAGCGCGATCGGAGGGCCCAGGTGATTTCCGGTCTTGATCCGACGGTCCAAGAGGTTTTTTGGCTTTGTTTAGGATTCCTAATCCTTCTCTAATCAAGGTTTAAAGCCTGTTTAAACCTATAAAAAGCCTGTGAGGTAACAGAGAGGTGTGGATTCGGGTTTTCTCGCCGCCGTACGAACCGAGAGGAGAGAGAGAGGCGTGAGGCGCCGTGAGAGAAGGAGCAGGAGGCTCCTGGACAGCGGTCGCCAGGCTCTTCAGGGGTTCAGGGGGGTCTCCAAGAGAGAGAGAGAGCTTTTGTGAGGGGAACTTTATGTGAGAGAGAATTGGGTGTACAAGGGTTGAGGGTGAGGTCTCCTCTTGTAAAATTTTCTTTTCATAGTGAAGTTTGCATGCCCCGTGGAGGCGAGCCCTTTTGTGGCTGATCCACGTATTTTGATTGTTTTTCTTTTGTTTTGTTTCTTCTTTCTTCCTGCTGCATCGCGTAGTACTGAAAGGATCTTGGGAGGTGGTGTCCTGGCCAGACATCCACCCAACAAGTGGTATCAGAGCAAGGCGGTACAAGGACGCAGATTGCAGTGGTGGTGAGCAAGACTGAAGATGGAGAAAACAGGAACAATCAAGATGGAGATCAACCAGTTTGATGGTAAGAGCAATTTCTCCTTGTGGCAGGCAAGGGTGAAGGACGTGCTTATCCAACAGGGGTTGATCGAAGCTCTCTTGTGCGATGAGAAGCCAACCACCATGGAGGTGCAGGATTGGAAACGGCTACAGATGCAGGCGGTGAGTACCATCCGCATGTACCTGGCGGATGAGGTGGTGATCCATGTGCTGTGCGAGACTTCCCCGATGGTGCTGTGGTCGAAGCTCGAGGAGTTGTACATGGCGAAGTCTCTCACCAACACACTTTTTCTCTGGAGGCAGTTTTACCAACTGCGGATGACTGAGGGACAGAGCGTGCAGGAGCATTTGAGCCACTTCCAGAAGATCCTCACCGACCTTCTCAGCGTTGGCGAGAACGTTGAGGAGAAGACCAGGGTGCTGGTTTTGCTGGCGTCGCTTCCTTCTTCGTACGAGTCTTTGGTGACTGCTCTTCTAGTGGGGAAGAGCACTATCAAGATGGATGAGGTCACCGCGGCGATACTCCAGAACGAGGTTCTCAGGAGGGAGAACCCAGCTTCGAGCTCAGGTGTCGATAGCTCAGCTTTGGTGGCTTTTGGAGGTGCAGGAGGCGGTAGACGGAGCGACAGGAGATCGCAACGAGGGCGGTCTAAGTCCAGGAGGGACTTGAGCAAAACCAGGTGTTACCGATGTGAGGAGTTGGGGCATCTAGCCAGAGATTGCCCTCAACTGAAAAATCGGACGGTGGCTGCTATAGCGACGGTCGGCAGTGATTTAGATGGAGATGTCTTCGAGATATCTGACGAGGTATCTACTTCTTCCCAGCAGTGGATATTAGATTCTGCATGCCCCTATCATGTGTGTTGCAGAGAGGAGCAGTTTGACTTCCTGGAGAACAGTGAGGGCACTGTATATCTGCCGGATGGATTGAGCTGTGCGATCAGAGGCATTGGGACGGTCAGCTGGAGGACACATGACGATGCTGTGAGGAGATTGGGGGAGGTCCGATACATACCCAATTTCAGGCAGAATCTTATCTCACTTAGCAGACTGGATTCGAGAGGCTACAGGATGGTAGCTGGTGGAGGAATCCTGAGGGTGCTACGCGGCGATAGGATTGTGCTGGAGGGGAAGAAGGGGAGCAGAGGACATTATTACCTGGCAGGGAGCCCAGTGCGAGGTGGAGCATCGGGAGCCAGGTGGAGCCCAGAGCGAGGTGGAGCTCCAGGAGGCGGATCGGGCACGAGACAGGAGACTTGGGAGGACGAGAGGCGACGTCGCAAGGTAAGATTCCTATTGCCGCAGGATGATGCCCCGAGCAGGTCTCAGGTCAGGAGGAGCACAGCATACGACGGAGATGGGATCGAGCAGCCTGGCTCGACTCCCATGTTTGCCCATCCATGATCAGCAGGCGATTGCCCCAGGGCATGGGGGCGAGGAGATCCAGAAGCTCTCGGAGTTTGGAGGAGGCCGAATATCGAGTCGAGGTGGAGATTGTTAGGATTTGATGCCTCGAGATTCAGCCCACATTGAGCCCACAGCGAGGTTCGCGGTGAAAAATGGAGTCCAACGAGATCAAGATCATCTGAATCGGAGCTCGGATGGAGGAGATACGAGCTTTTGAAGTCGGCACGAGAATCGAGGCGGCGGAGGACCGCCGGCGACTGGCGGCGGGCGGCAGTGGCACGGCCGCAGGCGGCGGCGCGCGGGATGCGCGTCCCAGGCACGCGTGGGATGCGGGACCCAAGCCTGCGCGGGACGCGCGACCCAGGCCCAGGCCTGCGCGGGATGCGCGACCCAGGCCCAGGCCCGCGCGGGACGCGCGACCCAGCGGCCTGCTGGCCCTTGCCCCGGTCCACCGTGGACCAGATGGTCCACGGGCCGGCCTGTGGACCGCGTGGGCGTTTCCCACGCGTTTCTCGCAGTCCACGGCACTATTCCGTGGACCGGAGCACGATCGGAGGGCCCAGGTGATTTCCGGTCTTGATCCGACGGTCCAGGAGGTTTTTTGGCTTTGTTTAGGATTCCTAATCCTTCTCTAATCAAGGTTTAAAGCCTGTTTAAACCTATAAAAAGCCTGTGAGGTAACAGAGAGGTGTGGATTCGGGTTTTCTCGCCGCCGTACGAACCGAGAGGAGAGAGAGAGGCGTGAGGCGCTGTGAGAGAAGGAGCAGGAGGCTCCTGGACAGCGGTCGCCAGGCTCTTCAGGGGTTCAGAGGGGTCTCCAAGAGAGAGAGAGAGCTTTTGTGAGGGAAACTTTATGTGAGAGAGAATTGGGTGTACAAGGGTTGAGGGTGAGGTCTCCTCTTGTAAAATTTTCTTTTCATAGTGAAGTTTGAATGCCCCCTGGAGGCGAGTCCTTTTGTGGCTGATCCACGTATTTTGATTGTTTTTCTTTTGTTTTGTTTCTTGTTTCTTCCTGCTGCATCGCGTAGTACTGAAAGGATCTTGGGAGATGGTGTCCTGGCCAGACATCCACCCAACAGCATCCCTAGGTAGCATGATGGAAATCTACTGATTGACTCCCTAGAATGGCAGCAATTTGATCCCTTTGTTCTTTCTGGATGCCAATTCCCAAAATTTTCGATTTCTCAAAATTGATTTTCAATCCTGTCAAGTGCTCGAATGAATAGAGAATAAATTTTAGCATCGTAATATTAGCTCTGTGTGCACCACTGAATATGAGTGTGTATCAGTGAATTGTAGATTTTGAAATTGACCCAAGGTTTCTCTACCACCTATGCCTTCAATCATGCATTGCGTGGCTGCAGATTTGAGTATCCAGTCTAGTTAATCAACCACCAAAATAAACAGTTGTGGAGATAGTGGATCTCCTTGACGTAGCCCCCTATTATGTTTGAAAGGCTTTTTCGGTGTTCCATTGACCATTATCGATGATTTCGCTGTAGATATGATATCGACCATCCACCTACACCATTGTTCCCAAATCCTCTTGCTTTCAAAAGATCTAGCAAAAAAGGCCATGCCACATTGTCAAAAGCTATTTCAACATCGAGTTTGTATAAGATTCCTTTGTGCTTGAATGGTACAGCCGGAGAGATAATCTCTTTTGCTGCTGCAAAGTTGTCGGCCAGATTCCTTTTCTATATGAATGCAGATTGTGTTGCAGCAATCAGCTTATCGAGCTTGCTTGCTAGTCTTGAGGACAAAACTTTAGAGATAATTTTGACAATGCCATTCATCAAGCTTATAGGACAGTAATCTTTGGCTGTAGTGCAGGATTCTTTCTTTGGAATCAGAGTTGTTGGTGCAAAAATCCGCTTGCGCCGGAGAAGCTGGAGTCGAGGAAGTCGCGGTCGCCGCCGGGACCTGCAAGGGAAGTCTAAACCGGAGGTGGAGTTGCTCCGGCAAGACACTCCGACGCTCAAGTCAGTTCTCTGCCTCAACAAGAATGGAGTGTTCGAATGGAGAATTTAGCAGAGTTTTAAGTAAAAACTAGAGCTTATAGAATAACTTATCTGGGTCTCCTTTTTATAGACGGAGGGGGCAGCAGATTGATAGCGATGCCTGTAACCGTCCGGCAGATGGCTGCCCAGGGTCAGGCAAAATTTGCTGCGAAGAGTAGTGGAGTAGACCCGTGGCTATCACTGGGGCGTGCCACGTGGAGTCTGCCGCGGGAAGTGGAGCGGCGTCTGTTGTCGCGACTTGCCAGCGGATGGAAGAATCGCGCAGTATCCGTCGCAGGAAGTGGAGCAGGATCGTGGCCGTTATTGTGGCCTGCCAGGGAGTAGTGGAGCTGCGCGGAATCCATCGTAGGAAGTGAAGCAGAGCTGCGACCGTTACTGCGGCCTGTCAGGGAGTGATGGAGCTGCGTGGAATCCGCTGCAGGAAGTGGAGCAGGATCGTGGCCGTTATTGTGGCCTGCGGGTGAAGTCTTCCTTGGCGTCGTGGACGGAACCCGGCTCCCGTAGGAGTCTGGGTGAAGTCTTCCTTGGCGTCGTGGATGGAATCCGGCTCCCGTAGGAGTCCGGGTGAAGTCTTCCTTGGCGTCGTGGACGGAACCCGGCTCCCGTAGGAGTCCGGGTGAAGTCTTCCTTGGCGTCGTGGACGGAACCCGGCTCCCGTAGGAGTCCGGGCCTTCCACTTTGCTCGAGCCAGGGCGAGGTTCTCCTCCCATTCCCGGCTTGGCTGTGGGGGCGCATTAGGACGCTGTAAGGCCTCTCCCCCCATCCGATTTAAAAGAATCGGGCCTTCGACTTTGCTCATGTCAGGACGAGGTTCTCCTCCTGTTCCTGACATGGCTGTGGGGGCACATTAGGGCGTTGTAAGGCCTCTCCCCCCATCCGGTCTAAAAGAACCGGGCCTTCGACTTTGCTCATGTCAGGATGAGGTTCTCCTCCTGTTCCTGACATGGCTGTGGGGGCACATTAGGACGTTGTAAGGCCTCTCCCCCATCCGGTCTAAAAGAATCGGGCCTTTGATTTTGCTCATGTCAGGACCAGGTTCTCCTCCTGTTCCTGACATGGCTGTGGGGGCACATTAGGGCGTTGTAAGGCCTCTCCCCCATCCGGTCTAAAAGAATCGGGCCTTTGACTTTGCTCATGTCAGGACAAGGTTCTCCTCCTATTCCTGACATGGCTGTGGGGGCGCGTTAGGGTGCTGTAAGGCCTCTCCCCCCATCCGGTCTAAAAGAACCGGGCCTTCGACTTTGCTCATGTCAGGACGAGGTTCTCCTCCTGTTCCTGACATGGCTTTGTTTTTGGAGGGGTCATATCCAGTCATAATAAATCCACGCCAGATGGGAAGAGTACGTCAAGTAGAAAGAAATTTAGATTCAAGGTGAAATCGTAAGTGATACATTTACAGATTTTTCGAGTCCCACGGTCGCGGGTGGTCCGCTCCTCCTTGAGGCCCTCCGGTGATGGAGTCGATGGTCCCGATGGGAGGTCGGTCCCCGGTTTGCTCCTCCCTTCTTAGCGGTTCAGGCTGTGGAAGGGCCCTTGGCCGGTCTTCTCTACCCTCAGGCCTGCGGCGGATGAACCTGTCGAGTCGACCTCGCCGAATGAGCTCCTCAATCTCGTCCTGGAGCTGGATGCATTCCTCTGTGTCGTGGCCGTGGTCGCGGTGGTAGAGGCAGAACTTGTTGGGGTTGCATTTCTCGGGGTGTGCGCGTCTCCTCTCCGACCTAGGGAGCTGCTCCCTGACCTCCATCAGCACCTGGGCCTTCGAGGCGTTGAGGGGGGCGTAGCTACGGAATCTCCCTGGTGGGGAACTCCGCCGAACCCCGCGATCCGGGCTTCTCTGCCTGCGCGCCCGGGGTGGAGTATGGGCGCGCTTATGCCCAGGAGGGGATCGAGAACGCAGCCGGGCTTCCTTTGGCCTTTTCTCAACTGCGGGCTTACTCGAGTCTCCCGCTTGCCGCTCCCTCACCGTCTCTTCATCCTTCATTTTGAAGGCTTCTTCCGCTCGGGCATATCCTTCAGCCCGAGCCAGCAAATCAGCAAAATTCCTGGGATACTTCTTCTCCAGGGAGAACAAAAGATCATTCTTCTGAAGGCCACCCTTCAAGGCGGCCATTGCGACTGATTGGTCCAAGTTCCGGACCTCCAGCACCGCGATGTTGAAGCGGTTGATGTAGGCCCGAATGGACTCCCCTTCCCTTTGCTTGATGTTGATGAGGGATTTTGAACCCTTCCGGGGGCGCCGGCTGCTGACAAAATGGGCCACAAATTGGTGGCTCATTTGATCGAAGGAAAAGATGGTACCCGGTTTCAAAGACGAGTACCAGTTCCTCGCCGCTCCTTTCAAGGTGGACGGGAAGGCCCGGCATAAGATGGCATCAGGAGCACCGTGAAGCAGCATCATCATCCGGAAGGCCTCCAGATGATCAACCGGGTCCGAAGTCCCGTCGTAGCTTTCGAACTGGGGAAGCTTGAAGTTTGGCGGGATCGGTTCCTGCATTATCAATTGGGAGAAGGGAGGGTCAGTACAAATATCCTCACCATAAATGGGGGGCGCATGGCGGAGTTCTTCAATCCGTCGGTTCATCTCCTGGAGCCTCCGGTCCAGAAAATCCTCTCGACTTCGAGTCTCGAGGGTCCTCTGGCAGAACGGGGACAGGGATCTTCCAGGGGTGGAGTCGTGGTCTGATTGAGGGCTCTCTACCCTCGGGTTTGTTTTCTCAGGAAGGACGGGGCGGCTGGCCCAGGTGGCCAGCCCCACCGTCGGGTTCTGGCATTCCGGAGACACCCTTTCCGGGTGCGCCGACGCCTGCGGCTGCTGCTGCTGCATTGCTTGCACAGCTTTGACGAGGCCTCTGACCTGCTGTGCCAGCAAGTCAAACTGCTCCGCGCCGACCGCCGCCGCCGGAGGAGGAGGAGGAGGTTGAGAAACAGGAGGGGAGGCCGGAGCCTGAGATCTGGCCACAGAGGCCGTGGACCGTCGCGTGGACGCCTTGCGTGGAGGCATCGAGTATGGATCCCGCGGGGGGAAACAAGGAGTGGGTGTCGGAGGAGACGATCGGGAGCGGCTTCGTTGAACGCTCGTTTAAGAACAAGGGTACTGCGAAGACACAGGCCCTTCCTCTAGCGCCAATCCTGTTGGTGCAAAAATCCGCTTGCGCCGGAGAAGCTGGAGTCGAGGAAGTCACGGTTGCCGTCGGGACCTGCAAGGGAAGTCTAAACCGGAGATGGGGTTGCTCCGGCAAGACCCTCCGACGCTCAAGTCAGTTCTCTGCCTCAACAAGAATGGAGTGTTCGAACGGAGAATTTAGCAGAGTTTTAGGTAAAAACTAGAGCTTATAGAATAACGTATCTGGGTCCCCCTTTTATAGACGGAGGGGGCAGCAGATTGATAGCGATGCCTGTAACCGTCCGGCAGATGGTTGCCCAGGGTCAGACGAAATTTGCTGCGAAGAGTAGTGGAGTAGACCCGTGGCTATCACTGGGGTGTGCCACGTGGAGTCTGCCGCGGGAAGTGGAGCGGCGTCTGTTGTCGCGACTTGCCAGCGGATGGGAGAATCGCGCGGTATCCGTCGCAGGAAGTGGAGCAGGATCATGGCCGTTATTGTGGCTTGCCAGGGAGTAGTGGAGCTGCGCGAAATCCGTCGTAGGAAGTGGAGCAGAGCTGCGACCGTTACTGCGGCCTGTCAGGGAGTGATGGAGCTGCGCGGAATCCGCTGCAGGAAGTGGAGCAGGATCGTGGCCGTTATTGTGGCCTGCCAGGGGGCGCAGATCCATCGACTGAAGTTCGACAGCGGTCGGAGTCCGGCCCCCGTAGGGGTCCGGGCGGAGTCCTCCTTGCGGTTGGGGTCGTGGGTGGAGCTCGGCTCCCGTGGGAGTCCGGGCGGAGTCCTCTCGAAGCTGAAGTCGCGAGCGGAGCCCGGCTCCCGTAGGAGTCCGGGTGGAATCCCCTGCAATCAAAATCAGATGCGAAGTCCGGCTCTCGTAGGAGTCCGGACGAGGCTTACCGGCA
>NC_025993.2:141057737-141128326 GCF_000442705.2 Elaeis guineensis
ATAAGCAACCATAAGCATATAGCAAGAAAAATCTATCGACACCCATAAGCTTTAAACACATCATATGGAAATAAAAAAAAAGAGCCACAGCAATCTGTAGAGCCATTCTGTTCAATATTTATTAAGTTTAGATCACCATCAGAAAAAAATAAAAAAGACAACTATAAGAATATAGTAAGCAAAATTTATTGGCATCCATCAGCTTTAACACATTATATGGGAACAAGAAATAGAGGTAATAGCAATCTGTGAAGCCATTCCCTTCAATATCCATTAAGTTTAGATCATCATTAAGAAAAATAAGTAGGCAACTATAAGTATATAGTAAGAAAAATCTATCGACATCCATCAGCTTTACTACATCATATGGGAACAAAAAAAGAGGCCAAAGCAATCTGTGAAGCTATTTCCTTTAATATCCATTAAGTTTAGATCATCATCAAGAAAAATAAGTGTGCAACCATAATAATCTAATAGCAATAGATAACTCAGAGTGATCATTACATCCCGACCACAATGGTTGTTGGACTGTATGTAACATATCATAAATTTTTGAGCATCCATATTCAAAGGCTCTTCTATATTTTTTCATAATGAAATCCAAACTCTAGGTTAATAGCATCAAAAAATCATAGCTCAATATCTATTCAACTGTTTATTATTACCTAATTGTGAACTATTAGAAGTACTTGAATGCATATCAAACATCCCACCCACACGAGATCACTCTCTCCATGTGATATCCAATACCAATAATTAGATACAAATCTTTTTTTATAAAGATCAACCTTCACTTCATCAGAATTTTAGTACTTTTGGTTTTTTGCACTTGGAACAAGGATATCTAATTTTTTCATGGCTCAAAAACTATGGCTGTTGGTATGCAAAAAAAAAAAATTCTTCCTCCCCTCTTAAAAAAATATCAGTATATCCCTTTCGACCTGATAAAAGCTTATTATACATCCAACTACGATGATGATAGATATCCATATTCTGTAACATAACAAAATACAATCATATAATTACAATAATGTTAAATCATCTATAATCTATACGAATGTTAAAATCAATCTACATCATGCATTCAACATATATACAATAATCCCAACTCAATTAAGATGAACATAGCTTAGATTTTAATTAATATAATATTATATTTTTAAATTTAGTATAATATAATATAACACAAAAAATCTTTTTTATGGAATAATAGTTTATGAAAACAAAAGAAAAAATATCATTAGCTAATATAGGTTTTAGGGTTTAGGTTTTAGGTTTTAGATTTTAGGATTTAGGATTTTAATTTAGCTTTTAACTAATTAATATTATTATTTACCAAAAAAACTAATTAATATTATTATTCTCAAATTTAACATAAAAATTAAAAAAATTAACCTACATTTCTAAACTCCCAAATGCATAAAAAAATAAACAAATGACAACCACATTAATAATTAGAAAAAATAAAATTAGCTTTTAATCTTAAAATTTTAGTTATAATCCAAAAAATTTTGATCAAATTAGAGAAAGAAAAGAACATACCTTAAAGGTAGTGGTTAGGGCTGGGGAGTGGGGAGGGAGCGCTAGTGTCACAGAGTGGGAGGGGGGCTGTCCCCAATAGGCAGGCTAAGGGGAGACACTAGTGTCACATATAGAGAGGGGGGGCTGCTATTGTCGGGGAGGAGTGGGGGCACTGTTGCAGGCCGGGGGGAGGGGGTGATGCAGTGCGACGGTTAGGGCCAAGGGAGGGGTGCTGGTGTCGCAGAGAGGGAGAGGGGTTGTTATCGTTGGGGAGGGGAGGGGGTGTTGGTGCGGCAGGTACGGCTAGAAGGAGAGGGAAGGGGCGGCACGGTGCGGCTGGGGGAGGGGAAGGCCAGCACAGTGCCGCTAGTGGGGCGGCATGGTGGATAGGATCGAGGGAGGGGGGAGGGGGCGCTGGTGTCGTAGAGAGGAAGGGGGACAGCTATCATCAGGGAGGGAAGGGGATGTAATTGCGGGCAAGCGGGTCGTGAGGGGAGGGGGCGACGCGGTGAGGCTGCATGGTGCATGGGGCTTAGGGCCATGGGAGGGGGAGGGGAGGGGGGAATGTGGTCACCGGAGAGGGAAGGGGGCAGTCACGGGCAGGAGGGCCAGGAAGGGGGTGATGCTTAGGGTTCGGACATGGCAATTAGAATTAGCAAGAAGAAGAGGGAGTTCAGGCATGGCGGCTAGGGTTGGCCAGGAGAAGAGGGTTTTAGGAGGGGGGAGGCTGTCATGGGTGAGCGGGCTGGGGGGGAGGGGGCGGTGCGGTAAGGCAGGTAGGCGGCATCGGGAAGGAGGGAGGGGAGGGGGAGGTGGTGCTGTGCTTAGGAATGCTGGAGGAGGGAGGGGAGGGGGGAATGCAGTCATCAGGGAGGGGAGGAGCGGCCATCGTGGGCAGGCAGGCCAGGGAGGGGGTGGCGGCTAGGGTTCGGGCACAATGGCTATGGTTGGCAAGGAGAAGAGGGGGTTTGGGCATGGCAGCTAGGGTTAGGGAGGAGAAGAGAGGATTTTGGGGTGTTTTTAATAAGTAAGATTTAGCAACTGATTTATCGATTGCTAAATTAGTTGCTAAAAAAATATTTATAATATAATTTAAAATTTATTTTTTAATTTAAAATATTTTTTTAAATTATTATTATTTAATTTTATTTAAAATAAATAAAAACATCAATTTTTTTCACAATTCAAATTTACGATCGATTTTTCAGTTGCAAATTATTAAAAAAAATTTACAACCAAAAAATTGCTCACAAATTTATTTATAGATTTAAAAAATAATTCATAAATTTTATGATAATTTTTCGATCATAATTTTTTTAATATTTTGTAACTAAAAAATTGATCAAAAATATATTTAAATTAAAAAATAATTAAAAACTTTTATGATCAATTTATTGGTTGTAAATTATCAAAAAAAAATTATAATCAAAAAATTGATCATAAAATTATTTATTTATTAAAAAAATAATTCAAAATTTTTACGATCAATTTTTTGATCATAAATTTTTATTTATTTTATAACCAAAAAATTGATCGTAAATATATTTAAACTAAAAAATAATTAAAAGCTTTTGTGATTGATTTATTGATTATAAATTATTAAAAAAATTTACAACTAAAAAATTGTTCGCAACATTTATTTATAATTTTTAAAAAAATCAAAAATATCATGACTTATTTTTTGGTTGTAAATTAGAAAATCTATTTTATAACTAATAAATCGATCAGTAAAATATTTACATGATAAAAAAATGTTATAATAAAAAAATCAATCATAAATATGTTTATAAATCAAAAAATACATGAAAAATGTTGCAATTGATTTTTTGATTGCAAATTAATAGCCCATTTTGCAACCAAAAATTTGATCACAAAATTATTTAAATAATAAAAAAATATTGCAACCAAAAAATTGATCACAAATATATTTATGAAATAAAAATAAATATATGAAAATTTTGAGATTGATTTTTTGATTGTAAATTATTATTTTCCTTTTGTAACCGATAAATCGATCACAAATATATATAAAACATAAATAATGAAAAATATTTGCCATCGAATTTGATCATACATATTATATCTTTTTTGCAACCAAAAAATCAGTCACAAAATTATTTAAAAATAAAAATAAATAATTAAAATATTTTTCGATCAATTTTTTGATTACAAAAATATAAATTTTTTTTTATAAATTTATTTTTATATTCAAGAAATCAGTTGCAAAGTGTTTGTGCACCTTCCAATGAAAAATTTGACAATCAATTTTGCAATCAATTTTTTATCGATCGCTATGTTAATATTTATCCAGAAATCAATCATAAGATCAGTCACAAATTTGATCAAAAATCAATCGCAAAATCGATCACAAAAATATTATTTTCTTGTAGTGAGAGGTGATTGGGGCAAGACACTAAGTCAGAATGCTACAACACCTTCAACAATCTCAAATCAAAAAATGGAGAAAGTTTATCCTAAGCAAGATGAGGGAATAAGCAAGGCTAAGCCAGCTAGTCAAAATCGCTATGTGCGACCTTTGCCAGATATCTATTATAGATACAAACAGTCAGGGTACAGATCAAACCAGTATCCACAATCAAGGATGAATCGTCAAGCCAACATTGCTATTACCACAGAGGACAAAGATCAAGTTGAGCAACACTATGAAGATGAAGCATATGGTGAAGATGTGAATGAGAAGATCGATTATGGAGATGTCGATGAAAGCCCCATATGCTTCATCTTCTCAAAAGTATATTCAAGGTCAGGTTTATGGAGATCGATTATGGAGATGTCGATGAGAAGATCGACAAGGCTTTCATCATCATTCCCAAAAGGATCATATATTCAAGATCAGGTTTACTTGCCAAGGGAAGGTATGTAATGTTATTATTAATAGCAGTAGTATAGAAAATCATATTTCACAATATATGGTTGACAAGCTCCAACTGATAACCATGAATCATCCATGTCCTTATTCTCTTAGATGGATCAAGGAAAAAGATCAAAAAAAAGTGACACAATAATGCTTAGTTTCTATAGGATGGTCTTACAAGAATGTGATTCTCTATGATGTCATTGACATGGATGTGTGCCTTATGTTACTTGGAAGATCTTGGTAACATGATGTAGATTTAAGTCATAAGGATAGGGACAACCTATTCACCTTCTATAAAGATGGTAAGAAGATCACTCTGGCCCCAGTAAAGGAGGACCAACCCAAAGCTTCCAAAGTGGAGGAAAAGTCTTTCTTAATTGTCAAAGATCTTCAACTCGAGCTAGAGGATGGAGAAGACATGTATGCCCTAGTGTTTCCAGGAGTGAAAGTATAAACCAATGGTACTCCATGAGAAGATTATGCCTCTTGTGAAGGAGTATCAAGATATCATGCCTAAGGAGCTACTTACTGGACTTCCACCTATGTGGGATATTCAACATCACATCGACTTAGTATCAGTTATTCTCCACCTAATCTAGCTTATTCTCATATGAGCCCGAAGGAACATGAAATTCTTCAAGAACAAATGGAGGATCTCCTACGGAAGGGCTTGATTCAAGCGAGTTTTAAGTCTTTGCACCGTACCTGCAGTGCTAATGCCAAAAAGGGATGGTAGTTGGATGATGTGCGTGGATAGCAGAGCCATTAATCGGATCACTATAAAATACTAGTTTTCTATCTCACATTTGGATGATATGCTGGATATGTTGGAGGGAGCAAAAATCTTCTCCAAAATTAATTTTAGAAGTGGCTACCATCAAATTTGGATCAGGCCAAGTTGGAAGAAACTAATGCCGAGTACAAAGACAAAGCTAATATGCATAGATGAATACAAGATTTTGAGGTGGGAGATAAAGTCGTACTGTATCTTTGCAAAGAAAGAGTACCTACTGACACTTCTAGCAAGTTTAATAGTAAAAAAGATTGCTCCATATCAGATTTTACATAAGAAAAATAAAATTAAATGCTTATGTGGTTGATTTAGTCGACTCTTTGGGAATCTCCAAGACCTTTAACATGCAAGATCTCTTCAAGTTTCATAAACCTTCCCAAGCTTTGATGACAAATGCTAACTTGAGGATGAGTTGCATCCAAGTGGAGGGGATTTGATGCAAGATCTTTTATATATGTAAGATGTTTGATATAAGATCTTTTATATATAAAAGATATTTGATACAAAATCTTTTATGTATAGAAGATGTCAATTAGGGATTGATCAAATTATTTGGCCAATATTTAATTTTTTTACTTAGATTTTTTTTCTTCAAGTAAAAGCTTGTTAAGAGTTTCTTTATTTATCTTTTTTTTTCTTCAAGCACAAGTCATTGTGCCTATAAATTGTAAATCTTTGAGGTTTTTTGGCATCAATGAATTGAATCACTTTTTTTACTCTCAATTATTTTGGAAGTGTTTATGTTTTGGCATTTGCTTTTCTTCTTGAGTTATTTGAGAGCCCCAAACAGATGCTTCTGGTTTATCTTTTCCGCACTTGTGTCAAAACTCTTGGCTATGGTTCAAGGTTCAGATCGTCAAAATATTGAAGAGCAATGACTACAATCTCTTGTCACAAGCAAAGATGAGAGATTGTAGAGCTTTCAAGAGGTTTATTAGCTCTTATTGTGCTAAGTTTGGGCAATCCATTAACTTGAGTAAATCCACTCAGCCCGAAAACCTCGCATTCTCATGTTGGGCAGTATGTCAACTTGCTTGGTGTGATAA
The DNA here is from genome assembly GCF_000442705.2 of Elaeis guineensis. Classification (NCBI taxonomy): domain Eukaryota; kingdom Viridiplantae; phylum Streptophyta; class Magnoliopsida; order Arecales; family Arecaceae; genus Elaeis; species Elaeis guineensis. The sequence goes on from NC_025993.2 coordinate 141,063,976, forward strand.
AGACTGATAATCCGAGTAATTACCTGGGGATCCCACTCTTAGGGAAAAGGTTCTCAATGAGTAATCTAGAAGGTGGCATGGACCATATGAATGGTATATTTCAGACATGGAAGTGGAAATGTCACTCGATGGCAGGTGGACTTCCTTTGATTAGGTCTATTTTGTGCTCCATTAATCCTATATATATTCTTTCCATTGTTGCAGTTCCAACAGCCTTTCTCAATTGGATTAATCGAACACTCCATAGTATTTTTGTGGGGATATGAACAAGGAACTAGAATTATTCACGCAGTGGCTTGGGAAACTATTAGTACTCCCAAAGCTAAGGGTGGATCGGGTATCACAAATATAGAGAACTTTTGGCTAGCTCATCTTAGCAAGGTGGGTGGCCTGATTGTGATGCAGCCGACTATTCTTCTCCCGGATTTTGAGATCAAAATATGGCTTTAAAGACATATGGTATAATTACACTTTGCCTTCCAATGCTTCCCCAATCTGGAACTGGAAGGCAATTTTCAAAAGCTCCATACTTATAAAGGACAATTTGATTTGGTCCATTAGCAGGGGAACTAACATCAGCTTTGAAAATGATCTGTGGATTTCTAAAGGTATAATTTATAGGTAACCCTTATGCTTCAATGTTTCCATGCTTCGCAATCATCCGATGGTGAATCATTTTATTCTTCCAGATGATGGAATCTTCAAGTAATAAAACGAATTTTCCCTATGCCATTGGCTCAACACATCTCGAACATCCCTTTTTGTGACAATAGAGAAGTGGATATACTGTGCTGGGGTGAGAGATGCAATAAAAAAATTTCAGGCAGAGAAGTGTATTCTCAAGTAATGCAAGCTCCACGGCCCTAACAATCAAAATATTAATCGGCTTTGGAAAGTGAAGGTTCACAGTAGAGTGCATCTATTCTCATGGAGATTCATTCTGAGAAAGCTACCCACTAGAGCATTTCTATCAAGCAAAAGTCTTGTTGCAGAGGAGGGATTATTACAGTTCAGTCAAACCACCTCATCTTATAATGCTTGTAATACCTTCTAGCCTCTTGTGAGGTACCTTTTGGTCCGCAAAGAGGCCTACGATGACAAAGCCGTGCGGAGACTCTATGGGAAAAATGGACAATACTTCACAGGTGGATGGAGCCCGTCCTTCCTTATGATCTGGCTGATCGGACCGTAACAGATCTCAACATATCCACTAGTGTAGCTAGTGCACTAAACATTCTCAAACTAGCTAGCAACCATCTCTTCTTTCAATGTTGGAAAATTATGCCGATCTAGGCAGCCGTTCGGGGCCTTCGCAAACCTCTTTTTCTCTGTATTAATCATACGTCTCACTTGTTATTGACCACCACATCTGATGAAGATCAGTGGTGGAAATCATTCATTGCATATGTATTGTGGGCTATTTGGAAGAGCAACAATGAATATCTATTTCAACAAACGCAGACTAAAGTGAAAGCAATCTTTGAGGCGGCTCTTTGGCTTGTCAATGAGAGGTATATCTAAGACACTGAAGGGAATTGATATCTGGAGCTGCTTTTTACCACAAATCTTTGCAGACCCTTGCCAAGAAACTCTTGTTCATTGGCAGCCGCTACAATCAGACTCCGTCAAAATTAACTTTGATGAATTTCCAAGTCAAGGGAGACCGAGAGCCGGGTTTGTAATTTGCAATAGCTTGGGAAATATATTGGTCCTTGATTCAATTCCACTCTAGACTCATACCGTTCGTATTGCAGAAATTATGGCAGCTTGGCTTTGGTCGAAAGATGTGGTCCACATTAATCAAGTTGATCGTGTTGGAATATACCGATCGGTCCCTCTCACACCAACTCACCATCGAGTCCGCCTGACCAGCATCCGACTCTACCAACCGCACCGACAGACGACTGCCGACACCGTCCGACCGAAGGTATGACAGTCGAGCAGACCCTTTCTGTTCCAGACTGGCCGAACGACGGAGTCCGATCTCCGACTCCCACAACGCGCCGGACTGACCGTCCGAGGGTCCCTGGGTCTTCACCCGACATCCCACAACCAAATGCTGACGTATGGCCGGTCGGCTCTCCCAAATGTCGTACGACTGCTGAGGACCGCCGTCCTAACAAAGGCATGCGGCATAGCCACCCTGGGACATTATCCTGCCAAGGACATAGATTAATCCCAGCGATTTGATAACCCCCAGCGACTTGACAGTCCGCGGTGACTCTGACAGCCTCCGACGATTTGACAACTCCCCCAGTTGTCCGCGTCATTAATGACGGCACCACACCGCGCTCTACTATAAAACAGAGAAGGCAACAGTGCTGCGGGGAGGTTCTTTCAAAACCCTTGGACTCTCCTTCTCTCTCTCTCGCTGAGTTCCCCTGATTCTTTTCTACTATTGCCTAGTCTCCTCTCTGACTTGACCGTCGGAGGGTCCCCACCGGAGGTATCTCCGATCAGTGTGGACTTCCCTTGCAGGTGCTCATTCCCGGTGGTCAGGCGACGAGGGGATTGGCCGCAACAGGTTTGGCGCGCCAGGTAGGGGGGGCCGACCCCCACAGAGCTTGAAAAAATCTTTTCGAAATGATAAGAACCAGGACTCAGCGATCGAGGGCCACCGGATCGGCGAGGCACTCTTCCCATCGGGAAGAGATCTCTCCTCCACCCTTCATGGCGGAGCCCAGCTCTCCGCATCCTATGGTGACCACGGAGGTGCAAATTACGGCGATTGTGCGGCAGATGACTGTGCTGACGGATGCGGTCAAGAGTCTTCAACAACAACCAATCCGGTTTTCACACTCGCCAGTGGGGCAACCGGCGGCACATCCGATGCCCTCCAGGAGCAGCCATCGACGCCCGCGTCGGTCTCCGTCTCCTCCTCAGGAGCAGCTGTCACAGTACTCCCACCGAGAGGAGGAGAGGCAGCCACGGCATGATACCCACCAGTCCCGACGACTGTCTCCTTCCCAGCTGGAACGAGCGAGGAAGGAGAAGCGGCCGTGAACACCATTCTCCTCCCTTTCAGATTCATCGGGAGACTCGACCCTCAGGGTCTCTCAGCACCGACGGGCCGACGACTACGAATGTAGGTTCAAGAAATCGATCGTCGGCTTGCCCAGCTTCAGGTGGACGGACAGAAGTCTTCGAACGACGTCGACTTCCAGACTGCCCAACCTCTCTCCCGACTCATCCTCGATGAGTCGATCCCTAGTCGGTTCAAGATGCCTCATGTGGAGCCCTATGACGGCTCCACCGACCCAGTTGACCATCTGAAGAGCTATAAGGCTCTCATGACGATCCAAGGGATAACCGATGCCCTTCTCTACATCGGCTTCCCTGCCATACTTCGTAAGGCCGCCAGGGCCTGGTACTTCGGCCTCCGCTCAGGAAGCATCCACTCCTTCGACAGCTCGAACATGCTTTCGTGGCCCATTTCAGCACCAGTCAGAAGCCGTCACGAACCTCGGACAGCCTTTTTTCCCTCAAGCAGGGGGAAAACGAGATGCTCTGACATTTCATGATGCGATTCAATGCAGCCACGCTTGAGGTTCGGGACCTCAACGAAGACATGGCTATCTCAACCATGAAGAGGGGGCTAAGGGGGTTCCGATTCACATACTCCTTCGACAAGACCCTCCCCCAGACATACGCCGAACTGCTGGAGCACGCGTACAAATACATGCACGCAGACGAAGGAGCTTCCGACTGACGCCTGATCGAGGTCAAGGGCCCGAAGAAAAAGCGAAGGAAAGGTCGGGCCCCTGTCGAGCCCAGCAGGCCCCCGACTGATAAATAGGTCTCACCCCAGCGACGAAGCCCGAGATCGCCTGGACAGTGGAGTCCGACGTCGATGCATCCCAGGTATGACTCCTATACTCCCCTTTCTGCTCTTCGTGCACAGATTTTGATGGAGATTGAAGGGAAAGAATATCTGCGACGGCCTCCGCCTTTGAAGGCAAAGGGCCTCGATCGGCGAAAGTACTGTTGATTTCATCAGGACCACGGCCACAACACCGAGCAGTGCATCCAACTCAAGGATGAAATTGAGGCCCTCATATGCCGAGGGTATCTCGAAAAATTTTGAAGGAGACCGCTGACTCGACCCGTCCCCGACCGACGACCCCAACCGACTGAGGAGGCAGCGAACAATCAGCCCACGGTCGGGGTCATCAACATGATCTCCAAACAACTGGACCCGGGGACGACTGCTGGAGGGGAGTCGACGAAGAAGCTACGCCAAGACGATGTAATTACTTTTACAAACGAGGATGCTCGGAGAATCCAAACTCCCCATGATGATGCTGTTCTTGTCTCAGCAACAATAGCAAATTATGATGTAAGAAGGATCTTTGTTGATAATGAAAGTTCGACTAATGTTTTGTTTTACTCGATCTTCTCCCGAATGCGACTGTCGGCTAATCGGCTCGAAAGAGTCTCCACGCCCCTGATGGGTTTCGTCGGGGAAGCCGTCATGGTAGAAGGGGAAGTTACTCTTGCTGTGATAGCTGGAACCAAATCATGACAAAGCACCATTCACTTAACCTTTGCAGTCGTCCAAGTACCTTCGGCCTACAACGCCATACTTGGAAGATCTGGGCTAAACGCCCTCAAGGCTATAGTCTCGACCTACCACCTGCTGGTTCGGTTTCCGACCAAGAACGGAGTCGAAAAAATGCACGGAGATCAACAGCTCGCTCGACGATACTTTCAAATCTCTGCTCGAAGTAATGAAGCAAAGGACTCCCTGACGACCGACAAGTTGGACCAGCAGGGAGAGGAAGAACAGGGCGAACCGGCCGAATAGCTGGTTTCCGTCCCGATAGCAGAGAATCCCGAACGAGTGGTCTGGGTTAGATCCCAATTGTCCGACCCTGATCAATGGTAGCTAGTAGAGCTGCTGAAGGCCAATACCGACGTATTCGCTTGGTCGACAGTGGATATGTCTGGCATCACCCCAGAGACGATGACTCACCGACTCAACATTGACCCTGGAATGAGGCCGGTGAGGCAGAAGAAGCGATCTTTCGCTCCTGAAAGACAGAAGGCCATCGATGAGGAAGTGGACAAGCTACTCGAGGCGGGCTTCATCAGGGAAACCACGTACCCCGATTGGCTCACCAATGTTGTCATGGTGAAAAAAGCCAACGGGATGTGGAGGATCTGCATCGACTATACCGACCTAAATCGCGCCTGCCTGAAGGACAGCTTTTCACTTTTGAAAATCGACCAGCTGGTAGACACGACGTCCGGCCATCGACTGCTCAGCTTCATAGATGCCTTTGCCGAATACAATCAAATCTGGATGGCACCTGAAGACGAGGAGCACACAGCCTTCATGACCGCCAAGGGCCTTTACTGCTATAGGATAATGCCCTTCGGATTGAAAAATGTCGGGGCCACCTACCAGCGACTCATTAATAAGCTCTTCAAAGACCAAATCGAGTGCAACATGGAGGTGTACGTGGATGACATGCTAGTGAAGAGTGCACAGGCCTCAGATCATATCCAAGACATCGAAGAAACTTTTCGCATCCTTCGACGACATCGGATGAGGTTAAATCTGACTAAGTGCACCTTCGGAGTGACTTCGGGAAAGTTTTTCAGATTCCTCATTTCTCAATGAGGAATTGAGGCTAACCCTGAGAAGATAAAGGCAATCATCGACATGCGGCATCCGCGCACCAAAAAAGAGGTACAGCAACTTAACAGAAGGATCATGGCGCTCAGTCGATTCATCTCTCGATCGGCAGAGAGATGCCTCTCGTTCTTCAAGACCCTGAGACAGGTGAAGGATTTTTCTTGGCCGGATGAGTGCAAGCAGGCCTTCGAGGATCTGAAAAGGTACTTGGCCACCCCGCCACTGCTTGTAAAGCCGAAAGTCGGAGAAACGCTGTACCTCTATTTGGCAACCTCCCCAGAGGCGGTTAGCTCGGTGCTCGTCCGGGAGAACGAGAGCCGAATTCACCAACCCATATACTACACCAGCAAAGTGCTCCACGAAGTTGAAGCTCGATACTCAAAGATGGAGAAAATGATATTCATCTTGATCATGTCTGCACAACGACTCCATCCGTATTTCCAAGCGCACGCTATCGTGGTCCTCACCGACCAGCCCCTAAGGGCGATATTGCACCGCCCCGACACATCAGGATGACTGGCAAAATGGGCAATGAAGCTGAGTGAGTTCGACATTCAGTACCAACCACGACCAGCCTTGAAAGCCCAGGTCTTGACCGACTTTATTGCGGAGTGCCCGACAACCGACCAAGGATCGAAAGGCGGGAGCCCCGGAGAAGTTGCAATCTCCGAACCTGACCCCGGGTCTACCTGGGTGTTGCACATCGATGGAGCTTCCAACGCTCGAGGGAGCGGGGCCGGGTTCCTGCTCACCAACTCAGAGGGAGTGGTTACCGAGTATGCCCTTCGGTTCGACTTCAAAGCCTCCAATAATCAAGCCGAGTATGAAGTGCTCCTCACTGGCTTGAGAGTAGTGAAGGAGCTCGGGATCGACAGCCTCAGAGTCTTCTCCGACTCCTAGCTGATCATGGGGCAAGTTAAAAGTGAATTTGAGGTGCGAGACCCGACCATGATAAAATATCTCCAGAAGGTGAGAGATCTCATGGCACACCTCAAGTATTTCGAGATCTCCCATATTTTCAGGTCGGAGAATGCTCGGGCTGATGCACTCTCCAGGCTTGCGACATTAGCCTACAATGCCTTGGGTCGGACGTTTGTGGAGAGTCTCGAGCAGTCGGGCATCGACAGGGCCGAAGAGGTACTGCAACTGGCGACCGAACCAAGCTGGATGGATCCGATCGTACGGTATCTGACCGATAGAATCAGTCCTGAAGATACTGCAGAAGCCAAACGACTCCGATGGGTGGCCTCCCAATACGTGATAATGGATGGCCGACTCTACAAAACATCGTTCTCCCTTCCTTTGCTCAGGTGCTTGGGACCGACTGATGCGGACTACGCACTCAGAGAAGTACATGAAGGGATCTGCAAAAATCACTTGGGAGGCAAATCTTTGGCCTACAAAGTCCTACGGCAGGGTTATTACTGGCCCACCATGAGGAGGGATGCGGCCGAGTTGGTTTGGAGGTGTGAACCATGTCAGAGGTATGCTAACCTACAACATCGACTAGCCAACCAAATCACTCCTATTGTCATCCCGTGGCCCTTCGCCCAGTGGGGGATCGACATACTCGATCCTTTCCCTCCAGCATCTGGCCAAAGGAAGTTCATAGTCGTCACAATCGACTACTTCACTAAATGGGTAGAAGCCGAACCTCTGGCGCAGATCACCGAGCGGAAGATGGAAAACTTCGTCCAGAAGTCTATCATCTTCAGCTTCAGACTACCGCACACCATTATCACCAACAATGGACGATAATTCGACAATCAAGACTTTCGAGAGTTCTGTGCAAGGTTTCATATCACGCACCGACTGACCTCGGTCGGGCACCCACAGTCCAACGGCGAGGTCGAGGTGACCAACCGGACTATTCTACATGGACTAAAGACCCGACTGAATGAAGCTAAAGGCCTCTGGGTCAAAAAATTAAATTCTGTCCTATGGGTATACTGAACGACACCCCGTGTCCCGACTGAAAAATCTCCTTTCAGCCTGGCCTATGGGATGGAGGTGATGATCCTGCTCGAGATCGGGCTACCATCGACTAGAGTCGAGCAGTACCGCGAGCCGGGCAATTTCGAGTGTCGGAGAGCTGACCTGGACCTCCTACCCGAACTCCGATGCGAGGCTCAACTCCGCATGGCTTCCTACCGATAGAGAGTGGCCCAATACTATAATGCTAAGATCAAGTTGAAGCTTTTCAGGCCTGGGGACTTGGTCTTAAGAAAGGCAAAAGTTTCGAAGCCTCTAGACCAAGGAAAGTTGGCTCCGAACTGGGAAGGACCCTACAAGATAGCGGACACCTACAGACCGGGAGCTTACCGACTGGAGACTCTAGAAGGAAGCGCCATTCTCCAGACTTGGAATGCCGACAATCTAAGATTGTACTATCAGTAAACTCTGTGCGTCCTTGTTCGGAATACAAACTTAGCTTCTAAACTTCAGAGTCTAGAATCTCAGCTCTCCAACTGTGCGTCGGCGCTCGCTAGTAGTACGAGCCCCGACGCCACGACTTAGGCCCAACATTCCATTGGGAATCTGTGGCCCAATCGCCGACAGCGCGTCGGACTCTTACGATGACCGACATATCTATGTTGGTGGAGGGTCGGTGATGGTGATAAAAACCCCCCTAAGTTGAAGCCACGCCCCTTCTGCAGCCAGCTCCTGAGCAAGGCGACTGGCTAACTTGCCGACTTGGCTCTGGCCAAGAAAGGCAAAATGCCAACGCGATCAACATCGCATTCGCAACGTACCGACCAGGTCACGATCGGTTGAAGGGTATTCAGCTTACCACCATTTATCACACGTCACGATGCATACGCCCGACAAAGAATCGGGCAATGGATGACCGACCTGTCATCAACTAAATGCTTCAGACACTATTCAACTATTGGACTCTACGAGATGATCGGGTCAAAGAGCTACGCCCGAAGGACGAACGATGCCCGACTTAAGGAACATGCCCGACTTATGTCTGGGCAACGGATGCTCGACTTAAGCTCCCGACTGTCGGGTCATACGACAGTCGGGAGGCCGATCTAAAATCGGAGCTCGCTCTGCCTTTACCATGGCGCATGCTACCAACTATTCTGGATCATTACCTGAGATCCTACCGAACGTCCTAGCTAGGTACGTTGGGCCTACGGCTTATACGCTCGAGGGCGTTTCGGTGAAACATGCATTCCAAGATACATTTCAGATACATGAAAAGAAAGAAGAGTTAAAAAATTTTTGATTTCATGCAAACTTGAACTGAGTTTACAAAATTGGGCCGAAGCTCGATTACAAGTACACTAAAAAAAAGCAAAACATGCTCCGACTACTCGTCGGAGTCGGCTTCCTCTATCGAGAGAAGTCCGGAGGCGGTCGGCATATCCACTCAGGCCGAGGTAGCATTGGGGGTCGGAGCTGCCTCGCCTTCGGCAGCCTGGTCTGCGTCGACCTCCTCCACGGCAGTGCGATCTCCCGACAATGGGTCGGCCACTTCTTCTGTGACTGATCTTCCGACCCTGGGGGAACGACGCTGTTGAGATCAAGCTCTGGATACAGACCTTGGACTGCGCTCCGGGCATCCTCGTACCCCACTCGGTACGAGATGAAGCTGCTCTCCAAGAGTTTCTCTCGATATTCATCGGAGCAGCGGAAGTCCTCCACGGCCCGACCCATAGCCTCTTTCGCCGACTCCACCTCCGCCCTCACTATGTCTGCGTCGGCTTGAGCGGAAGATAAGTTTTCTTCGACCTTGGTGAGATTCCCCAAACTTATCCGGAGCTGCTCGTGTTCGGCTTTGAGTTCCCCGACGGAGTCATCCCGCTCGCGATGCAGCCGGCGGACAGTGCGGGACTTCTGCTTGGCTTCCTCGCGAGCCGACTGCAGCTTGGTCCCCGAGGCGGCCAGGGCACCGGTAAGGCGGGAGACCTCCTCGGTAAGGCAGGAGATCTCCTCTTCAAGTCGGGCCTCACAGTCGACCGACTGCTTCAGCTGGTCGACCATTACTGCCTTATCGACCTCGGCGGCCATGGCCTTATCTTTCCACGCCGCCCAGAGATCATCGAACCTCCGATATCCGGCCTCCAGCTCGGATATATTGTAAATCAGCTGCAAACAACAAGACTGACCGTCAGAAGACTGAACTTATAAAAAATGACGATGAAAATGAAAAGTAAAGATGACTTACCCAGATCATGGTCGGGTAGAAGGAGGAAAGCATGTCGGATACTCGTTGATTCTTCATGACCTCATGGTCGACCGGAAGGATAACCGTCTGGCATAACCTCCTGGCCAAGTCGTGGTTGGCCAGGGCCGACGCTCCTTCAGGAAGCGGAGCATCGGACGACGCACCACGGCCGGCCGACCTCCTGTCGTCGCCTGGCGCCATCGGGGCCTTTCCTCGTTCGGACACCCAGGCCCTGACATCAGAAAGTGAGGGGAGGCTCGAGCCCGACTGGGTCCCTCCCGAGGCCACGACAGCCGCCGACGCAGATCGTTCAAGCTCGCGTGTCTCTGCCCGAACCTCTCCCGCCGGCTGTGCGGCCGGCACATCTTCGGCCGCTTCCTCGGCCGCCTGTTCCTCGGATGGGGCCGCTCCCTCGGCCGCCCGTTCCTCGGACGGGGCTTCAATGGGCACTGTCGGCACTGACAGCGCGATGATCGGCTCCCGGCCTGATGCCCGTTCGGAGCCAGGCTCCGCTCCCATCGCCGCCGGCTTGCTCGGCGGTGCTACTTGAGGCCTCTTGGGAGGCCACGATGGTTCGGCTCCATGTGCCGGTCTCTTCCGTGCTGCGTGTCACCGAACGTCGGTTTTCGTCAACCTCACCCTCGGCGGCATGTCTGCAGTTTCAACAGAGGATCAGCACCAAAAAAAAAAGAGAAGAAAAACAAAACAGACCTAAGCGAGGAACCGAGCTCAGACCGGCGTCATACAAGGCTTGCTGGTGACGAGCTCCCTCTGCTTCGACACCGAGATGTCCTTCAAATGGTAGAAGTCCTCTCGGTCTCCGTCCTCCACCCGACTGTTCTCATTTGGTTGAGTTCGAGGGTCCCCCCAGTGGGAAGGAAACCCTCAAGGAACTGAAGAAGAGACAAAGAAGAACTGGTTCTTCCATCCATGGATTGACGACAGAAGACCAGTGATGAAGGAAAGACCCTTCCGAGGATTGAAAACCCACCACCCTCGGGCTTTAGGGTGGGGTCGGAGAATGAAGAAGGCTCGGAAGAGGAAAATACGAGGATTGGTCGGTAAAAGCCGACACAACAAGGCAAAGCTGACTACCAGTCGGATCGAGTTCGACGCAAGCTGCGTCAGACAAAGTCCGTAGTAGTCCAGCATGTTTCGGACAAACTCCGGAATCGAAAAGCGAAGACCGGCCTAGAGATCCTCGATGTAGAAAACCACCTGGCCTGGGGGTGGGTTGTTAACCCGACCGTCAGCCCCAAGGGCGAACAACCGAAACTGCTTCGGGATGCTGTACTGCTCCCGGAGCCGATCGACGTTTAGCCCCGAAAGTGAAGAGACCTCCACCTCTGAGATCGATCGAGAATCGTCGGTCGGGTTCCCCGACCGACTCCCTCATGGGGAGGTTCTAGCCATGATGCTAGAACCGAGATTGAAGAATAAAGAAGAAGAAGGAGAAAGAAAATTCCAAGGAAGCAAAAGGAAAACGGGAAAACAAAGGCAGAGGCTCCTGAAAAACTCTCTAAGGAAGGAGGTGGGGACAACTACCTGAGGCAGGAGATCGCTCGGCCAGAGTCTCGGCAACAGGTTTGAAAAGTAGAGTTTTGGATGCAGGTGACCCTGTATATATAGTGCCCCTCGACGGTCGGGATGAGAGCACGTCTAACGAGGATCTCCCAGATCGTGACACATGGCAGCATTTGGACCTTCCCTCGGTTTGACGATTTGACGCACCTGCCCCAGATCAGGCCACATCGCCTCCATCCACCTGAACGGATTCAGCCCAATGGCCTCCTGCCACGTGGCGGAAAAACCATGACGGTTTGCGTTCCCGAAGAGATGGCGAAAACGACGTTTTCTATTTTCGATAGGACGTCTGACACCGATGGGACGCCTGACACCCATAAGACATCTGGAGCCGGACCGATCATTGGTACGGTCGTCAGAGTCGGAGCATGATGCGATGGGTATCCACTCCTTTCGCCCGAAGCCGCCGCCCACGCGAGGACTTTGGCCAGCACGACATCCGACTCAGGAGTGGAGGGGCAACTGTTGGGATATACCGACCGGTCCCTCCACACTGACTCACCATCGGGTCCGCCTGACCGGCGCCCGACTCTACCAACCGCACCGACCGACGACTGCCGACACCGTCCAACCGAAGGTATGTCGGTCGGGCAGACCCTTTCCGTTCCCGACTGGCCGAACGACGGAGCCCGATCTCCGACTCCCACAACGCGTCGGACTGACCGTCGGAGGGTCCCTGGGTCTTCACCCGATATCCCACAACCAAATGCCGACGTATGGCCGGTCGGCTCCCCCAAACGCTGTACGACTGCTGAGGGCCGCCATCCTGACAAAGGCATGCGGCATAGCCACCCTGGGACATTGTCCTGCCAAGGACATAGATTAATCTCAGCGATTTGACAACCCCCGGTGACTTGACAGTCCGTGGCGACTCTGACAGCCTTCGGCGATTTGACAACTCTCCAGTTATTTGTACCATTAATGACGGCACCACGCCGCGCTCTACTATAAAATGGGGAAGGCAACAGTGCTGCGGGGAGGTTCTTTCGAAACCCCTGGACTTTCCTTTTCTCTCTCTCTCGCTAAGTTTCCCTGATTCTTTTCTACTGTTGCCTAGTCTCCTCTCTGACTTGACCGTCGGAGGGTTCCCGCCGGAGGTATCTCTGGTCAGTATGGACTTTTCTTGCAGGTGCTCATTTCCGGTGACCAAACGATGAGGGATTGGCCACAACAGATCGGATTACGTTGGAAGGGGACTCTACCAAAGCTGTTTCTTGGATTAATGATGAAGGAGGCCTTCTTCATCCGGCTGTTCGTAACATTAAAGCCATGACTGCGAACATGCAAAGTTTCTGCTGTCAGCATGTCCACAAGGAGGGAAACCAGATTGTCAATTATTTGGCCAAAAGACCGATGACTAAAACAGAGCTGATACAAACGATCACCTTTCACCACGATTTAAGTCGCCTTCTATTGGCTGATGCTGCTTCTGTTGATTCTATCCATCGTTGAGTCCTTTGTCAAACAGTACACTCCACCCTCAGCTCCATTGTTATTAAAAAAAAAAAAGAAAAATGAAAAAAAGGCGTTTGTATTTGATCCCGATCCATAAATAACTCCAGCATCTTTAATTGCTGTAATGTCATCCCTACATTCTCTAATTTATTGCAGAGTCCACCACTGACCATCTTATTTGAGGCAGAGCTTGCTGCCGGTGCCTACGTGTCAAACTATTTAGGATTAGATGATTGATATAGATTTTACGGATTATTTTATAATAAGATAGAATGTGAAATGACCAAAATATCCAAACCCTAACCTAAATCTCATCCCCTTTCCCCTGCCACTGCCACCACTACCCCTGTCCGAATAACACCCCCCCATCGTCCTCTCCAAACTTCATGAATGGGGGGCTCTTGTCCACCTCTTCTTCCATTTATCCGGCTCCCAATCCAATGCTTTCCAATTTGGCTAGTGATGATAAGAAGGATGGTGCCATGAATTCATCCACGAGTGCTAATTCTACTAAGGAGCTCCGCATGTTTTTGTTTGGAGCTCGAGTGCTTCATCGTGCTTGGAGGCTAATCTAAGAAATGTAGTGAACCGAGCAGTCTCATGATTTTGGAAATATAGATCCTTCTAAGCCTGCTTTTTCCATCAGGACATCCATACTCCCAAAGGTATAATACCAGTAATTATCTTCCTTGGATTTTAGAAAACCATCAGGTCGAGTTATTTCCGTTATTATCTGGGTGTAAGTTTTTCCTTTTTAAGCTATAGAGTCCTTTTGGTACAAAGATAACGCCAGTCTTGTGTTACAAGATTGCATGCATCTAGTGGAAATGCTAGTCCGAGTTAACGGAGAGCTGGAAATAGAGAATGGGTGCAAGAGCCTCGACATATCACTCAACTGGAAGGGTAGATTGTTTAGCCTGCACCCGATCAGCACAGAGGGTGTCACACCTCTAACCCGAGATCGATTACAAGCCGAAGGTCATAACAACCACCGTATACTTATAGAAAACTCTCTTCATAAACATGCAAGGCATCTTATCATACTATCATGAAGTAACAATGGAATAATTAGTCAATAATTTAAGTTCAAAACTTAGCAATCTAAATTCTAATTTTAATGTCTCAATAAATTCAATAATATTCATTAAATCTTACATCAAATTCAATAAGACTTTCAATCTAAAATAAAAGTATGAAGATTTTGCTTCAAATAACTCTTTCGTACATATCTCGTATTATTTTAATTTCTCAACATTTATAAAAAATAATAAAATAGAAGATAATGAGTTAGACAATCCAGTAAGCAATGATCATTTTAACTGGATTACATTAGGCAATAAAGTTAATAATCATTTATAGAAAATAAGTATATAGAGTTCGTCAATTCGAAATCAATTTTAATCATACGACATAGTTTGTGCCAAATTCAATTCTTTTTCAAAAAACTCACGTTTCTTTTTAAGAATTCAATTTTTTTCATTCTCAAGTTCTTTTCATCAACTATGAGTTATGATCATAATATTTCTATGGCAGGATCATAACATCACGTATCATCTTGCGATGAGTAAAGTCCTTCAGAACCATTGGTCTCGCTGACGGTTTGTCGTCGGTCTCGCTAGTGACATAAACCTTCAGAATAAATCAATTGCCAATGTATTAGTCCTCATTGATGGGATTCTTTATATAGTCAAGTTGTTAATTCATATCATTCTTGAATCAAAATTCTTCATAAATCATATTTTTTATTTTAGTTCGATAGAAATACACATAATTATATAGTATCAAAATCAATCAATATAATGCATAATAAAATCAATACATTCAATTATACTTCATCATAACATTTCAAAATAAGATATTTTTAATATTAAAATATCATTCATCAAATTCATGCATCATTTCATAAATTATGTCAAAAAAATATATTATAATTTATCAATAAATCTAAAAAAAATGAAGCATTACTTACCTCATATGTATTCTAATAAATCTATATAATTCTATTTTTTTTTTTCAAAATCTTTGATTCATAGATCATATCGCGGTATCCCATGATCAGACATCCACAATCTTATACAGGATGAAGTCCAATAATTAGCAAGAGTATGAATAATTAAGAAAAATAGGATTGACAAATAGTTGCATCCAGTGATCTAGATTGATCTAATCATCTAATTTCATCCAATCAAGATCTAATTAAGACATAGGTGGTTCAACAGAGATCGAGGAATATCAAATCAATATTGTCCAATAAGAATCAAGATGAAGGTCGGTATGCCTCCCAATAATCAGAAGTCAGTTCGATCAAACTCATCAAAGATGCACGGATTCAATAGAGATCAATAAAAATCAGATTTTTATGATATTCAATAAAAATTCAGATTCATAACGATAGGGCTGAAAATCTTTCATTGAGTTCATAAATCAAATGGAGAGAGAAAATCATCAGAGAGAGAAATTAATGAGGTATAATAGAATTGATTAGATGGTACAGCCTAACATCTCGATCGGTCCGATCAAGATGATGTAATCAAGTTATGATTAAATCAATATACAGATGATTCAAAATAAAATCACGAATGATCAACTCTAATAGTGGGTGCCGGTACACTACCAGACGACTATGGATCAAAATTTCTTCATCAAAATCAGTTAAACTCATCGATATAGAGTTCTTTACTAGATCAATCTCAGAGATAAACTTCTAGAGAGAATTCCATGAAAAGAAATAAACAATTTAGAGAGAGAAATTAGAAAGAGAAAAACTAAAGAGAGAAAATAGAGAGAAAAAGTAGAGAGAGATAGAGAGGGAAGAGAGAGGACGGAGGAGAGAGAGAAAAGTCGCTTCTTTTTTCTTTTTTCTTTCTTTTCTTTCTTCTTTTTTCTTCTTTCTTTTCTTTTTTTTTTCTTTTTTTCTTTCTTTAAGAGAATAAGGGAACATTCTCGTTCCCCTCATTTCTCGAAATAGGGGGGCTACCCCCGATGGTGGTCACAATCGTGGATGCAGGCTATGGCAGCACAGTCGATGGATCATCGACCAGTGGTCAGTGGCAACAATTGCCATCAAAAAATGAGGAAAATCGGACCAAAAAAAATCAAAGAAAAATAGGGGTTCAAAGGCTCAGCTTTCAAGAAGAATTCCAGCAATAGTCAGTAGGAATCCCAAAACCCAAGACTATGGAAGATGTGGAAAAGGATCAGAGAGAGTCTTACCCATTTTTTCGATGAGCTATAGTCTTGACTTCGGCAGGCACGAAGAAGATCATCCGAGATTAATAAAGGAAAAACAAGAGAGAAAGACAGCAAGGGAGAGAGATCTCAGCCATTTCTCGATAGTGGGTGCTCACTGATGGGAGGGAACGAGGGTCCTAGAGTTCCTCTTTGACTCCAATTCCATCAAAGAATAAGACTTTGGGAGTCTTCTTCCTTCTATTCTTTTCTTTCTATTTTTTAGGATGCTTCAAAATTCATGCATGAGTCTTTTTGGACTCGAATCCTGGTGGTTGGGCCTAAACTTAAATTGAGGTATCACATTCTTTCCCTTTAAAAAGAAATTTCATCTCAAAATTTTTTTCGAAAGATATTTGAAGGATTTCATGGTCATGATCTCATTTCTAAGTTTCATTCAATACCTCATGATCTAATTCTTATTGTAGATGATCTAAATCGAATCCATCTCTTGTAAATAGGAGAAAATCAATATCTTAATAAGAATTTCGAGTTTCAAAACATCAATTGCTCTTAGTTAATCAATCCATTAGAAGATTAGATTGCAAATGGCTCCAATCCACCTCTAGTAGAACCATCCTCAATGTCGACAAATAACCTCAAACTTTTTCAATGAGGTAGAGAAATAATATTGATTGAAAGAGTATAAGCTTTAGGTTTAAAAGGAACAAGATCTATACCCAAAATATTTCTTATTCTTGAGAATCGATGGCCCACTATTTAGATTCATCTGCTAAAACTTAACACAAGATAGGAGAATATACTAATATGAATCACATAATGATATCCAAATCAGTCGAGAATCGAAAATATTTTCTTTCATCCATGCTTTCAAAAGTTGAAAATTCACCGTTCTAATATTGTCCTCGAACTTTTTGATATTTTTGGTAAGAAATCTAATATTTTATTTGAAATTAAGATATTGATTTTGATTATCAGAAATAATAGTTTTGATTCAATAAAAAGTAAAGCATTACTTACCTCACATGCATTCCAACAAATCTACATAATTCTAAAAAAAAATTTTCAAAATTTTTAGATCATAGATTATATCACGGTATCCCATGATCTTTCCAAAATTTCTTTCTAGATTGTTGGTTCACAACCCTATACAGGATCAAGTGTAATAATTAGCAAGAGTATGAATAATTAAAAAAGATAAGATTAACAGATAGTTGCGTCCAACAATGTGGATTGATCCAATCATCTAATTTCATCCGATCAAGATTCAATTAAGATATAGATGGTTCAACAGAAATCAAGGAAGATCAAATTAGTATATCTTCTTACGGTGAGCAAATTTCTTCAGAACCATTGGTCTCATTGACGGTTTGTTGTGAGTCTCGCTAGCGATATAAACCTTCAGAACAAATTAATTGTCAACTTATTAGCCCCCATTGATGGCTCGAAAATTTTTTCATAAATTATGTTTCATATTTTAGCTCGATAAGAATATACATAATCATGTGGTATCGAAATTAATCTATATAATACATAATAAAATTAATACCGTTAATCATATTTTATTATAACATTTCAAACTAAAATATTTTCAATAACAAAATATCATTCATCAAGTTCATACATTATTTAATAAATTATGTCAGAAAAATATATTATAATTTACTGATAAATCTAAAAAAGGTGAAGCATTATTTACCTTATATATATTCCAACAAATTTACATAATTTTTGAAATCTTTTTCCAAAATATTCGGTTCATAGATCATATCGCGGTATCCCATAATATCAGACATTCACAAATCTATACACGATCAAGGATAATTAAGAAAGATTAGATTGACAGAAAGTTGCATCCAATAATCTGAATTGATCCAATCATCTAATTTCATCCAATTAAAATCCAATTAATACATAGGTGGTTCAATAGAGATCGAAAAAGATCAAATTAGTATTGTCCGATAAGAATCAGGATGAAGGTCGATATGCCTCTCAATAATCAGAGATCAGTTCGATCAAAATCATTAAAGATGCAAAGATTTAATATAGATCAATAAAGATCGAATTTTACAATATTTAATGAAAATTCGGATTCAAAATGACAGGATTGAAAATCTTTCATTAAGTTCATAAATCAAACAGAGAGAAAAAATCATTTGAGAGACAAATTAATTAAGTATAATAAAATTGATCAAATAGTACAGTCTAATATCTCGATTGATCCAATCAAGACGACCTAATAAGTTATGATTAAATTAGTATACAAATGATTCAAAATAAAATCACGAATGATCAACTCTAATGATGGGTGCCGGTACACTGTCAGTGACTACGGATCAGAACTCCTTCATCAAAATCAAACAAACTCATTGACATAAAGTTCTTTACTAGATCAATCCCAGAAAAAAACTTCTAGAGAGAATTTCATGAAAAAATAAATAATCTAGAGAGAAAATTTTAGAAAGAGAAACTAGAGAGAGAAAGTGGAGAGAGAAAGAGAGGGAAGAAAGAGGATGGAGAGAGGAGAGAGAGAAGTCTCTTTTTGTCTTTCTTCTTTTCTTTTTTTTTTCTTTTTTTTTCATTTTTTTTAATTTTTTTAAATTTTTTTCTTTAACAAAATAGAGGAACATTCTCGTTCCCCTTGTTTGTTGGAATAGGGGGCTACCCCCGAGGGTGGTCATGATCATGGATGCAGGTCACGGTAGCACAGTCGGCCGCAATAATTGCTGTCGGAGAATGGAGGAAATCTAACCAAAAATATATAAAAAAAAAAGAAGGGCTTAAAGGTTCAGCTTTTCAAAAAAATTTCCGACCAGCCGGAATCCCAAAACCCAAGACTATAGAAGATGATGAGAAGAATCAGAGATAAGTTTTACCTATTTTTTTGGTGAGCTACAGTCTTGATTCTGACAAGCACAAAGAAGATCATCCAAGATTAATAAAGAAAAAATAAGAGAGAAAAATTGCAAGGGAGAGAGATCTGGATCATTTCTCAGCAGTGGATGCTCACGGATGAAAGGGAACAAAGGTCTCTTTTTATAGAAGAGCCCTAGAGTTCCTCCTCAACTCCAATTCCATCGAAAAAAAAGATTCCCACCAGGAATCTTTTTTCTTCCATTCTTTTCTTTCTTTCTTTCTTTTTTTTTTTTTTTTTTTTGGGTGCTTCAAATTCGTGCATGAGTCTTTTTGGGCTCTAATCCTGATGGTTGGCCCTAAACTTAGATTGGGGTATCACAGCGGGATCTTTCAATAGCCAGGGCTCAAGGTGGGCTCAAAGTACATGATTGGATCACGCGCTCGCATGCTTCCATTATCACCAAAGCAAAACGCTTGCAGTTCTGCCACCATATTCATATAAATTGTGCCCAGAGACAATAAGGTAACATTCATTCCCAAATGAACATCATCAGATGGCAAATTTCCTGATGCCATAATATTTAAAGTGTCGCATGCTTCAAATCTTACGCAGTGCTAAGTTAAATTTGAACAACATAGCTTCTGTGGCCTCATAAATCAATAAACGATAAACCCTACCACAGTAATGCAAGAGTTTGGTCAATGAAATCTGGTTTCACAAAGAGCATGAACCGTAAAGAAGGAGGTCATTCACTGGAAATTTGGAATTTTCCACTCCCCAAGACCTCATAGAGCCTTTGTCTTCTTTTCAACTTGAAATGCTGCATTAATCTTCTTCCAACTTCTGATTGCAATGAGTGTTGGTATCACAACCCACGAGCTGTTTGCTCCAATGTAGTATGCCCAATAGTAATATGGGCTTGTTGAGAAGTTGTCACCTTCTAATAATGCAGTTATGAAGTAAACCAAGCATCCATAAAGCTGGCCAAGACATATCGCAAATTGAAGAATGTAACTGTATGGTTTTCTTGACGCAATTGCATACCTGTTGTGTATCAAAACAGTAATAAGAGAAAGGAATGAGAAACGAAAATATTTGTATTCTCCTACCATGTAGATGAAATACAGCAGTTTGAGGTAGTGCATTATCACCATCACAAGAAAGAAATTATCTGATGAATGATAACTTCTTGTGATCAAGTTAATTCTAACCGGCTCTAATCCATCAAGGGTTCCTCTCTATGAGAATAAACATCAGTCAGTAAAATGGGTCTCATGCAGAAGCACCTACGTATGATGATTCCAGGCAGCATATCCTGAGAAAACTTCATTTTTACATTTCAATGTAAAAACAAGTAAATTTTAGACATCATCTGAACGGATAACCATTTCAGGAAGACAATCAGCCCCAATTTTTGTGTTTGGTCTTCCTATGAGAAACCTAAAGATTGATTTTCCCATGCCCATGTTCAACTCCAAAGCCAATGACTTGGTCATCCTAAAACACAGCCTGAGAATCTTGAAGACAACTCATGCTGATTTATAAACTTGCAGGTACCATAGACACAACATTCACAACAAGCACTCAAATAACAACTTTGTCACTTCCTCCAAGTCATATGCACTCATCATATACGTGCCTTTTCTATCTGTGACTTCATGTTTTCCGTTTTACATGCTAACCCTCAGTTGCGAACCAGGCTTTTGACTCTTACTCTGTCTACCATATTTTTATCTTTTACTTCAATCTCAATTCTCCTCACCCTTAAAATCAAGAATAGATCCTAGGTCTCTGATGATCCCACTACCCAATTCCTGATCTCAGTAGACATAAGCTTCCCAATAACAACTGGTTAAACATGCCCTACCATATAACACCACAATAATAAGGTGTTCATTCAAGGAGAAAGCAAGGTTTTATGTCACTACTAGAAAAGACAAACAAATTATTTTAATAAAAGCATTGTGGATGTCCATGATGTCACACCTTCAGATGAAATAAATAGACATGCTACATCAAATACATTCAACTCGTGAGGAACTTGCTGTGCTGAACTTTTTAAAACTTAAAGATCCCTCCCTAAGGACATCAAAGAATGCTTCATCAAACCAACTACTGATTCACCATATTCATGGCATTCTAACTCTTACTAATCTCTCTGGCTATACTCGTTGGTTCATTGCTCTCTCTTCAGATTCATTTGATGTCATGTGCAATCTAGTCAAACTCAAAAGCATGCTTGCCTTAAAATGCCAAAGATATTTCTTCCTAGTAAACTCTTACAACTTGATATAGTACTTGGCCTCTAATAAGCCACTGGAACGAATTTACACTAATGAATGCTTTAATGTTTGTTAAGATAATAGCTGAAGATGTAAAACCAACATGTTACTTATGAGTAAATTCAAATTGCAAAGGAATAAGTCGTAAGCAAGAAATAGACTAAGTAAACACCATGGAATGCATATATTTACCCCATCTTGGTAACATTCATAAGCAAAGGTGGACCAAAGGACATTCTCAGAGAGGAGAAATGAGGAAGTGCAGGAGAATATGAGGTTTAAATCATCACTTAAAAAAGTCAAACTTCTTCAGTTACCTTAGGTAGCTAAATATAGTCCAATTAGCGTCTCAGTCATACCTTAGTCCCTAGAATACGTTCCAAAGTAGCAATCCAAAAATAAACAAAAGTAAGAAGTAAAAATGCAAAATTCACAAGCCAATGGAGAATCTAGGAAAATGTTGTAAATATATTGCCAAGGCATCACAAGATACATCTTTTCTAGTAAATGAATGTTAGTGTTGCTGCAATACTTCTAGCAAGCTTTAAAGCATGACATGGAATTGGTAGATTCCAACTGGATCATATTGTGTCAAACCATAACAATTCCCACGTACTCGCATCAAATGACAATAAAACCACAACCTTTTTTTTTTTGCAAATGCGCAAAAACTCACAAGGAAAATAACTCTATCATCATTCTAAAATACTATAGAATGCCTAATAATGATAAAGACATCTTTTAGCATGTACGTTACAAATTCAACTCATCCATATAAATCTGCGTCACAAAGTATTTCTTCAGCCTTTATGCTCATGTTGATAATTATGAATCAATGCATACCATGCAACTGTGTTCACAATCCCACCAATAAGCAGGCATAATGGTCAAATGGAGCTTGCAAAATATGACAAAACCACCATAGATTCAAGATACAAAATAGAGCAGTAAAGTGACACCAGATTAAAATATTACATACATTAGGTTGACAATTTTGCATTGAAGAGCTGATACAAAGTTACAAACAAAGTTTTGGTTAGTCTATAATGTTTTTAATGTCAACCTAAAGAAGATAAACTACAGGATATCTAAAACAAAATAAAGGTTATTCTAGTTACTCCATGTGAAACCTGATCAAATAAATAACATGAGTATGTCTAATTTCACCAAAGTTTAACCTCCTCTTTCTAGTGCTTTCACTCTCTAAAATCATCTATCAATTTATATCATTAACATGCATTATGAAAATGAAAAATATCTAAAATAGCAAATATTAAACCTGATTTTGATGGCAAACCTGGACTTTAAATGAATGTAGTTTTGCATACCAGCTACTCTGAATGCAAAGGTTTAAATGCATGTAGCCTTATCCCTTTCTCAAGTCAAAAATTAACTATACTTCCAAGTTAAACCTGATCTGAATGGCAAAACTTTATATTTAAACAGATGTAGTCTTGCATGCTGGTTACTTTGAATATAAAGGTTCCAGGGTAAAAATTAAACTACACTTCCAAGTCAAACCTGATGGCAAAACCTTAAATTTAAATGGGTGTTGCAGTTCTGCATGCTGGTGACTCTGAATACCAAGGTTTAAATGCATAAAACCTTTCCCTTTACGGAGTCAAACTTAAACAATTCTTCAAACTTAAACCTGATCTAATGGCAAAACCTTGAATTTAGATAAATTTAGTTTTGCATGCTGGTTACTCTGGATATTAAGGCATGCATGGAGCCCTATCCCTTTTGTGGAGTCGAAGTTTAACCACATTTCCAAGTTTCACCCACACTTCAAGCTAAATAGAAAGTCAACCTACTCCGAATATTTTTCAAAAACTATTTATTGTGAAGATAGAGAAAATCAGTAATCGAAAAAGAGTCTGACTACAATAAAAGTGATTCAAAGTCTTACATAGCAAGAAGGCTAGCTGGACCCTCCAAGACAGCAGTGATCCCTTCAACAGTAACCACTCCAGCATCTCTCGCTGCATATCTGGAGTCACCTTTACTATATTCCTTCCCTGCATTGTCAGGTGATGTCAGCAAACATAAAATTAGCTTAGGCCCTATTTAGTATCGTTTTTTTCTTGTTTATTTTTTTTTCAAAATAGGAATATAAAATCCAATGCAAAATCGTGTTTAGTTACCCTACTTCTATATCTTATTTTTTAAATAAATTTCATAAGTTTTTGAAAAAAGTGCAATGAAAAAATTTTTATCTCCACTTTTTTTTGAAAGTTGGTTTTTATCCTCTCTTATCCTCTCTGCCCAACCTCCCAATCTCGGCACCACCCTTCCACCTTATATAATATAATATATATCATAATATATTATATATGATATAATATATTTTTTAATATATAGTAGAACATATGATAATCTATAATATTATATACAATATTACAATACATTATATAATATACATTAATTACATTACATAATCCATTACATTATATTATATTAAATAATATGTAATAATAACTAAACAAATAATATTATACAATACCTATATAAATTATGAATAATATTATTATATAACATATAGTATACACAAATATATATTATTATATAATAATTATAATAATTATTAAATATTATTATCATATAATAATTATTATATATAATGATTATATAATTATTATAGAGATATTATTACAAAATATTATATTACAATATATATTATGTAAAATATCATATTAAATTATAATAACTATATTTTATATTACATGTAATATAATTATATATTATATTATACTGTATTACATTTTTATATACAATGTAATAGCTAGTTATTATATTATTATAATTATTATAATTATTATATATAAATATATGATATTATTATAATAATACATAATATAATTATAATAATTTTTATCCATAAAAGAATGGCCCTTAATACTTAAAAAAAATAGAGAAAGGGAGCCAAACACATTTTCTATTGTAAGAAAGCTGAAAAAGAAAAATAAAAATAGATTTTCTGTCTCCATTTTTTTTCTAAAAAAGAAAAACAGAAATGATACCAAATGCAGCCGCAAGCTCTGAGAAATTTCATTTCGACATTCAAAGGAACACCTGGAATCCATTACTATGAAAACTTACAGACTTCAGCCAAAAAGTGTGGAGTTTTCTCCTTGTAAAACTCTGGGGAAAAAGCAAAATAGCCCTCAACGATAATGTGAGTCAGACCCGTAAATGCCCACCAGCACATAAGCAGCCTATCAGTCATTGATATCTTTGACAGTCGCCCTAAAACAAGAGTGAAAAACAGACAGCACAAATCAAATTAATTTTTCCTTTTAAACCCTTGTATGAACAACCAGCACAAGTGTTGACAGAGATATCACAAGTCCGGCAACAACAAGTCTAGCAATTCATTTTTCCAAGGTCTCATCTTTCATCACATTCAACATGGACTTCTTAAAAGAAAATAGCAGATAACAATATTCTAAACAGCTAAAATTATGTAGGGATAAATCACTGAGTAATTGGCCAAAAGATGAAACCTTTCTTACCTATCATCTGTATGAACCCCCCTTTTTATGATTCCAAATGGATTTAACTAATCCCAAGACTAAAAGATCTAGTACGATAAGCTTTCACACTTGTTGGAGTAAACCGACCGACCCCGACTGTGGTCTCCATGACTCCGACTATGCATTAGCCGAACAGATAGTTTCGATTCTTCATTGACCGACTGAACTAATTGCGCCGACCTATTGTCGGCTGGCCGATTAAGATCGGTCGACCGACTAATATTCGACTACCAACTACCGACCAACGACAGACGACTTGACAGTCGGCATAACAGAACTAATACCCGACAGTCGTTCACAGATTCTACCGACATATGGCCGGTTAGTCAACTCAGACATACCATAACGGTTACCGGCTGCATATCACGGTGCAATCAGTGGGAATTAATGATTTACTACGCGATTATGGTCCGATGATTTAGCGCCATAAAATACGGGACCACGTCCGACGGTAACGAGAACCTCATCTATAAAAGGAGGTAAGGAAAACAGGGCTGGAAAGCCAACTTTGAGTCAAAACTCTGCTACTTCTTACATTCAACTCCTGCTCACCAACTTTTCTCTCTGACTTAGGCATCAGAAGGTCCCCGTCGGACACAAATCCGATCTGTGTGGATGCTGTCTTGCAGGTGTTCGTTCCCGACGACAGACAACGGAGAGTTGGCCACAACAGATTGACGCGTCAAGTAGGGGTCGAGATCGTATTCACTATGGCGAAAATCAGGGCCCAGCATTCTATTGCAATCGGATCGGCGAGACACTCTTTCCGTCGAAAAGAGGTTCCTCCCCCTCTTCCAGTAGCAGAGCCTAGTTCTTCACGTCCTGTGAGCACTACGGACGTTCAGATCGCTGCACTTGTGCAGCAGATGAATGTCCTCATGGAGCTAGTCAAAAGCCTCCAACAGTAACAAACCCAGCAGCAACAGCCACTGGCGAAGCAACCGATGGCACAGTCGGTGCCATCCAGGCACAGCCGCCGTCATCCACGACGATCACTGTCTCCTTCTTCGGAGCGACCGTCTCGGCTTCCCCACCGAGACGAACAACAATATTCTCGACACTCTCGGCGTGCCACTCATCATTCCCAGCGTTCCCCCTCTCCTTCCCATCTCAGTAGTATTAGGAAGGAGAAACGACCACGAACGCCCTTCGTGTCTCCTTAAAACTCGTCGAGTGGTTCTACCCTCGGAGTTTCTCAATGGCGATTCGATGATTATGAACGTAAATTCTAAGAGATCAATCGCCAACTTGCTCAGCTTCAAGTGGAAGGTCGGGAGTCCTCCAACGACTACGACTTCCGCACCGCCCAACCACTTTCTCGGCACGTCTTGGATCAATCGATCACATCTCGGTTCAAGATGTCTCAGGTGGAGCCATACGACGGATCCACCAACCCGATTGACCATCTTGAGAGCTATAAGGCTCTAACGACATTCAAAAGGCGACCGATGTCCTCTTATGCATCGGCTTTCCGAAAACTCTTCGGAAAGCTGCTCGAACCTGATACTCCGGGCTTCAGTAGGAAAGCATATATTCTTTCGGACAGCTAAAATATTCTTTTGTGGCTTACTTCAGCATCAGTCGAAAGCCGCCACGAACTTCTGATAGTCTCTTCTCGATTAAGGAGAGATTGAAATACTTCAAGATTTCGTGGCTCGTTTTAATGTGGCCATGCTTGAGGTCAAAGACCTCAATGAAAATATGGCTATCTCGACTATGAAAAAAGATCTGAGGGGATCTCGATTCATGTATTCTTTCGAACTTATGCTGAACTTATGGAACGTGCATTCAAATATATGCGTGCAGACGAAGGAGCTTCTAACCGGTGCCAGACAGAGGGTAAAAGTCAGAAGAAGAAGAAACAGAAAAAGAGAGCTCTGGCCGAATCAAGTCGGCCACCATCCAATAAGCGAGCTTTGCCCTGACGATGGAGTCTAAAGCTGGGTTACGGTAGGTATGACTCCTATACTCCTCTTTTCGCTCTTCGTGCGCAGATCCTTATGGAGATCGAAGGAGTGGAATATCTACGACACCCTCTATCGATGAAAGCGTTGCCGAGGAATCACGATCGGAGGAAGTATTGTCGGTTCCATCATGATCACGATCATGATACCGAACAATGCATTCAACTTAGGGATGAGATAGAAGCTCTGATTCGATGAGGCTACCTTGAAAAATACCAGAGAGATCCGTCGACTCAACCTCCTGCTGATCGACGACCTCAACTGCAAACTGAGGAAACTATAAATAATCAACCGACTGCAGGGGTGATCAACATGATCTCTGGACGACTGGACAGAGGGGCAACTTTCGAAGAAAAGTTGGCAAAATGACGATGACTCGACAATGTAACAATATTTTCAGAAGAAAATGTTCGGAGAATTCAGACTCTCCACGATGATGCTGTTGTTGTTTTGGCAACAATAGCAAACTATGATGTAAAAGAATCTTTGTAGATAATGAAAGCTTAACTGATATTTTATTTTATTCGACTTTCTTCTGAATGTGACTGCCAACTGACCGATTCAGAAAAGTCTCGACGCCACTAATCGGCTTCACAGGAGATGCTGTCACAGTGGAGGGAGAAATTTATCTCCTCTTAACCGCTGGAACCGAACCACAACAGAGCACTATTTTCATAACGTTCACGATAGTTCGAGTACCTTCATCTTATAATGTCATACTCAGACGATCTGGGCTTAACGCTCTGAGAGCAGTGATTTCGACATACCATTTGTTAGTCCGATTTCCGACAAGATATGGAGTCGGAGAGACGCGTGGAGATCAACAACTCACCCAACGTTGCTTCCTTGTCTCCACCCAAAATAATAAATCTGAAAATTCTGTCTGTCGACAAATTGGACCAAAGAGAGAATTAGGAGAGAGATGAACCTGCTGAACAACTGGTTTCTATCACGATTAAAGAAGAGAAGCCCGAGAAAATTGTCCGAATTGGATCACAATTATCTGACTCAGAGCGACAACAATTAATAAAATTGCTCAGAGCCAATACCGACATTTTTACTTGGTCGGCCACCGACATGCCCGAGATTTCTTCAGAAATAATAACTCACTGACTTAACATCAATTCAAATGTTAAGTCAGTGAGACAGAAGAAACGACCTTTTGCTCCTAAAAGACAAAAGGTCATTGATGAAGAAGTCGACAAACTCCTCGCAGCAGGCTTCATCAGAGAAGCTACATATCCCGACTGGCTTATCAATATGGTAATGATAAGAAAAATCTATGGAAAGTGGAGGATCTGCATCGACTATATTGATCTGAATATAGATTGTCCGAAGGACAGCTTTTCATTGCCAAAGATTGATCAATTGGTTGATGCGACTTCTGGCCACCGACTTCTAAGTTTCATGGATGCCTTTGCTGGATATAATCAAATCCACATGGTATCAGAAGACGAGGAGCACATGACTTTTGTGACCGATAAAGGCATATACTGCTACAAAATAATGGCTTTCGGTCTGACAAATGCTGGTGCTACCTATCAACGGCTCGTCAACAAGATCTTCAAGACACAGATCAGACGAAACATGAAAACATATGTGGATGACATGCTGGTGAAAAATTCTCAAACTTCAGATCATGTTCGGGACCTGGAGGAAGCTTTCAACACACTCCGACGGCATCAGATGAAATTAAATCCGATTAAATATGCATTTAAAGTAACCTTCGAAAATTTTTTTGAATTTTTTGTTTCACAACGAGGAATCGAGGCTAATCCTGAAAAGATCAAAGCTATTATCGACATGAAACATCCGAATTCAAAGAAAGAGATACAGCAACTCAACAGTAGGATTGCCGTGCTCAGCCGATTCATTTTTAGGTCAACCGAGAGATGCTTGCCATTTTTCAAAACTTTATAACAGATGGACTTCTCGTGGTCGGATGAATGCCGACAATCCTTCGAAGACTTGAAAAAATACTTGGCTTCTTCACCTTTGCTCACAAAACCAAGGATCGGAGAGATATTATATCTCTACTTGACGACTTCAGCAGAAGCAGTTAGTTCGGTGCTCGTCCAAGAGACGTGTTGTGGATCAACTACAGACAGAAGATAAGTCGGGTTAAAATATAAAAAAAATACACTTACCCCGATGATTGTTGGATAAAAGGCCGAAAACATCTCGACCACTGACCATTTGCTCTGATGCTCCCGATCAGCCGAAAGAAAAGTAGCCTGGTACAGTCGCTTGGCCAGTATAGAATTAACCAAGGCCGATTCATCGACAGGCACTTGAAGGTCGAAATGAACCGTATGGCCCTCCGATGCAACTTCTTCCACCGATGTCACCAGAGCTTTCTCCCAGTCTGTTGTCGGTGGCCCCATGTTTGAAAGCGAGGGGAAGCTTGAGCTTGACTGCGCCCCAACTGAAGGAGCAACTGGTGCAGCCACAGATTGTTCAGGCTCTATTGCCTCGGCCCGAATCTCCTCAGGTGGTGGGACTACTGATGTCGTTTTGATAGTTCCCCTTACCGTCCTTTCCTCGAATGATGCAGCAGGGAGCATTGTTGGAGCCAACAGTGCCAGGACTAGTTCAGGAACTGATGCCGATGGGGCATCTGGTTCCACAACCGATGTTGAAACGCCAACTGGAGCTGGTGCTTGATGCCTCTTCAACGGACGTGAAGGTCCGACCTCAGATGTTGTCCTCTTCTTGATAGCATGCTGACGAATGTCGACATTCGACACTCGCATCCTCTGCTGCATGGCTATAATTACAATGGAGGTCAGTACAATTCAATAAGTAAAAGAAAAGTTAAAAATAACCGACCAATTATACTATACTTAGACGAAAAATCGAACTAAAATCGGCGTCATAAAGGGCCTGTTCGGTTACAAGCTTTTTCTGTTTCAGCACCGACATGTCTTTCAGTCGGTGAAAGTCCTCCTAGTCGTCAACCTCTATTCGACTGTTGTCATTGGGACCAGTTCATGAATCACCCCAACGAGAAAAAAACCTCAAGAAAAGAAGAAGTAAAAAAAAACTGGTTCTTCCATCCATGAATGGACGATGGAAGACCAGTAATAAAGAATAGACCTTTTTGGGGGTTGAAAAATCACCACCCTTGGACCTTTGGATGAGGTCGGAGGACAAAGAAGGCTCAGAAAAGAGAAGGATGAGGCATGGTCGGCAACATCCGACACAGTAAAGCAAAATTAATTATTAGCCGGACCGAGTTCGGTGCCAGCTGAGTTGGACAAAGTCCGTAATAATCCAAAATATTTTGGATAAATTTCGGGATCGAAAATCGAAGATCAGCTCGAAGATCTTCAACATAGAAGGCCACCTGATCCGAAAAAAGGTTATTCACCTGACCATCGGCTCCAGGGGCAAAAAGTTGAAACTGCTCCGAGATACAAAACTGCTCCCAGAGCCACTCAACATTCGATCCCGAAAGTGAAGAGACCTCCGTATCCAGACTCGACTAGGATTCATCAATCAGATTCTCCGACCGATCTTTCCGAGAAGGAGAAGCCCTAGCCATGAAAACGACTCTGAAGAAGACAGACTTTGGAGAAAAAGACTCAAAAGAAACAAAGTTAACCTGAAAGTTGGAAGCCATAACCTAGGGCATTGGGGCAACAATTCGGTAGAGTCCCAGCACCAAAAACAGTGAAAAGTAAAAATCTAGCTGAGAGCGACCCTATATATAAGATCCCTCAACGGTCGAGATGGAGACGGTCAAATCAAAGATCTACCAGATGACGACACATGGCAACATCTGGACCGATCATTGATCGGACGGTTCGACGCACCTGCCACAAATTGAGCCACGTTATCCCTATCCGCGTGAACAATTCCGATCTAATAACATTCAAACATGTGGAACAAATCTACTTGTCAGAATCATATCATCCGACATCGAATCGACTTTCCAAAATAATGCCTGACACTGACAACTGATATCGAATCATCCGATCAGTGTGACAGACGACTGTACCTGCCAACATGATAAAATATCCAACCACTCGTATCTCGAAGAAAATGGCATCAAAATCGAGGCTCGATGTGACAGAACTCTCTTCGTCCAACGTGATAAACCATGTGACAATTTATACGTCGATCACTTTAGACTTGAGAGTGAGGAGCAACTGTTGGGGTAAACCGACCGACCCTAACTTTGGTCTCCATGACTCCGACTATGCATCGGCTGAACAGACAGTTTCGATTCTTCATTGATCGACCGAACTAATTGCATCGACCTATTGTTGGCTGGCCGATTAAGATCAATCGACCGACTAATATTCGACTACCGACTACCGACCAACGACAGACAACTTAACCATCGGCATAACAGAATTAATAACCGACGATTGCTCACAGATTCTACCGACATATGACCGGTTAGTCAACTTAGACATACCATAACCGTCACGAACGGTTACCGGCCGCATATCACGATGCAATCAGTGAGAATTAATGATTCACTACGTGACTATGGCTCGATGATTTAGTGTCATAAAATACGAGACCACGTCCGACGGTTACGAGAACATCTATAAAAGGCATCAAGGGAAACAGGGTTGGAAAGCCAATTTTGGGCTAAAACTCTGCTATTTCTTACATTCAATTCCTGTTCACAAACTTTCCTTTCTGACTTAGGCACCGGAGGGTTCCGTCGGACACAAATCCGGTCTGTATGGACGCTGTCTTGTAGGTGTTCGATCCCGATGACAGGCGACGGGAAATTGGCCGCAACAACACTCATTATCACATAATCCATAGGAGACATAAATAGACAGGGAAATCACCGCTAATAATCTGAAGTGCAAAAAATGAAAAATTTAAGAAAGATAGAGCAGACAGATAGATGATAAACAAGATCAGATTTTTCCACCAAATCTCTGAGATAATTTCACAAACACTTGCATGCACCCCCAACAATGGACATCAAGATCACGGGGTTGTTAGAGACTAAGATCATAAACTAAAGAAGGAAATGCCCACATGAATGGAAGAAGGGGGAAGAGGAAGAACTGGAGTGGTCACCGGAGAAGAACCAGATGAGGGCGACGCCGACGACGGAGGTGCCAAGGTAGGGCACGAGGATATCCTTCTGGGAGAGGAAGCACGGGACGTAACCCGGGAGGCGGAGTTCCCTCGGCACGTATGGGTGCTCGAACGCCGTCGCCATTTCCGACTCACTCCCTCACTCTTCGAGTCCCCTCGTGTTCTACCCTACGCTGCTGCGCTTCAGACGGAGCTTGGTCTTAGGAGATTAGCGAGGACTCGTGGGAGAGCGCGGGTTAAGGGAAAAACTATCCGCTCCGGACCTTCACACCTCTTCCTATCGGATTTTTTTAATTTCTTTTTATGCGGTAGCAACCTACCACGGGATTTCCCGTCTTGAACCCATATGCCAGGATAGGAGAATATCTTTGTTTACATAATTGAATATTTTTCTTATTTAACCCATTTATCTTCATTTATTACCTTCGTATCTATTTACTAAACAAATTAGATTAAAATTGATAAATTTTTAATATATTATACATTCGATGTGATTAAAATCCGATCCGGTCGGATCGGATCGTATGAGCCACCGAATTATTTGGATAAATTCGTGAAAGCAGGGATCATTCATCGTTATATGTTTCAGTGGGTGATCCAATAGCCAAATATTCCCTTTGCCATCCCAGTTGGGGTCCTTCCCAAACCGACGGTCATCTTCCCAGCTCCAGGGGTTATGGATGCTAAAATTTAAAGAAAAAAAATTGAGAAGCGCCTGGGATACAATTTTCTGACCAGGATATTTGTGCATAAATTCAAGGTAAAAGAAACGGGAAACGTACGGAGAAAAGATTAACTGGTTTGCCCTTTAGATTACCAAAAAAAAAAAAAACTGGTCCGCCCTTGGCGGCATCACCGGGTAGCTTTCGGATGCAAATCAGCAGAAGACATGATAATGTCCAAGGGAGAGGAGGACTTATTATAGGTTATTTTTAGGGTTTTTAGTCTAGATTCAGTAGCCCTAACGCCGCAATCTTATCAAAATCGAGAGAGAAGAAGACTCCCAATTGGAGTCTTCTTCCTCCCCTCACTCACGTGTCGGGCATAGGATTCCCATGGGTCGGGCCTCTTTAGGCTGGCCCATCAGCCAAAAATTAGGTAATTATATATCAACTTATGTAGAGTCTAGAGAATTTAGGATAAATTTCAATAAAAAAAAAAATTCCATGATTAATTAATGCAATTATAACTTTATTTCTGATGTTAATTCTAGCCACAGCTTCTTTTTGAATGTTTAAATGCTTGGCACCATCGGATAAGCTAGCCTTATTTCCTTTATTTTTTTTATGAAAAATGAGTTAGAGAAGCTCTAACTCAATAGTTATATATTAATAATATATGATATTACAAAATTAAAGGGTAATAATATAGTGGCGGTGTTGGATGGAGCCAACGCCTTACAGAATTTCAGTTTACAGAATTTTCCGGCATGCTTTAGATGCAAATTCTTCTTTGGGTTGCTACTTCATCTTGCTGTGCTATTCTTGACCTTCCATGCATTTGATGTTAAACTCTTATCCAGATTGCATCCAACACCTTAGTTATTTATATATATTATAGATACAGTTGAACTAGTTTTTCTGCTAACATTTTAGATCCGAAGATGGTTACAAGTTTTTCAGCTCCTGTTTTAGAGTGTTTCTGAAAACCTGTATCGAATGCTCTTCTTCCCCTTCAGAATTTTCAGTCCAGGATACGAATAGTTTCATAATTTGTTTGCTTACATAAGACGGAAGACAGGCATGGTATTCGAAACATCTCTTGTTCCATTCCTTCCAGAGGGTCCACAGACCTACAATCAGAAGAATGTCAATTCCTTTCTGTAGTTGATGCATAGGTTCATCTAATCTCCATGTATTTCATAATAAGAATTGTGTATGTGGAAGGTCTCTCAATCGAAGTATAGAAATAAGGATTGGCCAGACCTATCTTGAAAATGAGCACTGAAGGAATAAGTGATCCACTATTTCTGAATATGAATCGCATAGGGTGTACCTATTTTTGCCTCTCCACCCTCTTTTAACCAAGTTAGCCTTCGTTAGGATTTTGTTATAGAAACTGAGATAAGCAAAGTATTTTATCTTCTTTGGGACTTTAGCTTTCCAGATAATCTTGCTAAAACATGGTCTCACGCCACCATCCATAAGAAATCAATAACATTGGGTTGTTGAGAATTCTTTGGCTGGAAACCATTTCCAATGTAGAGTGTCCTATTTTGTTGAGAGCTTAACAGTCAAGAGTTTTTGCCATATTTCTTTGTGGCAGGTGTCATATTTGAGTGGCAATGTGAGGTGCCAGCCATTATCATATGAAGACTGTGTGTAAGCTTCTGCTACTGTAATATCTTTATTTGAGGAGAGGATGAAAATCCAGGGGAGTTTTTCTTTTAAACGCTGGTGGGAAATCTAGGAGTCATGCCAAAAGGAGACCTGTACTTTGCTTCCAACTTGAAATCTTACCAGTACTCGGATTATCCATGAGACTCGGAGAACTTGCTTCCAGAAAGATGATATCTGCTGTGTATGTATCATCCTCAACGTTATTGGCCTATGTTGGTAGTACGTTGCTTTGACTAGAATGCTCCATGGCTTAGTCATTTCCATGAAGAATTTTCACCACTATTTATAGAAAAGGACCAGATTAAATATTGTAAGATTAACAATTCCCACTCCCCCAAATTCTTTTGGCTTGCAAACTAAATTCTATTTCAGCAAACATCATCCTGCTGGTGTTTTGCCATCAGCATTCCAAAGAAATCTTCTTCATAATTTATCAATTTTCCCGATAATACCTAAAGGGAGGAGAAAATTTGGCATCTAAAATGTCAAGATTGGTGTGATGACTGCATTGAGAAGTGTTACTCTACCTACCAGAGAGAGTAACTTCATTTTCCCACCTACTAGCTTTTTCCTGATTTTATCTATAGGTGGAGTCCAATCATTTTCTCTGGGTTTACATATAGTTAGGGGCATCCCTAGGTAGCATATATGATGGAAATCTACTGATTGACTCCCTAGAATGGCAGCAATTTGATCCCTTTGTTCTTTCTGGATGCCAATTCCCAAAATTTTCGATTTCTCAAAATTGATTTTCAATCCTGTCAAGTGCTCGAATGAATAGAGAATAAATTTTAGCATTGTAATATTAGCTCTGTGTGCACCACTGAATATGAGTATGTATCAGTGAATTGTAGATTTTGAAATTGACCCAAGGTTTCTCTACCACCTATGCCTTCAATCATGCATTGCGTGGCTGCAGATTTGAGTATCCAGTCTAGTTAATCAACCACCAAAATAAACAGTTGTGGAGATAGTGGATCTCCTTGACGTAGCCCCCTATTATGTTTGAAAGGCTTTTCCGGTGTTCCATTGACCATTATCGATGATTTCGCTGTAGATATGATATCGACCATCCACCTACACCATTGTTCCCAAATCCTCTTGCTTTCAAAAGATCTAGCAAAAAAGGCCATGCCACATTGTCAAAAGCTTTTTCAACATCGAGTTTGTATAAGATTCCTTTGTGCTTGAATGGTACAGCCTGAGAGATAATCTCTTTTGCTGCTGCAAAGTTGTCGGCCAGATTCCTTTTCTATATGAATGCAGATTGTGTTGCAGCAATCAGCTTATCGAGCTTGCTTGCTAGTCTTGAGGACAAAACTTTAGAGATAATTTTGACAATGCCATTCATCAAGCTTATAGGACAGTAATCTTTGGCTGTAGTGCAGGATTCTTTCTTTGGAATCAGAGTTATATATGCATAATTGAGCCTGTCTAGTGATGTGTCATGATTATAGAAGCTATGAAATATCCTAATCAAGTCTGCTTTAATAACATTCCAGAATCATTTGTAGAAAGCGAAGGATAAACATCTAGCTCGGGCTATTTCCTCTTTAGAGAAGGGGTTGTCTAATTCTTGCAATTGAAGTGGTCCTTCAGGGTAAAGAGTCCCCTAGTTAGTAGTGATGAAAGGCTTCTCTGAATTTTCTAGTAGATTATTGA
The DNA here is from genome assembly GCF_000442705.2 of Elaeis guineensis. Lineage (NCBI taxonomy): Eukaryota > Viridiplantae > Streptophyta > Magnoliopsida > Arecales > Arecaceae > Elaeis > Elaeis guineensis. Next base: position 141,099,726 of record NC_025993.2, read on the forward strand.
AGTATTCACGGAAGCAATCATGAAGCTGCTATTGGTCAGTTACCATCAATCCCCGATGCTCTAGTCGTACGATGAGATTTTTTCGCTTTCTATTGCAAGCCCAGATATGAAAATATTGTGTATTGCAATCCCCATCATTAAGCCATGGGACATGGGCTTTGTTGTCTCCATAGTATTTCTTCCTGGATTAATAACAAATCAAGCTTATCTTTTATTTTTGTCTGCTCCTCAAGTTCTATCTTGAGAAGACTTCTTCTCTCCTCCACCCCATCTAGATGCTCAATTCTTGCTAATAGATCATTCTTCTGCATTAGAATGTTTCCCACCTCTGAGCGATTCCAAGTTTTGATCTTGGATCTTAGTGATCTTAGTTTCAGCACAATGTTACTACCGCATCAGTAGAACTGGATCCCAAATCCCACCATGCTTTGATCTTATCTTCGAACCCTGAGAGAGTGAGCCAAAAATTTTCCAATCTGAATGGTTTACTAAAGAGTGATTTAACTGAATGGTTTACTAAAGAGAGTGTTAGGATTTGATGCCTCGAGATTCAGCCTACATTGAGCCCACAGCGAGGTTCGCGGCGAAAAATGGAGTCCAACGAGACCAAGATCACCTGAATCGGAGCTCGGATGGAGGAGATACGAGCTTTTGAAGTCGGCACGAGAATCGAGGTGGCGGAGGACCGCCGGTGACCGGTGGCGGGCGGCAGCGGTGCGGCCGCAGGCGGTGGCGCGCGAGATGCGCGACCCAGGCCCGCGCTGGATGCACGACCCAGGCCCGTGGCCCAGTGGGGCGCGCGGCCCAGGCGCGCGCAGGCCCGCGCGCAGGCGCGGCCCAGGCCAGCGGCCTGCTGGCCCCCTTGCCTCGGTCCACCGTGGACCGGGCAGTCCACGGCGGGGCCTGTGGACTGCGTGGGCGTTTTCCACGCGTTTCTCACGATCCACGGCACTATTCCGTGGACCGGAGCACGATCCGACGGCATGGGTGGCTCCCGGTCTTGATCGGACGGTCTGGGACGTGATTTGGGTTGATTAAGGAGTCCTAATCACGATCTAAGTCGTGATTAAGGTCTATAAAGGCCCTGATCGTGAAACAGAAAACAGTGGTTGGGTTTTCTCGCCGCCGTACGAACCAGAGGAGAGAGAGAGGCGTGAGGCTGCTGTGAGAGAAGGAGCAGGAGGCTCCTGGACAGCGGTCGCCAGGCTCTTCAAGAGTGCAGGGGGGTCTCCAAGAGAGAGAGAGCTTTTGTGAGGGAAACTTCAGATGAGAGAGAATTGGGTGTACAAGGGTTGAGGGTGAGGTCTCCTCTTGTAAAATTTCTTTTTCATAGTGAAGTTTGCATGCCCCGTGGAGGCGAGCCCTTTTGTGGCTGATCCACATATTTTGATTGTTTTCCTTTTGTTTTATTTTTTCTTTCTTCCTGCTGCATCGCGTGGTACTGAAAGGATCTTGGGAGGTGGTGCCCTGGCCAGACATCCACCCAACAAGTGGTATCAGAGCAAGGCGGTACAAGGACACAGATTGCAGTGGTGGTGAGCAAGACTGAAGATGGAGAAAATAGGAACAATCAAGATGGAGATCAACAAGTTCGATGGTAAGAGCAATTTCTCCTTGTGGCAGGCAAGGATGAAGGACGTGCTCATCCAACAGGGGTTGATCGATGCTCTCTTGTGCGATGAGAAGCCGACCACTATGGAGGTGCGGAATTGAAAAAGGCTACAGATGCAGACGGTGAGTACCATCCGCATATACCTGACGGATGAGATGGTGATCCATGTGCTGAGCGAGACTTCCCCGACGGTGCTGTGGTCGAAGCTCGAGGAGTTGTACATGGCGAAGTCTCTCACCAACACTCTTTTCCTCTGGAGACAGTTTTACCAACTGCGGATGACTGAGGGACAGAGCATGCAGGAGCATCTCAGCCACTTCCAGAAGATCCTCACCGACCTTCTCAGCGTTGGCGAGAACGTTGAGGAGAAGACCAAGGCGCTGGTTTTGCTGGCGTCGCTTCCCTCTTCGTACGAGTCTTTGGTGACTGCTCTTCTAGTGGGAAGAGCACTATTAAGATGGACGAGGTCACCGCGGCGATACTCCAGAACGAGGTTCTCAGGAGGGAGAACCCAGCTTCGAGCTCAAGTGGCGGTAGCTCAGCTTTGGTGGCTTCTGGAGGAGCAGGAGGCGGTAGATGGAGCGGCAAGAGATCGCAATGAGGGCGGTCTAAGTCCAGGAGGGACTTGAGCAAAATTAGGTGTTACCGGTGTGAGGAGTTGGGGCATCTAGCTAGAGATTGCCCTCAATTGAAAAATCAGACGGTGGCTGCTGTAGCGACTGCCGGCAGCGATTCAGATGGAGATGTCCTGGAGATATCTGACGAGGTATCTACTTCTTCTCAGCAGTGGATATTAGATTCTGCATACCCCTATCATGTGTGTTGCAGAGAGGAGCAGTTTGACTCCCTCGAGAACAGTGAGAGCACTGTATATCTGTCGGATGGATCGAGCTGTGCGATCAGAGGCATTGAGACGGTCAGCTGGAGGACACATGACGGTGCAGTGAGGAGATTGGAGGAGGTCCGATACATACCCGATTTCGGGCGGAATCTTATCTCACTTAGCAGACTGGATTCGAGAGGCTACAGGATGGTAGCTGGTGGAGGAATCCTGAGGGTACTATGCGGCGATAAGATTGTGCTGGAGGGGAAGAAGGGGAGCAGAGGACATTATTACCTGGCAGGGAGCCCAGTGCGAGGTGGAGCTTCGGGAGCCAGTTGGAGTCCAGAGCAAGGTGGAGCTCCAGGAGGCGGATCGGGCACGAGACAGGAGACTCGGGAGGACGAGAGGCGACGTCACAAGGTAAGATTCCTATTACCGCAGAATGATGCCCCAAGCAGGTCTCAGGTCAGGAGGAGCACAGCATATGACGGAGATGGGATCGAGCAGCCTGGCTCAACTCCCATGTTTGCCCATCCATGATCAGCAGGCGATTGCCCCAAGGCATGGGGGCGAGGAGATCCAGAAGCTCTCGAAGTTTGGAGGAGGTCGAATATTGAGTCGAGGTGAAGATTGTTAGGATTTGATGCCTCGAGATTCAGCCCACATTGAGCCCACAGCGAGGTTCGCGGCGAAAAACGGAGCCCAACGAGACCAAGATCACTTGAATCGGAGCTCGAATGGAGGAGATACGAGCTTTTGAAGTCGGCACGAGAATCGAGGCGACGGGCAGCAGCGGCGCGCGGCCCAACCGGGCGCGCGGGCCAGCCCAGGCCAGCGGCCTGCTGGCCCCCTTACCTCGGTCCACCGTGGACCGGGCGGTCCACGACGAGGCCTGTGGACCGCGTGAGCATTTTCCATGCATTTCTCGCGGTCCACGACACTATTCCGTGGACCGGAGCGCGATCCGATGGCATGGGTGGCTCCCGATCTTGATCGGACGGTCTGGGACATGATTTGGGTTGATTAAGGAGTCCTAATCACGATCTAAGTCGTAATTAAGGTCTATAAAGGCCCTGATCGTGATCGTGAAACAGAGAACAGTGGTTGGGTTTTCTCGCCGCCGTACGAACCAGAGGAAAGAGAGAGGCGTGAGGCTGCTGTGAGAGAAGGAGCAGGGGGCTCCTGGACAGCGGTCGCCAGGCTCTTCAGGGGGGTCTCCAAGAGAGAGAGAGCTTTTGTGAGGGGAACTTCAAATGAGAGAGAATTGGGTGTACAAGGGTTGAGGATGAGGTCTCCTCTTGTAAAATTTCTTTTTCATAGTGAAGTTTGCATGCCCCGTGGAGGCGAGCCCTTTTGTGGCTGATCCATGTATTTTGATTGTTTTCCTTTTGTTTTGTTTTTTCTTTCTTCCTGCTGCATCGCGTGGTACTGAAAGGATCTTGGGAGATGGTGCCCTGACCAGACATCCACCCAACAGAGAGATTTACCTAAGAGTTGATGGTTCGGTCGTAGCAAAATAGAATGATGATCAGAGGTAGTTCTAGTAAGTGCAATCAAATTTGTTAGTGGGTATTTACGCAGCCAATCCATGGAGACAAAACAATGATCTAGCCTTACCAAGGTGGGATTTTCTCTGAAGTTGGACCAGATGAACTGTTTGTTAGATAATTTGATTTCAATGAGAGATCGTGAGTTTATGAAGCTATTGAATTGGAAGGAAGTCTTTTGTCTGCTGGCACCTCTCTTGCATTCTGAGGAGAATCTTGTGGTATTAAAGTCACCCATCAAAATCCATAGGAGAGTATGATTTTCTCTTAAACAGTTGAGTTCCTCGAACATTTCTTGACGTCTCTGCTTATTATGAGGACCATAAATATTAGAGAGCAGCCAGACGAATCGGACCATAAATATTAGAGAGCAGCCAGACGAATCCTGTGAGTTTACAAGTGAGTCTAGCAGTTAAACTGTAGATGCCAGTCATGATTAGTGCTCCTTCAAATTCATTATAATCCCAATAGATAAGAAGATCGCCAGCTGAACCACAAGCATCTTTTGATACCCCTTCTTCTAGCCTTGCTCCACAAATTGCCTTTTATAATCTTCTGTCCATGTTACCCTGTTTAGTTTTCTGAAGACAGACAATGGAACATTTGCTATTTCTTATGGTTTCTTTGATGGCTTTTTTCTTCCTGGGTTTGCCAGTGCCTCAAGTATTCCATCTAAGTATCATTAATGTCATAAGGGAAGACATAGGGGGAACAATCAATGGAGAGATAAGATGGCATATATTTGAGTGGAACACTAAGCAAATGTACACCTCCCCTAGTGAGGCAGAGCAATCAGCTTCTGATTTGAAGGTCCCGTAAAGGAGTGTCCAGGCCCCATGGAAGTACAACCAAAATTTCACTCCGCTGCTGGTAGTGCTGTAGCACTAGAAACAAAAAGCAAAATACTACTAAAAGTCTGCTATACCTGTTAACAGACCACCAACTTCTAGTTGGGGCTAATGCGGGGGTGGTCATTTTGTTACAATTTCCAATGCACAGGCAGCCATCTTCCCACATCTCTATGATTCCATTTCCTTCAACTTCTCTATCGGGTTGGGATGGTCGTTGATATCAAATATCAGTCCACATTTGCTCCCCATTTCGAAGATTTGTGTAGACGTGAGTGCATTGATAAAAAGTATATCAGCTGCGGCAAGAGATTCTTCTATCAATCCAAGGGATTTTATCTTCTTGGATCTTAGTCTGGCACTGCGCTTGCTTGATTTTATATTAGTACTGGCCTTGTCAAGGGACTCCACATGTAGGGACTGGGGAGTGTTGTATGCAGTATTTTTCAAGCATTGAGGTTCGGCACATGCTGCAAGGATTCTTTCAAAAACTTGTTTGACGGGCACTGTTGTTATTTTGCTAGAAGAAGTATATTGCTTGACTTCAGTTGCACAAGCTGCGGGCTTCGGAGCTAGTAGGGGGCCGTTGAGCGTAACTTCTGATTTATGAATTTGAAGTATTGGAGAACTAGGTGAGTAGGGAAGTGAAAGGTCAGCTTTAAAATTTGAATTTAAAAGTGCTAGGCTAGCGGCTTGTTTTGAGGGATTTAGCGTTATGATAACTACTGACTGAGCCCCTGAATTGACACTGCAATGGAAAGCTTGTAGAAGCCGTAGTGCCCCAATATTGATCCAGAAGTCAGTTGTGCAGCTAGACTTCTGTGTGATAGATGTATTCAGATTGCACTACAGATCTAACATAGGACTGCTCTTCCTCCGAAACCGAGCAATTTGTCTTCTTTCCATTGAACCAGATGGACATGCTTGCCTCTAACTGGGCTCTGCTGAGGGCAATTTGCTCCGCGAACCAAACTAATAGTCCCAATCCTCTCCATCTTCATCTATATTTCCTTCAGAGGGAGATGGATGTAAAGGGTCCTGCTCAGAAACAAAGTTAATTCGCACTAGAACAATATATGTTAAGGGCCCCACTGTTACATTTACCGATTCAAGAACATCTTCTATATCATCGCAGAAGAGGTCGAGATCAAACGATGTTAGATCCTCCCGTTTGAGACAGTTCTTACTAGCTTTATGTGGTTGACCAAAGCTGGATTCTATTGTTGCCACAGCATGTGAGTTCCAACACACTAAAGGAAGATTAAAAAGGCTTATACTGACCTTGAATTTAAGCTGATGTGGAGAGCCTCCTTTAAACTGATCCCAATGACTAATCCGTAGTGAGAATCCATTACCTTTGATTCTGCCTCCCATCATCAACTGGTGGACCACATCTCTAGATGAGCAAGCTACGAAGAAAGCATTTGGGTTCGCTAGTCTCCTTGTTGTCAATGATCCACTGGCATTTGCTTTAAGGAGCGAGCCATTCTGTACATCATCTTCCTTAATCTGTCTCCCAAAAACTTCAACATATGCCGCCCGCTCCAAGTATTGTTCAATTTCTTCTATTTCTGGGGTAACAGTCACAAAAGTTTGATGTACCTCAAATCTGAAATAGGATGATGTTGAACGGGATGCATTTGGGTTAGCTACTGGTTTCTTAGAGGTTCTCTGCCTCCTAGAAGGGAAAGGATGCCTGGCCTGCATGTGAATATGAGAGCTTCCCTGCATCGCTTTCAGTAGGTGAAGCTTACAGGAACAAGCTCTGTGTCCGAACTACTTGCAAAAGATGCATTTTATAGGGTTGCGACACTGTTCTCTTGAATGATCCTTATCGCCACACCTGAAGCAGCACCCTTTAGGAAAAAATGTAGGGCGGCGATTAGTATTTAGTGGACGGTGCTGGATTTTCAGGGGTGGCTGAGGATCTGACTGCAAGAATGCTGGATCTGGAAGTATCGTTCTTTCCATGGCGAACTCGATTTCAATGTTCGGCGCCGTTACCGGAGTTGCTTCGAGGCAGCCATACTGTGGTTGATGTGGTAAGGTGCTGTTGTTCGGTGGACATAGACGTTTGCAGTTGCCTTTGCCAGCTAGAGCCCATGAATAAATGCCTCCGCTGGTTGAAGCAGTTTGCTAGATTTTTATGAACTGACGATATCCAGAGAGAACGTAGCAGCCTTCCTGGTGGGGGGACGAACGGCGACACGAGACGAGGTAGCAGGAAAGGGTGGAGAAGGGTGCAATCTTCCGAATGGCGCTGCTTGAGAGCTAAATGAGTTTGCAATAGCAGCGGTGCCTCTGTATTTTAAGATATGATGGCGTTAGGATTTGATGCCTCAAGATTCAGTCTACATTGAGCCCACAGCAAAGTTCGTAGCGAAAAACAAAGTCCAACGAGATCAAGATCATCTCAAACGGAGCTCGGATGGAAAAGATACGAATTTTTAAAGTCTGCACGAGACTCGAGGCGGTGGAGGACCGCCGGCAGCTGGCGGCGGGGGGCAGCGGTGTGCGGGACGTGCAACCCAGGCGTGCGGCCCACGTGGGGCGGGCGGGCGGCCCAGGCTGGCGCACAGCCCAGCCCGTGCGTGGGCCCACGCGCGGGCGCGGCCCAAGCCCGCGCGCGCGGGCCGACCCAGGCCCAGGCGTCCTGCCTGGGCCCTTTACCCCGGTCCACGGCTGGGTCTGTGGACCGCGTGGGCATTTTTCACACGTTTCACGCTGTCCACGGTACTATTCCATAGACCGATAACGATCGGAGGGCTCAGGGAGCTCCCGGTCTTGATCCGACGGTTCAGAGACTTGATTTGGGTTGATCAAGGACTCTTAAACCTAATCTAATTGGATTTAAGCCCTTTAAAAGGGCCTGTGACGAACAGTGAAGAGTGGTGATTAGTTTTTTGCAGAGGAAGCCACACGAAACCCAAGAAGAAAAGGAGAGAGAGGCATGAGGCACTGTGAGAGAAGGAGCAGGGCTTCTGGACAGTAGACGCCGGTCACTTCAGGGGTTCAGGGGATCTTCCAAGAGAGAGAGCTTTTATGAGAGAAACTTCAGATGAGAGAGAAATTGGGTGTACGAAGGTTGAGAGTAAGATCTCCTCTTGTAAAATTTCTTTTTCATAGTGAAGTTTGCATGTCCCGTGGAGGCGAGCCCTTTTATAGCTGATCCACGTATTTTAATTATTTTGTTTTGTTTCTTCTTTCTTCCTGCTACATCGCGTAGTACTGTAAAGGTCTTGAAAGGTGGTGTCCTGTCCAGACATCCACCCAACAAGTGGTATCAGAGCAAGGCGGTATAAGGATGCAGATTGCAGCAGTGGTGAGCAAGACTGAAGATGGAGAAGACATGAACAATCAAGATGGAGATCAACAAGTTTGATGGTAAGAGTAATTTCTCCTTGTGGCAGGCAAGGGTGAAGGATGTGCTCATCCAACAGGGGTTGATCGATGCTCTCTTGTGCAATGAGAAGCCGACCACTATGGAGGTGCGGGATTGGAAATGGCTACAGATGCAGGCGGTGAGCACCATCCGCATGTACCTGACGGATGAGATGGTGATCCATGTGCTGAGCGAGACTTCCCCGACGATGCTGTAGTCGAAGCTCGAGGAGTTGTACATGGTGAAGTCTCTCACCAACACTCTTTTTCTCTGGAGGCAGTTCTACCAACTGCGGATGACTGAGGGACAGAGCGTGCAAGAGCATCTCAGCCACTTTCAGAAGATCCTCACCGACCTCCTCAGCATTGGTGAGAATGTTGAGGAGAAGACCAGGGCACTGGTTTTGCTAGCGTCGCTTCTCTCTTCGTACGAGTCCTTGGTGACTGCTCTTCTAGTGGAGAAGAGTACCATCAAGATGGACGAGATCACCACGGCGATACTCCAGAATGAGGTTCTCAGGAGGGAGAACCCAGCTTCGAGCTCAGGTGGCGGTAGCTCAGTTTTGGTGGCTTCTGGAGGAGCAGGAGGCGGTAGATGGAGCGATAGGAGATCGCAACGAGGGCGGTCCAAGTCCAGGAGGGACTTGAGCAAAACCAGATATTACCAGTGTGAGGAGTTGGGGCATCTAGCCAGAGATTGTCCTCAACTCAAAAATCGGACGATGGCTACTGTAGCGACGGCCGACAGTGATTCAGATGGAGATGTTCTGAAAATATCTGACGAGATATCTACTTCTTTCCAGCAGTGGATATTAGATTCTGCATGCCCCTATCATGTATGTTGCAGAGAGGAGCAGTTTGACTCCCTGGAGAACAGTGAGGGCACTGTATATCTGCCGGATGGATCGAGCTGTACGATAAGAGGTATTGGGACGATCAGCTGAAGGACACATGACAGTGTAGTGAGGATATTGGGGGAGGTTCGATACATATCTGATTTCAGACAGAATCTTATCTCACTTAGCAGACTGGATTCGAGATGCTACAAGACGGTAGCTGGTGGAGAAATCCTGAGGATGCTACGCGGTGATAGGATTGTGCTGGAGAGGAAGAAGGAGAGCAGAGGACATTATTACCTAGCGGAGAGCCCAGTATGAGGTGGAGCTTCAGGAGCCAGGTAGAGCCCAGAGCGAGGTGGATCGGGCACAAGACAGGAGACTCGGGAGGACGAGAGGCGACGTCGCAAGATGAGATTCTTATTGCTGCAGGACGATACCCCGAGTAGGTCTCAAATCAGGAGGAGCACAGCATACGATGAGATGGGATCGAGCAGTCTGGCTCAACTCCCATGTTTGCCCATCCATAATCAGCAGGCGATTGCCCCAGGGCATGGGGGCGAGGAGATCCAGAAGCTCTCGGAGTTTGGAGGAGGTCGAATATCGAGTCGAGATAGAGATTGTTAAGATTTGATACCTTGAGATTCAATCCACATTGAGCACACAGCAAGATTCGCAGTGAAAAATGGAGTCCAACGAGACCAAGATCACCCCAAACGGAGCTCGGATGGAAGAGATACGAGCTTTTGAAGTCAGCATGAGACCCGAGGCGGTGGAGGACCATCCGTGGCTGGCGGCAGTGCGCTGGACGCACGACCCAGGTGTGCGGCCCACACGGACAGGCGGCCCAGGCGCACGCGGGGGCCGGCCCAAGCCCAGGCGCCCTGCCTGGGCCCTTTACCCCTGTCCATCATGGACCGAGTGGTCCACGACTGGGCCTATGGACCGCATGGACGTTTCCCACGCGTTTCATGCGGTCCACGGTATTATTCCATAGATCGATCATGATCGGAGGGTCCAGGGAGCTCCCAATCTTGATCCGACGGTTCAGAGACTTGATTTGGGTTGATTAAGGACTCTTAAACCTAATCTAATTGGGTTTAAGCCCTTTAGAAGGGCCTGTGACGAACAATGAAGAGTGTTGATTGGTTTTTTACAGAGGAAGCCATGCAGAACCCGAGAAGAAAAGGAGAGAGAAGCGTGAGGTACTGTGGGAGAAGGAGCAGGACTTCTGGACAACGGACGCCGGTCACTTCAGGGGTTCAGGAGGGTCTTTCAAGAGAGAGAGCTTTTGTGAGAGAAATATCGGATGAGAGAGAAATTTCGGATGAGAGAGAAATTTCGTGTACGAGGGTTGAGGATGAGATCTCTTCTTGTAAAATTTCTTTTTCATAGTGAAGTTTGCATGTCCCATGGAGGTGAGACCTTTTGTGGCTGGTCCACGTATTTTAATTATTTTGTTTTATTTCTTCTTTCTTCCTGCTGCGTCACGTCTGTAAAGATCTTGGGAGGTGGTGTCCTGATCAGATATCCACTCAATAGATGGGATGGCTGTAGGCCCAACGTCCGAAAGAGTTGTCGCCTTCCTGTCAGGAGATTTCGCCTTCTTGACAGGAGAGTTCATCTTCTCACGGACGTTTCTTGCAAAGAGAGCCGTCACCCTAGAGGGATGGCATTGACACCCGTAGCTAAGTAGCACCATGCTGATGAGTTGAGATTCCCCCTGGCCGAAAAGTTGTTGCGTTTCACCAGTCGATCCCCTTCAGACAGTTTCTGTGATCTTTCCGTTGCTAGTCTCCATCTGTAAGAGCTCGCTAGATTTTGGGGTGTCAGTTGGCTAGTTTGTTGAAAGGATGAAACTAGTAAAGAACTTTGTAGATGGATGGATCGTTGTCTTCTCCCTCTGGAATCGCCAGAATTTCTCTTTCTAACCGCAGCCTTATTTCAGAACAATATACTTTAAAAAGTATATAAAGAACATTCGACTTCTGCCTGATTCAAACCCAAAGCAAAGCGGCAAATAATGGATCTAAGCATCTTTTAAGCTTTGCCACCAAAACCTGAAAAAGGTAGGCACGGTCATACGTACGGAACCACCTTTTATCACTTTATATTTAATCACCGAGGCCATTGGGGGAAAAAAAAAAAACGAGAGAGAGAGAGAAAGAAAAAAAAGATTCCTTGTACTTTGCACGTGCCGGAAAGAATAAAGGCGGGGCGGTGACACATCCAAAGGGCCCAAAAAAATATAGTTCTTGAATGAATAATTCTTGTCATAAACTTGGACATTTCCCTTATGATTATATAACCGTGGAGATGAGCTCAAAGTGTAATGTACATATATAGATATACATACATACATACATGTATTTATGTATGTATATAGATATATATGTATGTATGTATGAATGTGAGGCTCTAGCCAAATCTCTTGCATAAATTGTTTGTGGACATCTCGAGTGAAGCTTGAATTTAAATGTATTGGTGAGTACGAAAATGAGCAAAGAGCTGGGCCCAGTTTGTTTGCACTTGGCTCCACCAGTGGGCACCTTGACCTGCAATGTGTACGCAGAGAAAGGGATTGCCCTATTAATTATCCAAGAAGCTTCTAACGACCCCAACTGAACCAAGAGAGCAGGAGGCTATTTCCCCTTCTATCAATGAAAAGGGAAAAGACAAAAGTCAACTGGCTTATTTACCTCCAAAAAAAAAACTGAAAAAGTATTATATGAAAGTGATATCCCAATAGGATGAGGAAGTTTATGAATCTATATTTTCAATTTTTCTCATAGAACATTCCTATTCACTAAAACCATCTTTTCCTCCTCTTTTTGATTCACATCAGATGTTCTTTGAGAAATTGATAAACATCAGAAGTGTTGTCCTAAAATCTACATGCACATGCAATCTTTTCTGCGAGATCGTACCATGTGGACTTTACGTTCTCTTCACTTTCTAACTAGTCTTATGCTTTACTTTGCTGAAGTCTAAAGGATGGATCCATGGATTTGGATTATATCTTTCTTCACAGCACGCATCATTGAATCGTGCAATAGCTGCTACGAGATTTGTGCAAACAGATGAAAAAGAGAGTCACAAATGCTTTGAAACTTGTGCAAGACATGATCCAATGGTTGATATCATGAGAACAAATTAATCATTCTTCTACACGAAAGATACAACCAGAACTCTAGATTCACAAACAAATATTACACAAGAAAATAGATAATAATTATTCATGCATTTTGCTAAAAGATAATATTAATTTACTTTTTCATAGCATATTATTCCACCTATTTAGAATTATCTCCCCTTTGGAGACCTCTTCATGCAAACATTGTATCATATCATATTAAACTATATTGATCTATGAAGAACTTATTAAATCATGCTTATCGCATGCGCTAACATCTAATATTTTCCAAAAGCCAAAGAGAAAGATGCCATCACTAGAGCAATTGGGAAGACATTTTCTGTGCCGGTTAAATTTTCTTTTTCCAAGCATGATATCCTTTTGGAACTGCTTTGCAACGCCTATAGATTAGCCACCTTTCACAGTGCTAGTAACCATCACTCAACTACCACGAACTTATCCTCCTATACTTTCTCAGCTCAAGTGGCAAGCAGTTGGCTCCCACGATTGACCTATGAGCTAAAGCCTTGGATCCTATTTCTCACGTTTGAGTTCCCAAATCATAACGTAAACTTTAAACTTTTGAATATGTTTTTTTTTTCTTTTTCTTAATTTTTCTGAGTAGGTGGGAAAGAGAAAGAATCAAATAAAGTTCTTTTATGCCCAAAATCACACTTCTTATGGGAGCATGCATGTGGAAAAATTAATAGGCTTACATAGAGTACAACACAGTATTCCATGGCTGCTGATATATCTTGGATTCAATCCATATAATGTAGCACTACCAACCAATGGGAGATGTGAACCAGCCAAGGAGCCCATCACCTCAACCAACCAATTCTCACTACGTGGCCATCCTCAGGATGTGTGGAGAAATTCAAATCTCTCTCCACTCGGTTATAGTTGGCTCACAATGATGGAATGACCCCCATAACTATGAGATCTATATCTCATCGTATCACAACAAATCCGAACATGCAAAACAATTATTTTCAACCTCTGTCGCACGTTCTTGGTGCCATGGGCTCCTGCCCTCATCTATATAAACTCTTCCCTGAGGATCCTCTATAAAACTCCAGATAAGACTTCCTAAGCCTTTTTCAAGTACCCCTAAGTTCCTAAAAGCTTTCTAAAGTCCTATTGAGTCTCTTAAGAAACCTCTAAATCACTGAGTCCCCACTCATGAGCTCAGAGTATCCTGCCACTGATGATCCACCAAAGGGCTTGTTATAGTTCTAGGCTGAGTGACGTCCTTGTAGGACTATCTCTCTCCTAAACTTACAGAGTATTCCTCTCTTCTCTCCTACATAAATTCCGAAATCCCACTGACTTCCGCTACTCTCTTGATCTCATCTCATTTTTCTATCTGTTTCTCAAAATCTCTTTTATTCCATCAAAGTTGACTGACTTAAGCATTGGAAGGTCTCCTGTCAAAAAACCTTCGATAAGTGGATATCCTTTGCTTTTGGCATTTCAAGATTCTCTAGAAGGTCAAAGTGCAGATCTGGATCCCTCTGATGGCTTCCCAAACAGGCAATCTCTAGCAGACCCTCAGAGCTTTGAGTTGACACTTGCTGCCTCTCATCCCTTAGCTCCAACTCATCAATTTGAGCCCTATTGACTCTTGACGGCAACACCCAACTGCCACTAGAAGATGGATGACTATCAAATAGAACATCCTTATATCATACATGATGCAGTTTATTTAATAGCCATCTATCTTCTAATTAATGGTGGCTATTGAACACCGGACTCCATGGTATAAACAACACACTGTAGATCCTGGGTCAGATTGAATGTGAATGCTTTGTGGTGCATGGTTTGCACCGTAGAGTTCGATACAATGCTTGATGGCTGCCATGAAAGATGGACGGCCATCCAGTGAGGCATCCTTATATGTTACACATGATATATTTTATTTGATGGACGTCTTTCGTCTGATGACGGCCATCAAATATTGCACTGGACTCTATGGTGCAAATAAGACACCATGGAGGATCACCTAGATCAATTAGAGAAGGGACTTTCCATGGGTTAGAGGATCCATGGCTAGGGAGACGGTGCCACATCCGCTCCCGACGATATTTTATCTTGCGTCACAGATTTTGGATCTATACGTTGCTTTCTTCCCTCTTTTCAGAGTTCGTGCATGGGAAGAACAGCGTGCTCTTTCTGTTTTTTTTTTTTAAAAAAAAAAACTATATTCATGCTCTTGCATAAATATCACCAACTTAGATCATTTGAACGATAACCTTTGTCTTTTAGAGTCTTTTTCTTCCTTTTAAAGAACAAGAAAATGTTTGCTGATAAATACATACGTAAGTGCTTTTCCTCAAAAATTGTTTGGTGTTCTCACAGTTAATAATTAGGTAATTTTTGGCGGTTGTAGTGAGCCAAAACCACAAGAAATCAGGAGAAGAGGGAGGAAAGGGTGGCGAATTGCAATGATCTCCGGTGAGCAAGAAGTGGGGGATTGGAGCTTTTAAATAGATGTCAATGGAAGGATTTAGAGATCAGTTCCAACTCAATTCCTAGTTGATTTAGGATTCTTTCGGCCAGAGAAGTAGAGAAGGAAGAAAACTCCTTCAAAAGTGAGTTCCTTTCCATTGTATTTTCTAGCACGTACGACGCATATACTGGCTTTTCTCTTCTATTTTTTTATTTAGGCTGGGTTAGGATCTAGGTGTTACATTATCTCCTCCCAAAAGAACTTTGTCCCCAAAATTTTTTATCTGTGCTTTCAAAGAGCTGCAGATATTTCTGTTTCATTTCATTCTCCAGTTTCAGATAGCTTAATTTTTTCTGTGTGATGACTCCATCACACTTTGACATAGGGAATAACACACTATCTCATCACTTAATCTTTACGATCTACTATCTATATAGGATATTCTTTATATAATAGATCCTTCTGAACTTGCAAAGGCTTAAGTTTCACGATATGATTTGGGTCCGGCATATATTTTTTAAATATGAAAACATAGAAAACATCATCCACCTAAATGAAGATGGTAAGATAATCTGATAGGCTATCTTACCGATTCTTTCCAAAATATCAAATGGGCTAATACAGCTAGAGTTTTATTTGCCCTAAAGACCAAATCTCAAAATTCTCTTTGAATTGATACTTTAAAAAACATATGCTCCCCAACTTAGAATTCTAACTTTTGTCTTCGAACATCTACATAACTATTTTTCCTACTCTAGGCTACTCGAAGTCATTTTTTCATTAATTAATTGAATCTTCTCAACTACTTGTATTGTACAAGTTCAGATTCCAATAATCTTCGCTCACCAACATCATCCCAGTGAATCGGCAATCGGCATCTTCTACCATATAATATCTCATAGGGTTTCATCTAAATGCTAGCATGATAACTATTATTATAAGTAAACTCAATCAAGGGTAAGTGCTCATCCCATGAACTTAAAAATATCCAATATACAAGCTTTTAATATATCTTCTAAGATCTCAATAGTTTTCTCTAACTAGCTGTCAATCTGCAGATGAAATATTGTATTTAAATTCAATTTAGTCATCAAGGCTTTGTACAAACCCTTTGAAAACTACGATACAAATCTAGTAATAGTTACTAAAATTTTATATAGCCTCACAATCTCTTTTATATAAATTTTGCTAGTCTTTCCAAACTAAAACCAACTCTAATCAATAAAAAGCATGTAGACACTACAAGAAATTAAGGTATTAGCAATGACATTTTCGTCATCGCTAATAAAGGGTACTAGCGATGGTATTAGCGACCGCAACACTTCCATCGATAATAATTTATTAAATTTATTAAATTATTTATTAAATTTATTAATGACGGTGGAAAGATTATTCACCATCGCTAATAATCATTAGCGATGGTACTATAAGCGACATATTTAGCCATCATAAAAAAAAAATATATATATTTATTAAACTTATTAGTAACCACAAAAAGAATATTAGTGATGGTTATCACCATCTCTAATAAAAAAAATTTTATTTATTAAACTTATTAGCGACATCAGGAAGCATATTAGCGATAGCATTTGCCGTTGCTAATAATCTATAAATTTTTTTATTTTTTTTTAATATAATATAATTTTAAAATTTAAAATCTATCTTTATCATTCACTATCTAAATAATTATCATTAGAGTATCATCATAAAAAACTACCTCGATCTGATAGCCCTAGCTATATCAATCAATAAAATTTGATTTCGATGGTCACGAATGATCGCATGATGATCTGATAGATAGAAATCACCGATGGGTTCGAAAATTTACAACAATAATTTTGATGATATTTATAGCATACTATTAAAATTTTTCTTCAATTGAACATCATTATCATGATCAATTAAGCACGAAATGATTTGGACCGTTAAATAAAAATGAGTGATCAAAAGATCAAATGGCGTCCAATTATAAGATGATTTTTTAGATAATAATCTTTGCTACTATTTTGATCATTTGTACGGTGGTGATCATAAAATTCAAACCGCACATATATGAACAATCTAAAATTATATGTCTCGTGATGCTTATTCTTAAAGTCCTTAAGTAATTATACTTATATTTTTATAAGATCTGCTTAACATGGATGGTTCATATATACACGGTTTGAATTTTATGATCACCACCGTATAAATGATTAAAGTTATAGCAAAAATTATTTAGCTAAAAAATTAAATTAATCGGACGTCGTTTGGCCTTTTGATCACTCATTTTTCATATAACAATCGAAATCATCCCATGCTAAATTGATCATGATAATGATATCCGATTGAAGTAAATTTTGATAATATGCTACAAATATCACTGAGATTATCATGATAAATTTTTGGATCTATCGTTGGTCTCTATCTATCAGATCATCATGCAGTCATTCATGACCGTCGAAATTAAATTTTATTGATCAACATAGCTAGGGCTATCGGATCGAGGCAATCTTTTATGACGATACTCTAACAATAATTATTTAGATAATGAATGTTGAAGATAAGCTTTAAATTTTAAAATTATACTATATTTAAAAAAAATAATGATAGATTTTTTATTAATTTGATCTATAATTATTAGCGATGGATTGTTTTATTATTAGCGACAGTGTTTAGCCATCGCTAGTAACTTTTTCCCTTCTCGCCTATTATCTTCCCCTTGCACCATCATTTTCTCCCACCCACCTTCCTCGCATGCTCTAGTTTCCCCCAACCCCTTTCCCATGCACACATCATCTTCTTTGAGCTCTCCCCTTGCCGCTGACTGCCTCCTCCTTCTCCCCCCACTGCTCCCATTGTCAGATCTGCCCCCTACCACCTCCCCTTGTCAGATCGACCCCCCATCCCTTGCTGGATCGGGCCCCCCACCATCTCCCTCTTGCCAGATTGGGCCCCCTGCTGCCTCCCCCACCGCTCTCCTTGTCGAATTGGCCCCTCACCGCCTCTCCTTATCAGATCGGCCTCCCACCCCTCCTCTTGCCAGATTGGGCCCCCCATCATCTCCCCTTGTCGGATCAGCCACTACAACAAAATAAGATATTAGCGATGAAAAAAATTCATTGCTAATAGCTTATTTTCATCGCTAATAGTTATTAGTGATGAAAATTTCGTTGCTACTATTTAGTCACCAATAATACCGTCGTTGATAATTTTTTACGATGAAAAAATTTTTCATCGTAAATAATAAATATTATCGATAAAAAAATTTTATCATTAAAAAAATTATTTTTTAAAAAACTATTTACGATAAAAAATTTTAGTCACAAAAAAAGATAATTTATGATAAAATTAATTATTTACAATGATTGTATTCATCGCTATTAATTTAATTAAAAAAATTAATAAAAATTAAATTTAAAAAGTATTAGCGATGTAAACTTTTTGTCGCAAATATTGTAAATTCTGACAAAAATTTTTATCACCAATAAATATCAAATTAATAGCGATGAAAATATTTTTATAACTATTAATTTAAATAAAAATTTTTATGAAAATCTAATTTTAAAAAAAATTAACGACGTAAATTTTTTATCATAAATATGATTATTTATGATGAAAATATTTTCATTGCTATTAATTTAATTAAAAAATTTTATGAAAATCAAATTTAAAAAAAAATATTAACAACTTAAATTTTTAATCATAAATATAATTATTTATGATGAAAATATTTCATCATTATTAATTTAATTAAAAAATTTTATGAAAATTAAATTTAAAAAATATTAGTGACATAAATTTTACATCGTAAATATTTCAAATTTTAATGTGTATTTTTATCGCTATTAATTTAATATAAAATTTTAATATTTTTAAATTTATTAAAAAAATTTATTTATGATAAATTTTTCATCGCTAATATATTTTTTGGCGACCAATATTTTGTCAGAAATAATTTTTTCATTAATTTATGAATATTTTTTTAAAAATAATTTATGAATATATATATTTAATTGATATTTATAAGATTTTTTATAAATTAAAAGTAAAAAATAAAAATAATAAATTTACATAATAAATTTATAAATAAATTTTATCATTTTATTATATTAAATTAAAATTATAAAAGATTTAAAATAAAATAAAATATTACATAAATAGGCTGTCAAGTGTCAGCATCTGCAGAAGGGAAACGGGCTGGAGAAAGAGAGCGTTCGGATGAGCTCGGACTGGCCTGCTGCTGCCTCATCAGCTGCATTATCTGCTTCATCTATGCCATCCACTCCATCATCTGGATCTGAAATCGTTGGTACTTGTCGATGCATGTAGTCAACTCATCAGTTCACTGCTCAGTCTGCCTCTGTACCTCCACCAGTCGAGCATCACAAGCAGCATGGATGTTAGCCCTGAATGAGCATGAGGATGAAGGAGCAGTGATCCCATGTCCTAGGCCCTAATATAATAGGGTCTCGTATTAAGCACCTGATCATAAATCTCATCATCTGTGGGTGCAGTCGAGCCCTCAGGGATAGGTTGGGATCTGATGTCTATCATACGGTCCTAAAAATTAAAGTTATAGCTATTTTAATTTCATATTGAAAATCAAATTATGAATGAAAAAAATAATTAAAAAAACTTATAAAGAACTCCTGGCTCCCCATCGTCCACTCCTCTAACCGTCGCTGGTGGGTCCGCTGGTAGATATCGATCCTATCAAGAAGCTCGCCACTCTCAGCATCTCTCTGTAATTTGAGAATAATTAATTAAAAATTTTTAAATAGCTAAAAAATTATATACTAATTAAAAAAATTTTCAAAATATTGGTGACAAAAATACTCATTTTTTTCAAAATATTGACGATAAAAATTTTTTCTTGTAAATAATAGACTATTTACGATGAAAAATTATTTTTCATCTTAAATAATTGATTATTTATGAGGTAATATTTTCATCATAAATAATCTATAGTTTTTAAATTTTTAAATTTTTTTATTTTTTTTAAATATTAGCGATGAAATATTTTTGTTGAAAATAATATTATTTTTGATGAAAAAATATTTTCTATCATAAATACTTAAATTATTTATATTAAAAATATTTTTATCATGAATATTTAAAAATTTAAAATTAAAATAAATATTATATTATTTATGATGAAAATATTCATTGCAAATAATTAGTATTTATGATGAAACTTTTTTTCCATCGCTAATAGCTACTATTTACGATGAAAAATTATTTTTATCATAAATATTTTATTATTTATGAGAAATTTAATTTTTCATCATAAATACTCTTATTGACGATAAAAATAATTTCATCGTAAAAATATTTTTTTCTTGTAGTGGGCCCTCCAACCACCTCCCACCTCTCTGAGCCCCCGACCGCCTCCTGCCTCCCCGAGCCCAAGCCCTCAACTGCCTCCCACTGCCTCAAGCCCCCGATCGTAAGCCCTCAATCACCTCCCACCTCCCTGAGCCCCCGGCCACGAGCACCCAATCGCCTCCCCGAGCCTCCGACTGCCTCCCACCTCCCTAAGTCCCCAGTCACGAGACCCCGGCCACCTCCTGTCTCCTCGAGCCCCCGATCGTGAGAACTGGGCTACCTCCTCGAACCCCCGATCGCCTCCAACCTCCCCGAGCCCCCGACTGCAAGCCCTCGACAGCCTCCCACCTCTTTGAGCCCCTAGTCGCCTCCCGCCTCTCCGAGCCCCAATCGCAATCCTACTAAGGTAATTGCAAACATCTCTGGGCTCAAGGGCTTTATGGATTACATGTTCATGCTCTTGGTGACACCACCAATGGTTGCATGTCTACTGATAGCAAGCTTTTATCTTGAGATTCAACATTGTCTGTAATTGAAGTGCTTGATTTGTGGGTTATTCTAATATTCTTTTCAAATACAGGGCCACATTTTAATCCTGTTGGGAAGGAATATGAGGCACCTAAAGATGAGAACCACCATGCTGGTGATCTTGGTAATGTAACTGCTGGTGAAAATGATATGATCTATTTGTCATGACCACTTTATGATGCTGCATTATTGTTTTCATAATATTTAAAAATGATAACTTGATATTAGAAGTGATGTTTTATTTATGCTTGAGCAGGTTTACTGAAGCATTATGCATAGCTTGCTACTGGAATATTAGATGTTTATGTGGTTTTGATTTGATGTTTCAGAGACTGTTAATTTTAGCATTATTGACAAACAAGTTATTTATTTTTTTTTATGTTTAATATATTTTTAATGAAATATTATCCTTTCTATCTTTTAAACTCTTCCATATTTATTCTCTTTTGTAGATTCCTTTCAATGGACCAAATTTTATTATTGGAAGGGCTGTTGCTGTTCACGCCAATCCTGATGATCTCAAAAAGAATAAACTTTACTCCTCAGATATTCATGTTAACTTCATATTTTATTAATTTTAGGCATTAACATTGGATGATGTGGAATAATTAGTTATGATGTGTTGAGCATCAATTTGTCTATGTGTTATTTTTTATTTTTTTATTTTTTATTTATTACATCAAAAGCATGCATGAGCTAGCAAGTCATTAAAATCTCTATCTCTGTTAATACTAGCATCCAATGATTTGCTTGTTTCTCTCTTATATGTTGAAACTATGTTATAATTTTTATAGTCATCCTAATTGGTTTATGTCACTCAGTGCCATTTTATTATCTTGATTGCATGCCTATATATAATTTTTTTAATATATTTTTATTTTATATCTATTTTTTAGATTTTAATTTATTAAGATGCTCACTCATAGAGATGCTACATCCATATGCTACTTATTTTTTTTATATGTATGTATGTAATTTTCAAATTTATAAAGTAGATTTATAAAATTATAAAATTATATTTTTAATATAATATAATTAAATTTTTATTTATAATTATGTTAAATAATTATTATTTTATTTATAATAAATTTTTAAAAATAATTATAAAATAAATTTTAAAATATCTAATTATAAATTTAAAAAAAATAAAAACTATTAGCGATGGTATTAGCGACGGCATTACCATCGCTAATAATTTTTTTAAAATTTTAATTAAAAAATAAAAAATTATTAGCGACTGTATGAACCATCGCTAATAATTTTTATAAAATTTTAATTAAAAAATTAAAAGATTATTAGCGACAGTATTGCCGTCGCTAATTATCATTATTAGCGACAGGAATTTTGCCGTCACTAATAATGGCAATAGGTGACTAGAAATGTTTGTTGGATTTTTAGCGCCAGTAAACTGACTATTAGCGACGGTAATTAGCAGTCGCTAATAGTCTGTTTTTTTGTAATGAGACTATATTAATCTATCAATAATTATCCAGATTGCATTATTACTGTCAGGAGTCCTAGGTAATCCTATTATAAAATCTATAGTAATATGCTCTCACTTCCATACTGGAATATCAAGAGGTTGAAACAGCCCTACTGGCCTTCGATGTTCAGTCTTGATTTGTTGACACACCAAACATTGAATCATAAAGAGGTACAAAAGAGATCTTTAGGTAATCTCAATCTGAGAGAACTCTTCTATATTCTTGTTCTCCTATTCTATTTCCTTCGCTGCTTTCAAGCTCCGATTGACTTAAGCTTTGGAGAGTCCCCTATCAAAAAAACTCCGATGAGTATGGATAGCTCTTATAGGTTTCCTTTTGGTGTCTCGATCCCCGACTACTATCCAACCTCAGCCACATCAGTATTGAACTGAAGTCTCGCAACAACACTACCTATTTAGCTATCTCTCATCTAGAGTCCTCTCCCTACAAACATTGAAATCATATTATGTCATATTATATAAATCTATGAAGAGAAAGATGCGCTAACATCACATCATTTCATTGCTTCTTAAATCACATGTATTGCATGTGCTAACATCCAATCTTTGCCAAAAGCCAAAGTGAAAGAAGCCATCACTAGAACAAGTGGGAAGATATTTTCTGTGCCGGTTAAATTTGCTTTTTTTTCTCAAGCACGATATCTTTTGTGGAACTGCTTTGCAGCGCCCATAGATTATTAGCCACCTTTCACTATGCCAATAGCCATTACTCCACTACTGCCAACTTGTCCTCCTGATACTTTTCTCCTTTTAAACCTTAAGCACCTGGCTTCCACAATTGACCTATAAGCTTAAAGCCTTGGAACCTATTTCTTTAGTTTGAGTTCCCAAATTATAGCATCTAGACTTAGACCTACGGAAACTTTAGGCTTTTGAATGTGCTTTTTTATATTTTGAGTAGGTGGGAGAGAACAAGAATCAAATAAAGCTCTTTTATATGCAAAATCACACTTTATGTGGACCGGAGTGTGTTTGGAGTGTGTAGAAAAATGGGCTTATGGCTTCGCCAACTTTGAGTTGCCAAGGATGGGGTTTAATAGTAATACGGATCCTTTATGGTACACAGTCTGCATCAAAGAATATGGTATAGCACTCAATAGCTACCATCAAAAAATAGATGATTATCAAACAAGACATTTTTACATATCATACATGATCCACCTTTTTTGATGATCATTTATCTTCTAATGGCAGCTATCGAGTATGTACTAGACTCCACGGTACCAATAATGCCATGCAAAGCATCCTGAGTCGGCTTAAGCAAAGAATCCTTTGTGATCCATGTTTTATATCGCAAATTCTGGTGCAGTGTTGTATGACCACCATCAAAAGATGGATTGTCATCGGACCGTGTCACATTTTGTTTAATGGCAATCCATCTTTTGATAGTGGCCATCGAGTATTGCTTCAAACTATAGGGCTTGCATCTTGTTTGATGGTAATTCATCTTTTGATGGCGGCCATCAAACACTATATTGGACTCTACGGCGCAAATAGCACACTATAGAGGATTCTGGGGGTTTCGAGTTGTATGTTATGCACAAAAAGATAATTTACTTTTTTTTTTGCAATATCCATTGTTGAATCGCGCAATAGATGCTATAAGATCTATATAGGCAGATGAAAGAGATTCAACTTGCTTTGAGAGTGTACAATGCATGATCCAATGGTTGATGGCGAGATAGAAGATCAATCATTCTTTAGTGCGAAAGATACAACCCTGTTGGGTTTTGGATTTGGTTGGGCTTTCCATGATGGACATGCCCGACCAAGATCACCTAAATTCAAATATTGGAGGGATTAGTTAAAGAAGAGAAGAAAACTATGAGATAGGAGGAAATAGATTAGGAGGCCAGATGGAGACACGATGATGGGGGACAATAGCAGCATCTTTTCCATTTTCTCATTTTTTTCTATGCAATTCATATGTTAGCAACTGCTACTCGTGGCTCAGCAAATAGAGAAGGCGATTGTATAAGAGAGCTGGTGTTTGATAAAATGATACAATATAAGTTTGAACTTGGATTCAGAGCTTGGAAGTTCAGGACAGCTAATAAAGGTAGCTCGGACGTCTGTAGCTTTTAAAAGCAAGGGACCAGACCAGATGTTTCGATAGAAAGGGGTTTGTTTAGCCTGAATTACTTGAACTTTTCTTGTCTCCTACTTTTCGATTTTCATTTTTTGCAATACATTTTAAGTGACAATGCATCTAAAACTTTATCATCTAATTTTCATAATTTCTAGCCACCCCATATAAACTTAATAGGAACAAGACACCAAGAGTGCATGTGGATGCGGAATTGTTTACTAGGATATATATAGATTTAAACATTAGTAACCACTCCCCAATGATATCATTATGGAAAAGAATTACTCGCTATTTGGCTGATATTCAGAGGGTTAGCAGGGTAAGTTGTTAAAAAAAAAAGAAAAAAGAAAAGGAAAATTAAAGAGGGAGAAGACAGAGCTGCAACGGTTAACTGTATTTCACCGCTTTTTTCACCCTTTCCTATGAAATAAAGCTAAGCAGATTAGGTTGTTTATTTTTATTTGTGCGTTGACCAATTAAGTTATACACATCATTTCCAGCTCTTATTTGACAGGTTAAATTGTTAACCTATCTCTAATCGTCATGCAACTATTATTCAGACAACATTTTAAAAATTAAAGATGCTAACTATTCTAGGAGCTGGTATGTGAGAATTCGGGACCAAATATCAGCTTAGTTAGAATCTAGAGATTTTAGAAGAAATTCCATTAAGAAAGAAAATCTCCATGATGGATTTGTAGAATAATAACTTTATTGCTGACATTAATTCGAGCCACAGCTATTTTTTTCTTTTTTTTTTGAATGTTTAAATGCTTGGCATTGTAGGATAAGCTAGCCTTATTGGAGGAGAACATACTTTAGAAACTACATAAAGAGCACTAGACTGCTGTCTGAGTGAAACCCGAAGCAAAGCGGCAAATAATGGATCTGAAGATCTGGGAAGCTTTGTTTGCAAAACCTGAAAAACGTGGGCGTAGTCTGCTATGTGGAACCCTCACGTACTTAATTTATGGTACATCCAAAGGGCCCCGGAAATTAAGTTCCTGAGCGAATAATTCTGTTGCAAACTTGGACATTTCCCTGAGGTCATATAACCGTAGGGACGAGCTCAAAGAGTAATATACATATGCATACATTACGTATATGTACAAGCATCTATGTATGCATGAATATGTATGTATGTATGTAAGGCTCTTCCCAAATCGCTTATACAAATTGTCTTTGGACATCTTGTGTTAGGCTTGAATTTAAATGTATTGGTGAGTTACAAAAATGAGCAAAGAGCTAGACGTAGTTTGCCTGCACTTGGCTCTACCGCCGGTTGGCACCTTCCTTTTGACCTGCATCCGAAGGAGCTTGTAATTACCCAAACTGAACCAAGGGAACAGGAGGCTAGTTTTCTCCCCTATCAGATACCAATGAAAAGAAAAAGAAAAGGAAAAGGAAAAGGGTCAAATGGCTTAGTTGCATCCAGAGAAAAAGAAAAAGAATTGTATAAAAATGACATCCCAACTCGGTGGGAGGAGGAAGTTTATGCCTATATATTTTCCATTTTTCTAATCACAGAGTCCTATTCACTAAAATCATCTTTTCCTCGTTTGATCCACATCAGATTTTCTTTGCGAAATCGAGAGACAGCAGTAGTATTACTCTAAAATCTACATACACGTGCAAAGCGTCTCCGCTGCGAGATTAATTGCACCATGCGGATTTCACGTTCTTTTTACTTTTTGACTAATCTTGTATAAAGGGATGGATCCACATAAAATATTACATAAGAAAACAGATAATAATTATTCATGTATTTTATTAAAAATTTTATTCCTTTAGTTTTTCATAGCAAACTATTCCACCTATTTAGTTATCTCTCATTTAGACTCCTCTCCCTACAAACGTCATATCGTATCATGTCGCATTATATCTGAAGAACTTATTAAATCATGCTTGTCGCATGCGCTGGCATCTAATCCTTTCCAAAAGCCAAAGAGAAATTAAGATGCCAACACTAGAGCAACTGGGAAGATATTTTCTATACTTGTTTTCTTTTTCCAGGCATGATATCTTCGTGGAGCCTCTTTGCAACACCCATAGATTAGCAGCCACCTTTCACTATGCCAACAATAGATTAGCCACCATTCACTATGCCAATAACCATGACTCTACTAACTTGTCCTCTCGATACTTCTTTCCTTTAAGGAGCAAGCAGCTGGCTCACGCAATTGACCTAAGAGCCAAAGCCTTGGACCCTACTTCTCTAATTTGTGTTTCCCAAATTACAACATCTAGACTTTGAACAATGGAAACTTTGAACTTTTGAATGTGTTTCTTAGTTTAGAGTGGGTGGGAAGAACAAGAAAATAAAGTTCCTTTTTTTTAGCTAAATACGAAGCATTCATACAGATCTAATGTGAATACATCCAGAAGAGTCAGAAAATAAATATCCCTAAAAGAATGAGGAGCCGACCCCACACATGTCCAAAGAATATAAAGAATGTCGACGCTAGTGCAACCCAACAACCAGGTCGCAATGTCCTACAGAAGGGGAAGGGAGATGGCTCCTTGTTTGCAATTCTATAGCCAGATCACTATGGTGGCAAAGTCTCCCTTAATACTAAGATGGTCAACATGCAGGGTCTGGTGAGCATAAATGACTCCGACCTAGGCAGCTTGGAGCTCTGCCTAGGGTGTGGTATAGCCTCACCCAATCTGCTCCCACCAACTGCAACAAGGCTAGAGCCGGATTGCTAGATCTCAAAACTAGTATTATCCCATCTATCTCCAATACTGCTATCAAAGTTGACCTCGAGTACATCAGATGAGGAGCCTCCAGGAGATGAAAACCCATTGAGCTGCTACAAGAGCAGGATGGGAGTCCCAGCTTGCTCGAGGCCTCAAGATCACTTTAGTGATCAGCTCCCTAGCCAATGTGAGTGCTTGCTCCAAGTAAGTCTCATTAAGCACTATCTGGACTTGAAGACCACTCTATTCCTCGCTAGCCAGATATGGTAAGTAGTGTAGGCGATCTGGATGTACTCACTGTAGTTGCCTCACTCCCAGTGTTCTGCCTCTGAAACTCTAGGAAGGCCTAGATCGGAGTCTCACATGAACAAACTAGTGGTGTTGGCCGTGAGTGCTACACCCATCTAGCTCTCGGATACTAAAGAAGGACATGCTCCACTATCTCGTTTCAAATCACAAGATGGGCATCCTATCGGGAATCCATGCTTCTATCCCTCAGAATATCTCTGATCGGAAACCAACCTCAGGCTACCTTTCATAAGAAGAGACTCACCCTCAGATGCACTCCTATCCTTCAGATCCAACCAGCATCTAAATATCTAATAGGCTTTTGCCGAAATAGGCAATAAGATCAACCGTCACTGCTCTTGGATACAAAATCCTGAGAGCATCCCTAGAATCTGACATCCCATCACTCATGTGTGAGAATCATAATAGATCACACTCAGTCTCCCAACTGCTCACCCAAGATGCGAGTGAACCTCCTAATTTCAGTTGTGTCATCAGGCGAAAAAGATAGTACCCTCAAGGATGCAGTAGCTTCGATGCAAAGAAAAGTTGGCCAATGGCTCAATGAGATCAAAAACCCATAGATCCCATAGAATATCCATCGACCTACCATCCCTCACTAGCCATCTCATCCATGCAGTCCCTTGGGGCTCCAAACAAATCTCTTTCTAGAGAAAAGAGCTACTCCGACCGGCTCAGATCTCCTCATTCACATGCTATAGACATATCTGGCCCTCATCATCGAACTCCATAGACTCCCCAGCTTGAGCACTAGCCTAGCCGTGTGCCAAGCGATCAGGGCCTCCTGTCTCATCATAAAGATTGAATGCCTAAGCCACCATCTCTCAATGATTGGAAAACCATGTCCTAGGCCAATAGATGCATGCTCAGCCTCCCGGATGGGAGCCCCATAGGAAGCACCGAAAGCATTGCTTCAACTTTCGAACCAAGGTCTTAATTAGGTAGGACCAAGATCGAAAAAAAATATAGATTGGTATAGAATGAAAATTAATCTCACCAAAGTAACTCTACCATTGTGGAGAGCGCTATAGCTTGCGAGCCCTCAAGCCGCTCATCCATGGATTGCCCACTCACACCTATGCACTCTACCCTCCTCAACCTACGATCAGAGATGGGAACTCCAAGGTACTACAAGGGTCCACTGTGCTCACAATGCCAAAACTATCCCTGATCATATGCCATAACTGACTCGGCATCCTCAGACTGAAGTAATCGAAGACTCGAGGAGGTCACCTTCTAATCTGAAGTATAGTAGCACTCCTCCACAATCCCCTAAAATCGATGGTGTTGTGGATTGATATCTGGCCCACCAACAAAATAATCACTATAAAGAGTAAATGTGATATCGATTAGGTCCCGATGCTAACATTTATGGATGAGTACTGATCCCTGGGATGCCACAAGGAGAGCTCACAAAAGACATTAGTGCAAATGATGAAAAGATAGGGAAGATAGGGGACAACCTTGCTAAAAGATGATAATGAACTAAAAAGTCCGACGATGTCCCATTAATCAAGATGGCAAAAAGTCAGGCC
>NC_025993.2:141128426-141210170 GCF_000442705.2 Elaeis guineensis
CACCTGTGTCGGCCGAACCTGGAAGTGTGGCCATCTCCTCCACAGATCCTAGGAACCAAGAAGACTAGCCTAGCGGCCGCCAGTGCGAACCTCCTCATGTTTGACGTCTACGATCTTGAGCTCACCACCATCCCTTCTAACTCCCACCTTCGCAGCCTCCTTGTCTCCACTACCCCTAAGTCTGTTGTCGCCGTCGTCAAGGGTATTGATTGCTTTCTCGACCTCTTTGATCATAAGAAGAAGATTAAACCTGACCATGAGCATGAATCCAACTTGACGATGGTGAGGCATTCTCATGGTGTCACCATATACAGTGAAGAGATGTGTTAGGATTTGACGTTTGAAGATTCGATCCACATTGAGCCTACAGTGAGGTTCGCATCGAAAACGGAGTCTAACGAGATCAAGATCACCCCAAACAGAACTCGAATGGAGGAGATACAAATTTTTGAAGTCGGCACGAGATCCGAGGCGGCGGTGGCGGTGCGGCCGCAAGCGGCGGAGCGCAGCCCAAGCGGGGTGAGGCCCGGGCCCAGGCGCCCGGTGCGGGTGTGGCCCAGGCCTGCGTGCGAGGGCCGGCCTAATCTCAGGCACTGTGCCTGGGCCTGTACCCCGATCCACGGTGGATCGGGTGGTCCATGGCGGACTGTGTGGATCGTCTGGACATTTTCTATGTGTTTCTCGCAGTCCACGGCATTATTTCGTGGATTAGAGCATGATCGGACAGCATGGGTGGCTTTCGGTCTTGATCCGACGATCTAGGAGGTTATTTGGCTTTATTTAGGACTCCTAATCCCTCTCTAATTGATGTTTAAGCCTTTAAAAGGCTGGGAACATATGAAACAGTGTGTGGCTTTGGCTCGGTTCTTCACTGAGTCGCGTGGAAACCTAGAAAATCCAAGAAGAAGAGAGAGAGCCGTGTGACCGCTGAGAGAGAAGGAGCAGGAGGCTCCTGGACAGCGGACGTCGGTCGCTTCAGGGGTTCAGAGGAGTTTTCCAAGAGAGAGAGCCTTTGTGAGGGAGAATTTCAGGAGAGAGAAATTGAGTGTACAAAGGTTGGGGGAGAGATCTTCTTTTATAAAATTTCTTTTTTATAATGAAGTTTGCATGTTCTATGGAGGCGAGCTCTTTTGTAACTGATTTACGCATTTTGATTATTTTTGTTTTATTTTTTCTTTCTTTCTGCTGCATCGCGTGGTACTAAAAGGTCTTGGAAGGTGGATGTCTGACCAGAGAAGACGAGCTATTTTGTGACTGATTTACGTATTTTGATTGTTTTTGTTTTATTTTTTTTTCTTTCTGCTGCATCGCGTGGTACTGAAATGGTCTTGGAAGGTGGTGTCCAGGCCAGACATCCATCCAACAGGATGGTGGGTCTTTCGGGGCTTCCAAACTATATGGAGTCCTCAACCAAAGTTGCTGTTGATTCCGTCCTCTTTCTTTTCGTCCCTTTCCATCAGCAATTTTTTCCCTCCATTAAGCTTGGGATGTGTTCAGACTTGGTTGAACTGGTCCAAAGATTACGTGGTGGACCTGGTACAATCAATAATTTTTCGAAGAGGACCGTAGGTGCCATATTTGATTGCTTTATACCTGGTAAATAAAAAAATATTTGAGTTTGAGCCAAGTATAATGATTAGATACTTTCTCAAGGCATTCTCAAGAAGTATATAACCTATGTCAAGTTAAATGTCTTCCCCAAATTGCACGATGCTGATCTGGGTAAGCTCACACATTTTTTCGATGAACTACATCGAGAGTCCGCCGTGAGATCTTTGACAACCTTGCTTTTCCATGGTGCCATCTAAAGGATTTGGATACCTTAAAAACAACATATATTTTGTCTCTTTAACCCACAATATGTTGGGCCTCGGATGATTGGTGCAGCAGGGCCGAGGTTTCCAATAGCAGCAGTGAGGCATATTGAATCAATGATTCGGATATCAGAAGCGCATGAGAGTCTGAGTTGCGTGTTACAAGAAGACGCGGACATGGCGATAGGTATCTTGCTTGATTCTTTTATGTCGACCCAGAAATTTGGGGTCCAGAAAGCCCTCCAAAAGATATGGCAAGAACAGAAGTCACTATCAAATTAGCTCCTTAAAAATGAAGTCACATCGAGCTTCGGGATCTTCTTTAGTCTTTATATCCACACTTTTCCCCCCTAAGCATGTTTAAGTGGAAGTTGAATTCCTGGTTCCCCTTTTTTAAGGGGACTAATCCTGGTTTATTTTGAAGCCATATATATTTTAGATATAGATAAATATAAGTTGCATTAGGTCAAAGTGCAGTGCTTTGTTAGCGGGAAGACACTCTCAATTAGCAGTTCATCTTGTTATTTCCATGCTGTTCTTTTTCTCTATTGGTTGCCTTTCTCAGGTTTCATAGCTTGGTGGGAATAGATTTGCTGGTTTTGAAGTACCCCCAAGTCTTTTTTTTTTTTTTTTTTTTTTTTTTTTTTGTTTTTGGTAGTTTTTTTTATTTGTTAATAAATTAGTTGACTACCGTTTAATATCCCTGCGGTTTCAAGAAATTATGCCACCATTTTTGAGTCTATTGCCCAGGGTTGTCCTAGTTGTCTGTTTTTTCTGATGTAAAAGATTTCATAATTGTCAAAAGCTTATTGCATGCATGGATGTGGGTTATTATATAATTTCCTCGCAGTCATGCTGCTCAGATATGCTGGAATAATTTGCCTACTAAACAAGAATGTTGAATTTATTATGAGCCGCTATGCATCCTGCAATTCTGGCGCGTTAGCCATAAATAAATTTTCTTAGTGACTTGGTCTGATGAAACCCAGCTGGCTCATCCAGTGAACAAAACCATACTCATTCTGCGGTTTTAAGTTCTTTGTTTAATTTTTCCGTAGCAAGTCTAATGAGTTTCTTCTAGCAAAGGATTAACTGAGCTGTTAATATTGATGCCAGTTTTAGAAGGAAGATTATCATTTAAGGTACAACTGTTTTTTTTGCATAGTTGTTGCAGATTATTGGGATACATGACGTTAAAATTACATCTTCTATGTGTTCTTGCGAAGAATGCATTGTATTTTGAAGAAATTATATTAGGAGCAACTAGATGTCTAATGCATGTTAAGGTTGAGAAGCTGCAGAGCAAGGTAAGAGTAACAAAATAATCTGTTGCAAGATTATCTGTTAAGTAATGTGAATTTGAGAATAAAAAAAAGTAATTATATATAGAGAAAGATAAAACACACCGATTTATATGGTACATCCTTTGGCCTACGTCTATAGGTGAAGATGGGGAGTGTTGGGTATAAAATACCCACAGCCGAAACCCTCGGCGGAATCGACAACGGCACAGCTCCGCCCGGACTCCTACGGGAGCCGGACTCCACCGCCGACATCAACAACAGCACAACTCCGCCCGGACTCCTACGGGAGCCGGGCTCCGCCGCCGACTTCAGAACAACTCCGCTGGGACTCCTACGGGAGCCGGGCTCCGCCTCCGACATCAACTGCAGCACAGCTCCGCCCGGACTCCTACGGGAGCCAGGCTCCGCTCTCAGTATCAACTGCTGGTAAGCTCCGTCCGGACTCCTACGAGAGCCGGACTTCACCTTTAACTTTGATTGCAGAGGACTCCGCCCGGACTCCTACGGGAGCCGGGCTCCGCCTCCGACATCAACTGCAGCACAGCTCCGCCCGGACTCCTACGGGAGCCAGGCTCCGCTCTCAGTATCAACTGCTGGTAAGCTCCGTCCGGACTCCTACGAGAGTCGGACTTCACCTTTAACTTTGATTGCAGAGGACTCCGCCCGGACTCCTACGGGAGCCGGGCTCCGCCTCCGACATCAACTGCAGCACGGCTCCGCCCGGACTCCTACGGGAGCCGGGCTTCGCCTCCGACATCAACTGCAGCACGGCTCCGCCCGGACTCCTACAGGAGCCGGGCTCCGCCTCCGACATCAACTGCAGCACAGCTCCGCCCGGACTCCTACGGGAGCCAGGCTCCGCTCTCAGTATCAAC
The DNA here is from genome assembly GCF_000442705.2 of Elaeis guineensis. Taxonomy (NCBI): domain Eukaryota; kingdom Viridiplantae; phylum Streptophyta; class Magnoliopsida; order Arecales; family Arecaceae; genus Elaeis; species Elaeis guineensis. The sequence continues at coordinate 141,132,420 of NC_025993.2, forward strand.
TGCAGGTAAGCTCCGTCCGGACTCCTACGGGAGCCGAACTCCACCCACGACCCCAACTGAAAGGAGGACCCCTCCCGGACTTCTACAGAGGCCGGACTCCGACCAACAGATCCGCGCCCCCTGGCAGATCACAATAACAACCATGATTCTGTTCCACTTCCTGTAGCGGATTCCGCGCGGCTCCATCACCCCCTGCGGCGGGCCCATTACTCTCTGACAGGCTGTGTCAACGGTCACGATTCTGCTCCGCTCCCTACGGCAGGTGCTGCACGACTCCACTACTCGCTGACAACTAGCGGCAACGGACGCCGCTCCACTACCTGCAACAGGCCCTACGTGGCGGGCTATGACAATAGCCACGGGTCTACTCCACTACCCTTCGCAATAAATTCTCCTGACCATGGGCAGCCCACTACCAGACGGTTACAAATATCGCCATCAATCCGTTGCCTCCTCCGCCTATAAAAGGGGGACCCAGATACGTTATTCTCTAAGCTCATTTCTTATCTCAAAACTCTGCTAAATTCTCCATTCGAGCACTCCATTCTTGTTGAGGCAGAGAACTGACTTGAGCGTCGGAGGGTCTTGCCGGAGCAACCCCACCTCCGGTTTAGACTTCCTTTGCAGGTCCCGGCGGCGACCGCGGCTTCCCCGACTCCAGCTTCTCCGGTGCAGGCAGATTTTTGCACCAACAGGATTGGCGCTAGAGGAAGGGGTGTGTCTTCGCAGTACCCTTGTTCTTAAAGGAGCGCTCAACGGATCCGCTACCAGCCATCTTTTCCGGCGCCCAATCCTCCTTCCCTCATCTAATGCCCTCTCACGAGGTCTCTGCACAACTACCTCCGGTTATGGTCGTCGATAAAGGGTGGCCGGATGACCGGTCTCCGTCGGATTCCGTCAACGTCATCTCGGGGGAATCCCGGCAGAAGGCAATCAGCACACCAGCTGCATCCTTCAAGCGGCAAAAAGTTGAAGAACCCATAACCTTCACTGAAGAAGACGCCCAGGGAGTCCAATTCCCTCATAACGATGCGGTCGTAGTTTTCTTGAACATAGCAAATTACGACGTCCGTCGCATTCTCGTCGACAACGGGAGTTCGGCCGACATCTTGTTCTACAACGTCTTTTCAAGAATGGCCGCTCTTGGCGGTCATCTAAGACCGATTTGCTCCCCCTTAATAGGGTTTACCGGTGACGCCGTTCCGACGGAAGGAATGATAGCTCTAACTGTGACCGCGGGTCAGCATCCAAAGCAGTCCAGAGCCTTGGTAAATTTTCTGGTGGTAAAGGCGCCATCTGCCTACAATGCAATTCTTGGCCGACCCGGCCTCAACGCCCTCAGAGCTGTTGTTTCAACCTACCATTTGAAATTGAAGTTCCCCACCAGCCAGGGGATCGGAGAAGTCCGGAGAGACCAAGCCCTGGCCAGGCATTGCTACAACATTGCCTTGCAAAGAAGCGATCAAGCGGACCCTTGTCCGGTCGATGGATTGGATGCTCGCGATGACCTCACTGAAGAGAGGGGCGGTCCAATTGAAGACCTAATACCAATCCCTTTGAATGATGGGAACACAGAGCATGTGGTGTTAATCGGCTCCAACCTGGGGGAGGAGGTGCGGACGCATCTTGTGGATTTCCTCCGAAGAAATGCGGACGTTTTTGCATGGGTCCCGACGGATATGCCAGGGATCGACACAGAAGTCATGGAGCACCATCTGGCGGTCGACCCTAAACATCGGCCGACGAAAGAAAAAATCCGGAATCATGCCTCGGAGAGGCAGAAGGCGATAGCCGAAGAAGTGGATAAGCTTCTCAAGGCCGGATTTATTAAGGAAGTCAATTATCCTGAGTGGATCTCCAATGTTGTTTTGGTCAAGAAAGCAAACGGCAAGTGGAGGATGTGTATCGACTTCAAAAAGCTGAATAAGGCTTGTCCAAAGGACAGCTACCCCCTTTCCAGGATCGACCAACTGGTGGACGCTACCTCGGGCCATGAGCTCCTCACTTTTATGGACGCGTTCTCCGGCTATAACCAGATTAGAATGGCATCGGAAGATGAAGAAAAGACAGCTTTTATCACTAATCGCGGCCTTTACTGCTACAGGGTTATGCCGTTCGGCCTCAAGAACGCGGGCGCAACCTATCAGCGACTGGTGAACAAAATCTTCAAAGAGCAGATCGGCCGAAATATGGAGGTTTACGTGGACGATATGCTCGTGAAAAGCAAGTCTTCCAGAAATCATGTCGCCGACCTCGAGGAAACCTTTGGCGCTCTTCGAAAGTACAGAATGAAGCTGAACCCGACCAAATGCGCTTTTGGGGTAACCTCAGGAAAGTTCCTGGGCTTCATGGTATCGGGGCGCGGGATTGAGGCCAATCCAGAGAAAATTCGTGCCATCCAAGAGATGACCGCCCCGAGGTCGATCAAGGAGGTTCAGTGCCTCACGGAAAGGATTGCGGCTCTTAATCGCTTTATCGCGAGGTCGGCCGAACGATGTTTGCCCTTCTTTCAAACCCTCAAGCATCCGAAGAGCTTCTGTTGGACCTCTGAATGCCAACAGGCATTCGAAGAATTAAAAGGCTACCTTAGCTCACCCCCACTGCTGGCGAAGCCCGAACCTGGGGAGGAACTATTTTTGTACCTGGCAGTCTCTCCCACAGCCCTCGCAGCTGTCCTTGTCAAAGAAGAAATGAAAGTCCAGCGATCGGTCTACTACATTAGCCGCGCGTTGAGGGACGTCGAGACCAGGTATACTAAATTAGAAAAACTGACCTACGCCTTGTTGATTGCAGCTCGGAGACTCCGACCTTACTTTCAAGGGCACACGGTGACACTACTCACCGATCAACCGATCAAGGTGGTTTTGCACCGAGCTGATACCTCTGGAAGAATGGCAAAATGGGCAATCGAGCTCACAGAATTCGACATCAACTACAAACCTAGACCAGCAATAAAGGCCCAAATATTGGCAGATTTCATAGTAGAATGCACCATCCCAGAGGAGGCCGAACCTGAGCAAAGCAAAGTTGACGACCTGAAGACTCAACCGAACTTCCCCAACGAAGAAGCCAGTTCCTCCGATTGCTTTTGGACCCTCTATGTGGACGGATCTTCTAACATGACAGGCGCGGGTGCAGGCCTGATCTTGGTCAGCCCAGAGGGAGTCGTCGCGGAGTACGCTCTGTGTTTCGAATTTCCCGCAACAAACAATGGAGCGGAATATGAAGCTTTGATTGCAGGATTAAGGATCGCCAAAGAGCTTGGAATAGGTCAACTCTGGGCGCACAGCGATTCCCAACTTGTGGTGGGACAAGTCAGCGGAAGCTTTGAAGCGCGGGAGGACAGTATGGCCAAATATCTTGAGAAAGTAAAAGAGTTTACCCCCGCCTTTAGCAGTTTCGACATCAGACAGATTCCAAGGTCGGAAAATATCAGAGCCGATCTTCTCTCCAAGCTGGCGACATCGGCTCCGATCGAATTGCCCAAAGGCATCCTCTTTGAAGTTCTAAAACATCCGAGTACGGAAGAACCACGGCCCGTAATGAAAATCGACCATGAGCCCAGCTGGGTCGACCCGCTGATAACCTATCTTAGAGACGGGGTTCTCCCCCAGGACGCGAAAGAGGCCCGGAAGCTCCGAAATCAAGCCTCCCGGTACATCCTTTATGAGGGCAAATTGTACAAAAGATCGTACTCCTTGCCCCTCTTAAGGTGTCTCCGGCCCTCAGAAGCTGACTACGCTTTATGGGAAGTACACGAGGGAGCTTGCGGAAACCATTTGGGTGCCAGATCTTTATCCCACAAGTTACTCCGCCAAGGATACTACTGGCCAACAATGCATCATGATTCGATCGAATATGTCAAAAAGTGTGATCGATGCCAGAGATACGCCAACATCCAGAGACAGCCCGCTACCGAGCTCACACCCTTGAGTGCCCCATGGCCTTTTGCACAATGGGGGATGGATATTCTTGGCCCCTTCCCCATGGCATCCGGGCAAAGGAAGTTCCTCCTTGTAGCGATCGACTACTTCACCAAATGGGTCGAGGCCGAGCCACTAGCAAAAATCACAGAAGCAAAAGTACAGGATTTTGTTTGGAAGTCAATTGTGTGCAGGTTCGGTCTACCTAGAACCCTAATCTCTGATAACGGACGGCAATTCGCGGGAGCAAGATTCGTCGAATTTTGTGAAGATCTAAACATCTCCCACAACTTCACATCAGTGGCCCACCCTCAGGCGAACGGCGAAGCTGAGGTAACTAACAGAACCCTTTTGCAGGGAATTAAGACAAGGCTCGAAAGAGCAAAAGGAACTTAGACGGACGAGCTTTATCATGTGCTATGGGCGTATCGAACCACCCAGAGGTTGCCTACAGGGGAGACTCCCTTTGCTTTAGCCTTTGGTACGGAAGCCGTCATCCCGATCGAGCTTAAACTCCCGTCGGCACAAGTCGTGGCATTCGACGAACCCCAAAACGCACAAAGTCTCAGAGCCAGCCTCGACCTGCTGGAAGAAAGATGGGAGATTGCTCAGGTTCGAATGGCAGCCTACAGACAGAAAGTTGCCCGATATTACAACTCCCGAGTCAAGAACAAGGCATTTAAAGCAGGAGATCTAGTGCTCCGACGAGCTGCTGTCTCGCAACCACAGGGCCAGGGGAAACTTGCCCCAAACTGGGAGGGACCTTACGAGGTCAAGGAAGTAGTCTGGCCTGGAACTTATTATCTTAAGGAGCTCGGAGGAGCCGACCTCCCGCGACCGTGGAGCTCAGAAAACTTACGGATGTACTACCAGTAATTTCGTCTTAATCAAAAAGCGCGTGCCCATATGTCTTGGGACAATTCAAGCAAGCTGTATCAAAAACAAAAGGGCAACCTCATAATGTCGAAGGCCCGGTTCTTTTAGACCGGATGGGGGGAGAGGCCTCGCAACGCCCATATGTGCCCCCACAGCCCTGTTAGGGACAGGAGGAGAACCTCGTCCTAACTTGAGCAAAGTCGAAGGCCCAGTTCTTTTAGACCGGATGGGGGGAGAGGCCTCACAATGCCCATATGTGCCCCCACAGCCCTATTAGGGACAGGAGGAGAACCTCGCCCTAACTTGAGCAAAGTCGAAGGCCCGGTTCTTTTAGATCGGATGGAGGGAGAGGCCTTACAACACCCTAATGTGCCCTCGCAGTCCTGTTAGGGACAGGAGGAGAACCTCGCCCTAACTTGAGCAAAGTCGAAGGCCCGATTCTTTTAGACCGGATGGGGGGAGAGGCTTTACAACGCCCTAATGTGCCCCCACAGCCGTGTCAGGAACAGGAGGAGAACCTCGTCCTGACATGAACAAAGTCGAAGACCCGGTTCTTTTAGACCGGATGGGGGAGAGGCCTCACAGCGCCCTAAAGCACCCCCGCAAGCCAGGCTGGTAACGCGAGGAGAACCTCACGCCGGCTCGAGCAAAATAAAAGGTCCGAACTCCTACGGGAGCCAGGTTCCAACAACCAAGAAGACTTCACCCGGACTCCTACGGGAGCCGGGTCCCAACAACGAAGAAGACTTCACCCGGACTCCTATGGGAGCCGGGTTCCAACGACAAAAAAAGATTTCATCCGGACTCCTTCGAGAGCCGGGCTCCATCGCCGACATCAGCTACAGGACAATCCCGCCCGGACTTCTACGGAAGCCGAACTTTGCCTATGACTTTGATTGCAGGAAAACTTTGCCCTGACTCCTACGAGAGCCGGGCTACTCCAACTTCAGGAGGGCTTCTCCGTTCGGACTACCAAGGGAGCCGAACTTAGCCCCGACTTCAGCGGAGAAGAATCCAAGCAAAAAGGAAAGCAAATAATGCCCGAAGGCAACGGAAGCTCGAATCCCCGAATTCAAGCCCTAGGAGGAATCTCGGGCCCGAAGGGTCCCAAGCAAACCTGCAACCATCAACGGAATGACAATTGGGTATCCTTGAACGGCATAAAAGCCGAAAAGGAGCTTGGCAAACGACAACCCCACATGAACAGAAGAGGTCGTCAATGACCTTGGGACGACGTGAAAAAGAAAAGAAGAAGAGAAGGAAGAAAGAGGAAAGGAAAATGAAGAAGTTCGACAGACAACTATTTAATGCGAGATACAGACGAGGTAATAAAATCTCTTTTTCATTTAACAAGAGTATACGTTACAGGACCCGGTGGGTCAGGAAAAAAAAGAAAAAGAAGATACACGTCATCGCAAGCCTCGCAAACACGGTTCGGGCAGGATGAACCGGAGGCCGCTCCGAGCTGCAAACTCCTCTTTCTGTCTCTATCCTTCTCAGTCGCGTTCTCCAGCACGTGTAACAGCTCTCGCCCCATCTCGCCTCATTCTGTCTTCGAAGTCCCAACCCTAACGAGAAAAGGGTGAGATAGATCCCCGAGGGCGTTAAGGGCAACGGCGGCAGTAGCGAAGACCTGTTTCAAGAAGAACCGGAGTCACCTTGGAAGCGGTAGCGACGTCAGAGATGTGCCTCATCTCCGAATGCCCCACGACAGCCTCCACCCAAGATGCTCCGGCAAGGTCGGCATGCGCTACTTCCACCGTCCCCGCAACAAGTTCTACTGCCCCACCGTCAACGCCGACCGCCTCTGGTCCCTCGGCCCCGACAGCGTCAAGGATCCCGTCATGGCTTATGACGACAGCTCTGCCCTCTTGACCGGTATCACCCCGCCTTGCTACTCCAAAATTCGCAGGCAGAATAACTTCACCGACAGCTCCCGTTATTAAACCCCTGTTGTTGAAGGAATTCTTCCTTGGGCCCCCTTTAAAACGATGGAGATTCTCACTGGCAGCCATTCTCCTCCTCGCCTTCCTCCAAGCCCTAAACATCCCCTCAAGAACGGTTTTCGAGGTAGAGGACATGGCGTAGGGACCCTCAGAGAAGAATTGGGGGGCTGAAGAAGGCAAGGACTGGTGCGAGGGAAGCAAGACTCTCAGGCGAAAGAAAGGCGCCAGGATGAAGCCATGAAAGGACTGAGGGGTTTAAATAGCCGACGGATCCTAGCGCAGTTATGGCGGCGAGTATTCCTGGGCCAGCTGGTGCGTGCCACATGTCGCGCTTATCCCCTTCATTGCTATCGAGGGTTGACCGCTCGCAAATTCCCGTGGCACGGCGCTTGGGATCGCGTTTCAACGGGGGTTCCGAAAAGACTCTTCAGGTCACCTTCACCAAAAAGCGGGCTCTGACGTACACACATTAAATGCCAAAATATCTGGAGGCGGCAGTGCGCAGGATTCGAAGGGACGGTTCCGACTGTACCCATCTCTCTCTCTGTGTACTTCCTTCGCTTGAAATTCAAACTCGAAAGTAGGGGGACTGGTGTTGGGTATAAAATACCCACAGTCGAAATCCTCGGCGGAATCGACAACGGCACAGCTCCGCCCGGACTCCTACGGGAGCCGGGCTCCACCGCCGACATCAACAACAGCACAGCTCCGCTCGGACTCCTACGGGAGCCGGGCTCCGCCGCCGACTTCAGAACAACTCCGCTCGGACTCCTACGGGAGCCGGGCTCCGCCTCCGACATCAACTGCAGCACAGCTCCACCCAGACTCCTACGGGAGCCAGGCTCCGCTCTTAGTATCAACTGCTGGTAAGCTCCGTCCGGACTTCTATGAGAGCCGGACTTCACCTTTAACTTTGATTGCAGAGGACTCCGCCCGGACTCCTACGGGAGTCGGGCTCCGCCTCCGACATCAACTGCAGCACAGCTCCGCCCGGACTCCTACGGGAGCCAGGCTCCACTCTCAGTATCAACTGCTGGTAAGCTCCGTCCGGACTCCTACGAGAGCCGGACTTCACCTTTAACTTTGATTGCAGAGGACTCCGCCTGGACTCTTACGGGAGCCGGGCTCCGCCTCCGACATCAACTGCAGCACGGCTCCGCCCGGACTCCTACGGGAGCCGGGCTCCGCCTCCGACATCAACTGCAGCACGGCTCCGCCCGGACTCCTACGGGAGCCGGGCTCCGCCTCCGACATCAACTGCAGCACGGCTCCGTCAGGACTCCTACGGGAGCCGGGCTCCGCCTCCGACATCAACTGCAGCACAGCTCCGCCCGGACTCCTACGGGAGCCAGGCTCCGCTCTCAGTATCAACTGCAGGTAAGCTCCGTCCGGACTCCTACGGGAGCCAGACTCCACCCACGACCCCAACCGAAAGGAGGACCCCTCCCGGACTTCTACAGAGGCCGGACTCCGACCAACAGATCCGCGCCCCCTGGCAGATCACAATAACAACCATGATTCTGTTCCACTTCCTGTAGCGGATTCTGCGCGGCTCCATCACCCCCTGCGGCGGGCCCATTACTCTCTGACAGGCTGTGTCAACGGTCACGATTCTGCTCTGCTCCCTGCGGCAGGTGCTGCACGACTCCACTACTCGCTGACAACTAGCGGCAACGGACACCGCTCCACTACCTGCAACAGGCCCTACGTGGTGGGCTATGACAATAGCCACGGGTCTACTCCACTACCCTTTGCAATAAATTCTCCTGACCATGGGCGGTCCACTACCAGACGGTTACAAATGTCGCCATCAATCCGTTGCCTCCTCCGCCTATAAAAGGGGGACCCAGATACGTTATTCTCTAAGCTCATTTCTTATCTCAAAACTCTGCTAAATTCTCCGTTCGAGCACTCCATTCTTGTTGAGGCAGAGAACTAACTTGAGCGTCGGAGGGTCTTGCCGGAGCAACCCCACCTCCGGTTTAGACTTCCTTTGCAGGTCCCGGCGGCGACCGCGGCTTCCCCGACTCCAGCTTCTCCGGCGCAGGCAGATTTTTGCACCAACAGGGAGAGATGCTATTATATCAAAAGATTGATTACAAAGAATGTGCGATAACACAAAAGATAAAATGTATGATTATAATATATATAGCCATCAAATCATAAAACAACAAGCAGAGGCCAAAATGCCCCAATGGCCCAAAATCTACAAATAGCCGGGTTCATACTATGAGGGCCGCACCCCTGCTCGAGATCAATGGTGAGCTCTGGATTGTCACATCAAAATTGACGGTCACCATGGATCTCATCATGAAAAATCTGCTCGTCTTGTCCTCAAAATTAATAGTTGAATCGGATGATAAATCGGAACATGTCAAAATTCAAGCCACACTCAAGACAATCACCCCTTCTATATTATTTGTCTCATGCAAGCTGATTAAAAAGGTTGTAACTTCTATTTTCGTAAGTTGAGTTTTGATATGGACAGTCTTAAAAATATGAAATATATAATTGAAGGCATCTTTATTATCTAGCCCATATTTCAGAAATAGCTACTTCATTCTTGATGAAGGACATGCGATGATGGGGCACCCTCTTGCGAGATGAAGCAATGCAGTTGTCTTTGTGTTTTTGCCTTAAACAAGAGCCACTCTATTTACACTATCAAAGTTCACAAGAAGATCTAGATATCTAGCGGTCTAAAGAGGTCATTTAGACTGACCGACCTACTAAAATACCTTATGAAAAATTAAGACACCACTCTAAAAACTTTATGGGGCAACAAAACTTATATGAAGATAAAATCACTAAAATCGAAGCTGTTGAAATCATCTAGGATCTTCAAATCATCTTGACATTTAATTAGCCTGCAACCTGCAACCACCAGAGAATCAAGCTGGATGTGCTCTTCATTGTTGTCGAGCAGCACTTTAGTTTTCTAGTCATACCCGATGGAGAGGATTTCACAAGCTCCCGGATGAGTCGGAGACCAAGTCTATAGAAGTTTTTTATAACATGCCTCATCCGTCAGAGATAGGATCTTAATCAGTCACAATGGCTAAAAGATCAACATTATCTATGATAGTTGTGAAGAGCTCAACTTTATCAAACTATCAAATATATCCCTATCACTTTATTGAAGGTTTATCTTTATAGTCAAAGTCTAAATCAATCTTAAAATATGTAAAATAAATCTCGATGCATGTTAGTGTGGGCTACATCCGGATGGATTTAATTAGATAAATTATAACATTCTCCCACTTGACCCAACCTAACATATGCATCTTCGTTTTATTTGTTTAAAGCATTTCAAAAAATCTTTAATGAAATCTTATCTAGATTTGACAATTGAAAAACTAATATGACCATATTAAAACTTAATTCCTCCATAAGATATATACTGTATACTTAATTACAAAATAATTATCAGTGCGAATTATACGGTGAATACATTATCAATCAATATATGAGCTTCCATGCATTACAGTACTAATGATATCATATTCATTAGTCATTTTTTGTGACATGATAAATAGCTGATCAATACAAAATAAATAAAATTTTATTATAAAATTCAATATGATGACTTTATATATAGTGTCCAATATGTATCATCATAAAATGAGCTAATAAGTCCTATATGATTCATATGACCTTTGAAAATCTTGAAAGTGAATCCTTTCAACAATGGATTTGCTATCATCAGCTCCATATCAATATATTCCATAGATACAATATTCTTCTTTATTCTTTCACGAAGAGCAAAGTATTTGATATTGATATGCTTGTAGGTGCTTGCACTCTTGGTATTGTTGGAGAATCTTAGTGTAAAATTATTATAATATATCTTTATCAGTCTGCTAATAGAGTTACAACTCTAAATTTTATGATAAGATTCTACAACTATATAGCTTGTGAGGAACTCTCATATATATCAGCTACGTACTCTATTTTCATAATGGATGTAGTAAACAAGATCTTATTTTACATATATTCATGATATAGCACCCTTTTTAAATAGAAAGATATTCCAAGAGTCTACTATTGGTGCATCAAGCAAAGTATGAATTTTAATAGCCTATTATTATATGATGATCAGATTAGTTGTATATAAGCATATGAACTTTTATACCCGACAGATGATACATGATGTTTTTTTGCAGCTTTTCAGTGCTCCATTTTTGGATCATGTTGACAATCTCCAAGTATTAATGTAGCAAAAGTAATGTCTGGATGATATAAACATGGGCATAGACTTTAACAATAGATGTATAGGTTATGAACATTATTTCTTCTATCTTTATTTTAATTTTTAGATATTAAATTTTATTAAATTTATCTTCCTTTATAATATAAGCACTCTCAAAAGAATATTTTTTTTCTTTTTAAATTTAGTACTATAGAGATGTAAATCTTTTAAGATAGTCCAAGTAGCTCTAAGGATCTATCTCTATGAATCTCAATATCAATAACATAAGCGATTTCATTCATATCTTTCATCTCAAAATCTTGAGATAAAAACTATTTGATTTTCTCAAGTGGATTCAAAATCACTATTGACAAGCAGAATATTATCTATATAATATCAAAATTATGAACTTACTCCTATCTTTGGGTATATACATTAATCAATAGTATTTTTTTTAATCTAAATAAAATAATTATCCCATTAAATTCAAGATATTATGTATGGAAGCCTATTTGAGTCTATAATTAAATTTTTTTAATCTACAAATCATGTGCTCTTGTTGACTGACCACAAAAATTCTCAGATTATTTAATATAGACCTCTTCCTTTAGATCACCATTAAGAAAGATCACTCTTACATCCATCTGATGTACCTTTAAGTCAAAAATAAACTATTAAGGCTATGATAATTCTAAAAGAAGAATAGATCCTTTTAAAGTCAAAGAAAAAAATGAACAGAGAAGAAGAAACTCTCTTCTCTAAAATTTTTATTTCAATAACTTAAATTAACTGATTACAGTATTGGCTAGGGGGCTTTATTTATAGACTAAAAGTAATTTAGCTAAAAGAAGAAATTCGAAACAAAATAAAATAAAGCATAAATCAAAACTAGACTTCATGTCGGACTAGAACTCTTATGGGCTCTCGTTGGTCCGTCAGACAATTGAATTAAACTTAGAAATTTATAGTTATGGTGAAGTAGCCAGTCTCGTAGAGCTCGAAAAGAGCTTTCTGGAATAGGATCATAATAAAGATTCTGACATCGGATGATAAAGTTATGACCATTCTAGCTTGTTAGTATTAGAACCCTTCAGGAATCGATGCTGTCAAGTCGATCTCACACCCTTTCAGGTCTGATCCCTCAAATCCATATATCTGGTCGCTATGATATATTTCATGGGAACACTTTGCCATAAGTTTAGCTTTATATCATTCAACCTTTTCATTGGAATTTTTTTGGTTATATAGACCATTTTGTAACTTATTGGTCGCATCCCTTAGTTAGGTCAACTTATTTTCAGACATGGTTGTTATCTATAAAATCTAGCTCTTCCTTTTATGGCATTTTACCATTATAAAGAGTCTTCACCATTTATGTCTTGTAAAAATATCTCAAAATCTTATCTTTTTCCCATATTACTTAGATATACTGGAGGTATAGTAGATTTTCTTATTCTAATATATCTCTAAAGAGCTATCCCTTGATCTGCTTGCAGCAATAGTTAGACAGTTGCTTCTTTCACTATAAAAATTTTATAGAGCGGAACTTGATGAAGTGGTGATCCCTCTTGAATATTATTTTAAGGAATAACAATAAAAATCATCACTTCAATCTATTTTATAGGCCTAATATTTTTTCAAAGATAGTGCCTTAAGTATTGCTATTCTCTAGAAATCTAGCTTTATTAATTTCTATTATCTATGATTTATGAGATGGATAATAAAATTTATACTCTTTTGACCTTTTCAGGTAATCAATGAAAAACCCACCAAATGTTTTGAGATCAAATACCTTTTCTTATGGGTTATAAACCTTGGCTTCAACTGGACAACCTTATGTACACATATCACAAACTAGGTTTCCTACCAATCCATAACTCATAAGGAGTCTATGAACTGCCTTAGTAGGAAACTTATTTAAGATATGCACATTTATCTTTATAGCCTCATTCCACAAATAAATAAATAGAATAGAATAACTTATCATAGTTTGAACGATTTTTTTAAGTATTATATTCCTTTTTTTAGCTACACTATTTTAATCTGGTGTACTTTGACATTATGTAATAGAATACAATGCCCTATTCTTTTAAGAATTTCATTAATGGTCTAGCTATTATTCCATCTTTATGTGTTTATCATAGTACTCACCACCTCTATCAGATCTGACCACTTTAATCATATTTTTTAATTATCTCTTTTTTTCTATTTCAAATTTCTTAAAGGTTTCAAACTTATCAAATAGAAGGTATAGATACATATACTATGAATAGTCAACAATGAGTGTGATGAAATATTTTTCACTTATTAGATATTTTGAAAAGGTTCGCATATAATAGTTGTGCAAATGATTTCTATAGTTCTTTTAATCATCTTGGCACCCTTTTTAGATGCGTATATCTGCTTTACCTTTATACAGTCAATACATGTCTTAAAATCAATAAAGTTTAATTATCTTAAGCTTCTATATACATTTCACTAGCTTTTTGACTCTTTCTTTGGAGATATATCCCACTCTCCGATGCCATAATATAGAAAAATTTTCAAAAGAATATGAAAATCAACTCCAAAATATAAGACTATTCTGTAGCATCCAACTATCTTAATATATGAATGTATATAATTTTCAATAAGAATAAGCCGTTCACTTTCAGTCAGAAGCCTTTGTAATAGAAAGCTCTATAAGTTGTTGGCAATATGCATAATGGCTGTAGAATCAATGAACCAAGTAGAATAAGGAACATTTACTAAATTGGATTTAAACACACACAAGAGTAAAGGGTATTTTTCTATTGTAGCCACTTTTCATATTTTATATAATTTTTCTTTAGGTATCACTTTTTTTTGCAAAAGAAGCATTTGACAGTCTTATTAATAGTTTCACCTAATATCATAATAAATACTTTTTCCTTTTTATCTTGGATGCATCATTTTTTTTATCTGCTTTTTTACTAAGTTGATATGAAGTAAAGTTCACGTTCTCTATATTTTCTCCTCTCAATCTCTTCTTCACTTATATATATTTGGTTAGTAATTCATTAACTATCCATTCTTCATTATGTATACTATAGGAGATCTTAAAGAGATTATATTTTGATAGAAGAGAAATAAGAATAAAGTAAACCAAAAAGTTATATAATATGAAAATATTAATATCATATATAACTATACTGTGATATTTCTCATCTCCATAATATGCTTACAGATGCCGAACTTTGCCTTGTCAGAGCTTGCTAATTTTTGCTCTACAATATCTAAGAAAATATATGTCTTATGATATGAAAGGATAGATCTCTTAATGTGCCATGCTAGATTTTTTGTAGACCAAATTGGAACAATTGGAATGCTCAGATTTCACAAAAAATTTTTCTATTTTGATATACTTCTATTCATAAGCGATGAAAAATTATTCACTCAAAATAATAAATCAAGATCAGTACATCCTAATGTGAATATTTTTTTTTATCTCTTTCTATTCTAAAAAATTCAATCTATTAAGAAATTTTTTTTCCATACTACTATCGATAATTATGAAAATTAATATTATAAATAATATATGCTTACACTACAACAAAAGAAGTTATTAGCGATGAAAAATTTTCATCACTAATAAGCCAAATTTGTCGCTAATAATAATTAGCGATAAAAATTTCATCACTAAAATTTTATCACAAAAAATACCATCATTGATAATATTTTATGATAATTTTTTTTTCATTGTAAATAAGGATAATTTGTGACAAAATATTTTCATCATAAAAAATAAAAAATAAAAAAACTTATTCATAAAAAAATTAATTTGCGATGAAAGTAACAATCGTTAATATAATTAATAGTGATGAAAATATATTCGTTGCTATTACTAACTTTTAGCGATGAAAATTTTTATCACAAAAAAATTTATTTAATAAAAAAATAATAATTGAAAAACTTTAGCGATTAATATTTACATCGTAAATAAATATTTTTCAATGAAGCTTTACATCGTTAATAATTATTTACGATGAAAAATTTTTCATCACTGTTAATTATATATTTTTTAAAAAATTAAATTATTTTTGTAAATTTTTTACAATGAATATTTTTTCAGTAATAATTTCATTGCTAATTATTTTTTTTAAATTTTTAATATATTTTTTTAAGTTATATGTATTATATTTTTTATAAATTAAGAAATTTGAATAAAAAATTTGTACAATAAAATGATAAATAAATTTTTATTATTTTATTATATCAAATTAAAATTATAAGAATTTTAAAAGAAATACATCAAAGAACCGTCACATATCGGTATGTGGGGAACAATGTGGGGATGGAGAATGCTCGACGAAGCTCGAACTGACGATGGAGCTCGGACCAACCTGCTGCTACCTCAGCATCTGGATCGTCTGCTCCATCTGCACTATCCATTCCATCATGTCGATCTGAAACTACTGATACTGGTCGATACGTGCGGTCATCTCTTGAGCTTACTGCTCAGCCTGTTGTCGATCCTCGACAGCCTGCCTCTGCACCTCCATCAACTGAGCCTGGCACATAGAATGGATCTCAGTCCTAGATGATCGTTAAGATGAAGGAGCAGTGATCCCATATCCTAGACCCCTAACATAACAGGATCTCATACCGAGCACTTGATCACAGATCTCATCATCTGTGGGTGTGGTCGAGCCCTTAGGGGTAGGCTGGGATCTCATGTCGGTCATACGATCCTGAAAATAAAAATTAAAGTTATTTTAATTTTTAATAAAGATCAAATTATGAATAAAAAATTAATTAAAAAAATTTATAAAGAGCTCCTGGCTCCCCATCATCCACTCTCCTGACCGTCGCTGGTGGGTTTGCTGGTAGATATCTATCCTATCAGGAAGCTTGCCACTCTCAGTATCTCTCTGTAATTTGAGAATTATTTAAAATTTTTTTAAATAATTAGAAAAATATATCATAATTAAAAATTTAAAAAATACGTACCATGTGCTTCATGTGGCGAGCAAATGATCTCGAACCTCCATAATGCAGCATGATCTGTCTCGCCCGATTCACCACATTCTGGGCACAACGTCTCTGTAAAATTAGCAGTAAAATTAGTAGATAATAAATATAATTTAAGAATAAATGATTAAATTATTAAAATCTAAAAAAAAATCTAGATGTGTAACCTGATATGCCGGATCCTCGTAATGCCGGCATATAGTAGTCCAATCATCAATGGTGATGCTGTCGTAGGACTGCAGCCGTGCTGCCTCCGCCCATCAGCCTGCACCACCCGGTACCAATGCTGATGCATGCGATCGCGATAATCCTTGAAGCGCAAGGATAGATGGGTATCGATCGCTCGCACCACACGATCATTCTCAAAATCGATGATGTCAAATACATCCTACCAATAACAAACATTAGAAGAATACTATGCAAATTAAATATTCGTAATATAATTTATTTTACTTGTAAGTGGGTGTAGAAAATCTATCTCTGAGCTGAGACAATATGACGCCAATCGAAGAGCGTCACCGGGGCGTAGCTCGACATATGATGCCCAGCTCGGTCTGCCATGGCTCACATCATCCCCTAATGGGTTTGGTGTAGCCGATTGGTATCTCTATCTGGAGACGCTATCCCAGGTGCTCATATCTCCAACATTATAAAGTGAGGTTCTTCGATGGACCTCCCCCTCGCCTAACCACCGATGTAGACTGATCAGAAACACAATAAATAAATCATTAATATGATCTAAATAAAAGAATCAAATTTGATTATATATAAAGTGTAATGATTAATACTACTGAGACCAGCCTCATTGGGACCTATCTCATTGGGACCCGATTCAGTCATAGTCAGCTCACTGGGACCGACTAGTGCAGGACCCTCTGAAACTAGAGTCGGTGAGGCCTTGGAGATCGGTGAAGGCACCTCAACCTCCAAGCTGTCTATAGGTAACTGTGAACCCGACCGTCGTTGTCTATCTCTTGGTGCCATATCTGCAAGAATTGAGATGTAAATAAATATAATATTATATAATAATAATAATAAAAGTTGAATAATATTCTAATAAATACAATTATATCACATACTATTATTACAACATAAAATTGAACGAAGAATAAATATCTACTCATTAATATTCGTATCTTTCTCGATGTGTAGATCTTCGTCCAAATCACAGTAATCGATATATGTATCGTCTTCTATCTCATCATCATTTATGAACTGATCGTCACCCTCCGACTCATCCAGATTAGATACAAAATCAGCTTCAACTTCGTTGGACAGGAGATCAGTCTTATTCAAAGGTGCCGTTACAAGTTCTTCATCAACCAAAAACTCGACCGATGATTGTTCTTCTTGCTGAAAAGCTTTCTCTTCATGTAAATCCAAAATTTCATCCATCTCTAATCAAGTTGGTATGTCATATATGCCTCTAGATATTATTTTTTGTACGACATACCAATTACCTTGATACTTTAGGTCCTTCAAATATATTACTTATTTCGCTTGAGTTGCTAATATGTACGGCTCATTTTGGTATCATGTTCGTGTAAGATTTACACTGATAAATTATGAATCGATATGAATCCCAATCTTTTTATTACTAATATCCCACCATTCATACTGAAATAAAAATACAGAATTACTGGACCCATACTTCTGTTCTATGATATCTACCAGTATACCATAATAATCAATCTCTTCTTCTCCTTCATATCCTGTTATAGTAATTTCACTATTCTAGGTCCGTCGTTGCATCTCAAGCTTCCTTGTGTGAAATCTCATTCCTCCAATGATACAGGATGTGTAGTGATTAACCCTTCGATCGAGACCATATGCTAAATCGTGCAACTCATCAGTTGCACTCACTTCTATATTGAAATATTTATGTTTCATCTGCATCATAAGATAAAAAATTATATTGATTGAAATAATATTATTTATAAGTAAATAAATAACGTATCACTAATGCAACTTACAAAATCACCAAATAATTTTACAAATTTTTTCTATGTCGATCATCGGCATCTGTATTATTCTTTCTACATAGTATACTCTTGTGCTCCCTGCAAGAAGTTATAATTTTTAATTTTACACCGACATGAAAAATTTTCTTGATCATTAAATAGTATCGTAAGATGCTACTTGCTCAATAAAATCTTCAATTTCTTTATAATTATTTAGAACGTAAAAATATACCTTGGATAGCTCGTTCACGTCCATAAATTCAAATTTTCTTGCACCAGTAGGTCAAACTATTTATTTAAATATAGACAATGTTGGCTCATTGTCATCCCATTCATGGTCTGCATTACGATCTGCACGATTGAATCTTGTTTCGTTATCATCAAGATACATCGAGCAGAATGTGACAGACTCAATAGCTATATATGCTTCTACTATAGATCCTTCTGGCCTTGCTTTATTACGTACATATTTTTTTAAGATGCACAAGAATCTGCAAATAAAAATAAATTTAAATTTTATAAATATATTTACATCTTATAATTGATATGACAAAATCGTATAACTTCTTTACCTTTCAATAGGATACATCCATCGATAATGTATCAGTCCGATCAAAAGAGCTTCCTCTAGAAGATGGACAGCCAGATGCACCATAACATCAAAATATAATGGTAAAATTTTTTTTTCTAACTTACAAAAAATGAATACGATATCCTTCTCTGATCTCTCAAGTAAGTTAATCTTTAATTTTCGACAATATAGTTCTCGAAAGAACACTCCCAGCTCAATCAATGCAGTTTGAACATCACCATCCAAATAGTCACGCATGACCATAGGAAGCAAATATTGCATCATCACATGGGAGTCATGACTTTTCATGCCAGAGATATTGCCGTTGTTGTTCCCAATACACCGCGATACATTTGAAGCGTATGCATAAGAAAACTTTACGATTTTGAACCATCCACAAAAATTTTTCTTTTCTTCTCCAAATAGCGAATAACATGTGGATGGCATAAAAAATCTCTCATCTCGACAAACTAAATGCAACTATGATCGGATTCTCATTTTCTATAGACCAAGATGAACTTTTGTACCATCTTTTATTTTTTTTAAAATATTTAAATAGTACCAATGATATTATCACAAATATTCTTTTCAATATGCATTACATCTATATTATGATGAAGTAGTAGCTGCTTCCAATACGGTAGTTCGAAAAAAATACTTCGCTTCATCTAATTCAGTTCAGCTTCAGTATGCTTCCACTTGCAAGTACTCAATATTTTTTTAAATCGGACATTTTCAATGACTTCAAGTTGTTCTAAAATTTTTGGTCCACTTAACTCTTTGGGTGACGGACGTCGATCGGACTTACCATCAAAGAATTGATTATAATGGATCCTCCAAGAATGATTAGCAAGAAGAAATTGCCGATGACCCATGAAACATATTTTTCATCCGTGCTTTAAATGTAAGGAGGATGAATTCTTATTGCATATTGGATATGCCAGATATCTTTTGGTGCTCCATCCAGATAAATTTTTATATGTCAAAAAATCATTTATAGTCTATAAAATTGAAGCATGCAACTTAAAATTACTTCGACTCACAGAATCATATGTCTGAACCCCATTTTTCCATAACTCCTTTAGATCATCAATCAAAGATCATAGATATACATCAATTTTATTACCTGATGCTTTCGAACTCAGAATCAACAGTGACATAAAAATAAATAGTTCTTTTATGTACTTTCAAGGTGATACATTGTATACAACTAGTATCACAGGCCACATGCTATAAGAGGTACTCATATTGCCAAAGAGATTAAATCTATTTGTCGCTAGACCAAGCTTGATATTGCGTGGGTCACTCGCAAAGTGCGGATGCTTTGCATCGAAGTCTTTCCACACTAAAGAGTCGGTCGGGTGGCTAAGTATGTTCGCCTCTGAAACCGGCTGTTCATAATGCCATCTCATTTCTTCAGCTATCTTTGTGGATATATACAATCTTTGAAGTCTTGGAATCAATGAAAAATATCTCAAAATTTTTTGAGATATCTTCTTTCCTTTTCTATTATCGATTTTGTATCTAGACTCACTATAATTCAGACATTCAGTTGCTTGTTTGTTATCCTTATAAAATAATATGCAGTCATTTTTGCAGGCATGTATAGGAGTATAGCCAAGTCCAATTTTCTGCATGTATATTTTTGCTTCAGAATATTATTTGGACAGTCTCTCTCCCTCAGACATAGCTGCTTTAATCAATGTTAAAATTTGATCAAATAATTTCTGACTCCATCAGTTCATGATTTTGATATGAAATAATTTTATCAAAAACTCTAATTTTGAAAACTTTGTACAGTTTGGATAAAGTGGCTCTCGTGCATCCCTTACAAGCTTTACAAACTGTTCAGAGGTCCTTTCTATCTCACGCTGGATATTATGTTCATAATCAGAATTACTTTCAGATGCAGCAGTATTCACCTGTACATTCGAACAAGCACCTTGATATAAATCATGTAACAATTCTCCTATACCCATATGTTCGACAGGTCCATCAGCATCACTATCATCTTCAGTATCGTCATCGTCATGCACCACCTCATTCGGATCATCCTCTCCATGCTATATCCAATAAGTGTACTTCTTATCCATACCATATTGTAGCAAATACTCCTCAACAAGTGTTATATGATGATATACCATATTGACACATCTCTTACATGGATACTTTATTCGACTAGTACTGTCAGCCTTATGCCTTACAAAGTCAATAAAATCTCAAACTTCTTTTCGGTATTCAGACAAAAAAATTTCTCTAGCATTCATCCAACTTTTGTTGATATTCATCTAACAATAAACACAAAATCATTAATAATCAAAAAAATTTTTGTGGTATTCAGGATCCTGATTTGAATTTCGGACTGAATCGCATTTCGAATTCAGCCAAAATTTCGACCTGGATCCAGATCCGGATCACTTCATACAATATAATACATATTAAAAAAAGACATGCAGACTGAATATTAACACAGAAAATGTGTGGCCCTATCCCTTTATGAAGTAAAAATGCATGATCTTATCCTTTTCAAATCATTACTAACAGGTGTGGCCCTATCTTTTTCAGAAAAATAATAATCTCATTATTGTTATTAGTGAATATTTTATCTCATTTTTGTAAAAATTTCAGCAGCATCTTCCCATGGTTCTCCAAGTATATGATGTGGATATGGTGCTCATGCACCTTATCCAACATATACCCAGAGAATAATGGACAGATAACTACTGAATACCACATAATGAAATGAAATATCAACTATTAACAATAATAATAATAATATTTTTTCAAAAAGTTTAAATATGGGATATCCAAGTTTCGATCTCGATGAAGATCGAAACTTGAACGGGAATCTACGGCTCAATGTAATTTAAGTACCATATTTGAACATATATTCGAAGATGGATTTCTAATTTATCAAAAAAGAATAACTTCTTATTGAAATTTCTTCATTAAAAATTTCAATAAAATTTTCTCTAAAATAAAAATATTTTTTTTTATTTATAAATTCAGCAGCATACAAAACAGCACATAAAATAATTTAATTATAACAAGTAACAGCAATGTGCATTGTGTTAGTGAAAAAATAATTAATCAAATAATTAAATAATTTCAGCAATAACATAAAAAAATAATATGCAACAAGTATAATAATTTCAACTCGGTCCGACCAGGCCCGACCCGAAACCGACCAGACCCGACCTCGACCCGCCCCGATCCGACCAATCCCGACCCCACCCGACCTGTCGGACCGCCCCGTCCCCATCCCCGGACCCATCCTCGAAGTCCCCGACCCGACCTGGAACCGACCCAATCCGGACCCGACCCCGACCCAGTCACAAAATCGACCCGACCCATACCCGACCTAACCCAAACCCGACCCAGCTCGGCCCACCCTGCCCCGACCCGACCCAACCCCAATCCGACCCGGATTGGACCCGAGTTGACCTGACCTAGTCACAGACCCGACCTGCCCCAGCCCGACTCTACCCAACCCGACCGCACCAACCCGGCCCGGCTCGGCCCCATCACGGACCTTGCCCCGACCCAGTCACGGACCCGACCCGGCCCTAACCCGACCTACCCGATCCCGGCCCCATCCCCGGACACATCCCCGAAGGCCCCGGCCCAACCCGAAACCAACCCGAACCCTACCAGACCCGACCCGCCCCATCCCAGCCCGATCCGCCCCAGCCCGGCCTGGCCCGAACTTGACCCGCCCCGACTCCACCCGACCTGCCCCAGCTTGACCCGACCCGAACTCGACCCGACCTGGCTCGACCTGTACCTGACTTGATCCGAACTTGACCCGACCTGGCACGCCTCGCCCCACCCCGACCTGGCCCCAACTCGACCCAGACTGGACTCGACCTGGCCCGGCCCAGTCACAGACCCGACCCACCCCAGCAAGACCCGACCCGGCCCACCCCGCCCAGCCCCGCCCCTACCCGGACTGGACCCGATCTAGACTGGACCTGACCCGACCCGACCCTGTCACAGACCCTACCCGCCCCAGCCTAACCCTACCTGGTCTGACCCGCACCAACCTTGCCAGGCCCAGCACGACCTGAAAATGACCAGGCCTGGCCCGACCCCGCCCCATCACGGACCTGGCCCGACCTAGTCACGGACTCGACCCGGACCCGGACCTGGCCATGGCCCGACCCTGCAGAACTCATCATCGGCCCGTCGGTGCCGGACCACCATCCCCATCCCTGGTCTCGACTTGTCGGACCCAGCCCGCAGGCCCCACGGCCTCGACCAGCAGGCCCCATGGCTCCGGACCGCAGGCCATGCGGCCCCAGCTTGCCGGACCCAGCCCGTAGGCCCTGCGGCCCCTGCCAGCAGGCCCATGACCCCGGATCGCAGGCCCCGTGGCCCTGAACCGCCATCCCTAGCCTCGGCCAGCCGGCCCCGTCATCATCCTTGTCCCCAGCCTCGGCTCGAACCCCCCCCCAAAAAAAAGGAATAAGCTCACCTCGATGGCGGCGCTGGTGACGACTGGTGGAGCGAACGGTGATGGCGGTCGGATACAGAGAGAGGTGCGGGATGCCGGGGGGGAGGGAATGCGAGAGAGAGAATGTCGAGTGAGGGCGGGGGGGGGGGGCAGAAAATGAGTTTCAGATAGGACATGATGGGATGCGGGGTATTAGCGACGAAAATTTTCATCGCTAATAATTTATTTTCATCATAAATAATTTAAATAAAAAAATATTTTGTGATGAAAATAAGCTTTTCATCGCTAATAACTTAACTAGTGATGAATAATTTTTCGTCGCTAATATTTCCCACCCAAAAAAAATTTTGCTAAATTTTTTTTTTTTAAAAATTTTTTTATCGCTAATAATTCCTTTTCATCATCAATAATTTAAACAAAAAAAATTATGCGATGAAAATAATACTTTCGTCGCTAATAACTAACTAGTGACAAATAATTTTTCGTCGCTAATATTTCCCACAAAAAAAAATTTTGCTGGAAAAAAATTTTCCCAAATATATTATTTACAACGAAAATATATATTTCCATTGCTAATAGCCCTAAAATTTTATTTACGATGATTATTTTCATCGCTAATTATGTTATTAACGATGAAAATTTTCTTCCGTGGCTAATAATTACTAAAAAAGATTTTCTCATTTATAAATTTTTAATAAGTAATTATATGATACTCGCATTATTAAATTTATTCAAATCCAACTGATAAGATAGACGGCAGGACTACATTGATTCACTGAAAGTGAGTTCAAAGATATTTGATTGCAAATTTTTTAATTCAGGATTTTCTGTGAAAAATAATGATATTTGAGAGGTCAAAAAATAGAACTAGACCTCTTTAGCACCAGAGCCCAGATATGGGGTGCAAAATTTTTTCTTGATCTACTGCCATATTATCCTTTTTATTTTTTTCTTTTGTTTATTAAGTAAAATGGATGGAAGACCAATCAAAATCGGGCAAAAGCATGATTCAAACTAGGGGTGTCAATGGGTCAAATTGTGTTTGGTTTACATGCAGGTTGAAGTAGGTTCGACCCATATCCCACATATACTTTTCCTTCATCCATATCAGCTCATCAATCTTTCTAAATTTTTATTCATTACTTATGTGTATAACTAAGAAATAAAATAAAATGAGGTTTTCAAAGATCACAAGCAATAAAATTAAGATTTATCTTTAAATATATCATTATAAATATAATAAACATAAAATTTAGTATATATGATAATTATAAACTAACTAATGATAAAACTAGATAAAATGTACTCATATATTCTAAAATATCTTGGCCCACTCTGTCCATTATTCTTATAAAATTTTTAATTTTAATATTTATTATTTTTTATAAGTTATTTATAATTTTTTTATGATAAAAATTTTTATTATTCTTTTTTTTTAAATTATATCTGGTATTTTAAGTATGATTTCAATAATTTTTTTAAATTTTTAAAATTTTTAAACCATTAGTGACAAAATTTTCCATCGTTAAAAGTCATGCTTATGATTGAAAATTCATTTTCCATCACTAATAGTTTAGTTTTTGAAATTTATTTTTTTTATTTTTTAAGTATTGATGATGATCAAAATACATCATAAATAAGTAATGATTTTGCGACGTTAATTCATTTTATGATCACAAATAGTTCATTATTCATGATAAAAAATTTTCATCATAAATTATCTTTTATTTTTAAATTTTTAAAATATATTTATTTGTGATAAAAATTATTTTTTCCTTCATAAATAATAATTATTAACAAGAAAATTAGTTTCATCACAAATATTATGTAATTTTAAATTTTTACTTTTTCTAATTATTTGTGACCAAATAATTTGGTCGTAAAAAATATCTTATTGACGATAATTTTTTTTAGTTGCAAATACCTTTCTTTTAGAATTTTAAAATTTTTATAAATTTTTTAGATATTAGCAATGGAAAATAATATTTCATTGCAAATATTTAATTATCTATGATATTTATCTTTTCATCATAAATAATCTTTATGTTTTAAATTTTTAAATTATCTAACTTTTTAAAGTATTAATGATGAAAATATTTATCATTAACAAACTTTATTTGCGACATAAATTTTTTTATCATAAATAATTAAATTATTTACGACTGCTATTTACATCACAAATAATCAAAAATATTTAATTTTTTATTTTTCTTCAAATATTAGTGATGAAAATTTTTAGTTATAAATTATAGGTATTTGGCGACGGAATTGTTGTTTTCATCGTAAAAAACTTAACTATTACCGATGAAGCATATATCATCACTAATAATTAAATATTTATAATTTTTAAAAAAATATTTATTTATGATGAAAATATTCATAAAAAATAATCAATTAATTATGATAAAATTATTTTTTTCATCGCTAATAGTTTTTTTTGCGACTGATTTCTTTTGTCGTCATAAATATTTCTTTATTTTTGATGAAAAATTAATTTTATTGTTGATATGGTTATTTGCGAGAAAAATATTTTTCATCATAAATTAATTCACCGCTAAAAATTACTTTCCTTGTAGTGTCACGTTATCATCAAATAATGAGACTAATTAAACTGTAATATTAAATAATCAGTAATAATTTCTAACCTTTTTGTACATAGAGGTACATCATGTATAGAATTTATTAATATTTTATTAATAAAATTAGCAATATAGATATCAAAAAATAATAAATTTTTATATCTATGGATCTAGAAAAAATTCTATCCTTAATACCTAAATTACTATCTTATTCTAATCAAATCTCAAAACTAATCACTCCTTATGGATAAAACTAATTATTTCTATGATTTAATTGTAATTTTATTCATATGCTATGACTCTTTATTTTATAGTCTTTATGTTGTTCTTACTATATCCAGGATGCTATGGCTATTCTTGACATAATAAATTCACTAATTTTATATAGCATTTAATATATTATCATCAATATGATAATATGCCTATAATTTTTTATTTATATATAAATAAATTAAATAGCACATAAATTAACCATATGATGTGCAATTTACACTTTTATGCAATAAAACTATATAACAAGGATCTTATCATAATTATCATATGACTTTTATCCAATAAAGTTTGTTATGAGGACTTAATAATAATTTAGGGGTCTTTATAAATAAACTTCATTATAGGAATGGAAATGCAATTTACAAGGATGTTTATGGAATTAATTTTTTATCAAGGACTAAACATCAAAAGCCCTTAAACCAAATTAAATCAGCTGAATTTGGTTTGGTTCAGTCGGTTTATTAAGGGGTTAATGGATTAACAGATTCAGGTTTATAGGTCAAAACCTAAAATCTAAAACCCAAACCCACTTCTTTCTTCTTCTTCTTTCTTTCCCTTTCACTATTTCTTGATCTGATGCAGCGGAGGAGGTAGAAGCTTGATGCCCCCTCTTTGGCCATGTCCTGATTTGCGGCCATCAGAAAAGGCCTAATCGACTGACTGTCGCAATTTCTCAAGACCAACATCAGTTTTTTGATGATTGAGAGGTTCCTCCCTTCATCCTTTTGCTGATTAGAAGTTGTGGAGGTGGCGAAAGCTGGATGCCCCCTCCTCGACAAATCCTCATTTGCCAGTGATCGAGAGATGGGAGACTTGATCAGAGACTGGTGGTGGAAATGAAGAATTGAGAAAATAATCACTTGGATGCTTCACGGAGCCAGTGGTGCTTGCATATCTCTGATGCTAAGTCATTGGCCGACCACAGTAGCAGCTAGCCTAAAGCCCTCTCCCGATCATCGATGTGCTAGCGATGATCAATGTTATAGGAGATCAGTTCATACATGTCGAAGAACATGACCCCTATTCAGTGCCTCAGCTCACTGTCAGCCCATCCCAGATAGTCGTTAGCAACTTGTTCGGTCACCACAGTGAGAGGAGGAGGGCACGACGGTGGGAAAAACATGTGTTGTCATTCCTCTTCCACTCATTTATATATTTATTCATTTATTTATTGAAACAATAATTTTAGATCACAAGCCCAATAAAAATAAATAAATAAATAAAATATCTATTGCCATAGAATCTAAGAATGGTTTCTAGATCATGATGACTCTGATCATAAGCAACTGACTAGGATGAACGGTCATTTAGATCTACATCCATGAAATCTTTATGTGGACATAAAGTCTGCAACCTTCAAGCTAAGTAACCTATCAACTTTGATACCACAATCTAAAAATTTTATGGGGTAATAAAACTTACATGAAGATGAAGCCATCGAAATCGAAGCCGTCGAAACTATCTAGGATCTTGAAATCACCCTGTGTCGAATCACCCTGTAACCTATAACCATAAGAGAATCAAGTTGGATGTGTTGTACTCATCCCAAATATTGGAGACTTGACGTGGTCCATTTGTAACCTAATCACTAAAGATAATTTAAGATAATTAAGATGATAATGAATAATTAAAACTCTTTTGAGATTAAGATAGACTCAAGTCAAAATAAAGACTCCACTATATATGATTGTGCTTCTTTGATAGAAAGAAGTTGTGTTAATCTAAAAGAGTCTCTAGTCTAGCCTATAAATATAGCCTATGACTCTCCATCAAGTATAGGCTTCAAAATCCTCTGGCATAGACTAGAATATCTCTTTTATAGTATTCTTTTGTAGGATAGAAGCAAGATAGATTCATCTTTCGGTATTCTCATAACTTTCTTCATCTTTGATTCATTTTGGGTTTGAACAATAATGGCTAAAGATATATTTATATCTATATTTAGATTAAATTTTCTACATTCAGTGGTATCAGAGCCTCCTCTTTGCTATTTTGTTTAGTCTATATAGATTTGTAATCTTGATGAAAAATTCATATATATATGTTCATTTTTGGCATATTAGAGATTATATGATTATTATTGACAAATAAAATGAAGAAAAAAAGAATCTCTATTTCTTCTTTCGATAGTCATTGGGGCGAGTCTTGAAGCCACGACGTTGAATGTAGATTTGACCCTGGTCACTTGCTTGTGATCATAATTGTCACGATCTGGATCCATTCCTGGATTCCATAAAGAATTTATAATTTTTATTTATTTATTTTTTAAAAGATCTTGATCATGTATTTTATCGGTGCTATAGTTGATAAAAATAAATAAATAAATAAAGATAGAAAGGGAATCAGCGAGAGGGGAAGAACAGAGGTTCTCTCATAGCCGTCCTGCCTCCCTGCAGCCATCATCTGACGATCATCCATGGTTAACTACGGAGTCCCTTTCCCAACCATCTTGCCAGAATAATAAAAATAAAATAAAACAAAATAAAGGTCAAAGGAGAGGTGGAATGGTGCAAACCTTGGACACCGTGGTGCCCTTCTCATCTCATCTTGTTGATTGGACTCCAGTCAAACTCCGACTGCCATGGGATGGGCCGATGGCAAGTTCCATGGAGTTACGGCATCGAAGACCTCTCCTCCATTAAAGTAATAAAAAAAAAGAAAGGATGGTGGGAAGAGAGGATGGACTTGCCAGATTTTGATATATTGGTGGTCTTCTCTCTTACTTGTTGGAGGCAAAACCTCACCAGACCCTTGCAAAGATGGCGGCATTCACCGATTTGGTATTTTTTGATGGTTGCCAATCAAAATTTTTGAGAATCCATGGTTTTTCAAATTCCCTCCCATGGGCACCGATGGTTAGGATGGCACATCGGTGGCACATCGATGGTCTAGAAAAATTACCTACCACTGGTACACCAGTAGTTAGAATGATAGTCTCAGACCAGCCACCAATGGTTGAGAATGGCCCATGGCTCGTCGATAGGGATTAGGAGAAGAGATCGTCGACAAAAGAGGGTTTAGGAAATTTGATCGAAAAAATAGGAAGAGGAAGAAAATAAGGGCCTAATAGTTTTGGATTTTGAGTTTTGACCCAAAATTTGAAATAGGTTATCCATTTTCTTAAACAAGATATTTTGCAATCTAACCCCAAATAAAATATTTAGTAAAGGCCCTTTTCGATAATTGACTGAATCAGACCAAATTGAGCTGGTTGAATTGGATTTAGGGGTGTTTTGCAATTAAGCCCCTAATAAAGTATATATTATTTAAGGTTCATTTTCTTAGATAGAGACTTTTGCAATTTGGTCTCGGATAAAGTATTTATTGCATAAAGGTCCTTCTAAATTGAAATTTCTTCCCTGTAATCTAACTTTATTGTATAAAAGAGTCTAGATTATTATTTCTTTGTGATCATGATGAAGATAAAAATCATAATAAACTTTTATATGGTTATTTAGGATTTTTCAATACCATATTAAAGTTAGTGCATTTATTATGTTCAGTAGTCACAGCATCTTGGATATAATAAAAACTACATAAAGGCTATAAATTAAAGAGTAATGAAATGTGAATAAAATTATAATTAAATTATAAAAATAATTAACTTTATCCATAAGGAGTGATTATTTTTATGATTTAATTGAAAATAAGATGGCAATCTAGATGTTAAATATAGATTTTTTCTAAACCCATAGGTATAAAAATTTACCATCTTTTGATATTTATATTTCTGGTTTTACTAATAAAGTATTAGTGAATTCTATGTATGATGTACCTCTACCCACAAGAAGGTTAGAATTTGCTATTGAAATTAATTATTTTAGATTATAGTTTATGCTTCATAGCACTAAAATTTTCTATACTTATTATTGATGCTAATCCTACTGCATATATTAATGATGCTGTCCTTATTTCAATGTTAAGTGGTGATAATTTTTTGAATAGAAAGATAGTATTTTTTACACTCTTGAATATAAAGATCTTGACCTAATACTTCATATGGATGAACCATTTATTCTCACAGAATCAAGTACGCTACAACAGATTTTGACATACGAGAAATAGGAGCGATCCGATCGCTTGAGTTTGATTCTCATTAAGTTTCGAGTGCCTAAAAGTATTAGGGGTTCATCTCTCAATGTGATAAGGTTGAATTTTATGAAGGCCATTGAAGAATGGTTTGAAAGTTCTGATAAGATATTGGTCAGGATCCTAATGATGAGACTTTCAGGTATGAGATTTGATAGCACTGAAGGTGTACATGACAATATTATGGAAATGAGAGATATTGCTACTCAACTTAAATCTTTAAAAGTTAAGATTTTTGATTCTTTTTTAGTTCATTTCATTTTAAATTCTCTATCGATAAAGTATGCCCTTTCAAGATTTTCTATAAGAGCATGGCTCTTTCAAGATTTTCTATAACACACATAAAAAAATGGTTTGTTAATCAACTTTTGACCATGTGTATTTAAGAGGAAGAAAGATTGAAATAACATAAGTAAGATATAAAATATGAAAGTACTAGTCTTGCTACTCATGACAAAGAAAAAAAAGAAGAGGTGTTCCCAAGAAAAGAAGGATGCTACAATGCCAATGAAGTACTATGGCAATAAAAATGGAAGTTTTTTTTATAAGAAAAAATGATACATGAAGAAAACTACATAAAGTATAAGAAATGACTTGAAAAGAAAGATACTTGTATCTTTAGTATGTCATGAATCCTTTTCTATTGATGTTTCTAATAATACTTGATAGATTGATTCTGATACTATAATTCACATTGCCAATATCATGCAGAGCTTTCTCAATATAAGGGATCTGAAAGGAAGTGAATAAAGTATCCATATCAGGCAATCAGATACGTTCACATGTGGAAGTTGTGGGAGCCTTTAGATTAATTTTGAATTCTGATTTTGTTTTAGATCTTAAAAATATTTTTTATACCTCTAGTTTCCTTAGAAATTTAATTTTTATTTTCAAGTTGATAAATATTAGTTTTGGTTTTCATTTTGAGAATTTTATAGTTAATCTTTTTTGGAATAAAATTATTATTGGCACTGATTTTTTGATGGATGATTTATATAAATTAAATATAAATCTGAATTTTGAATGCAATCATTCATCTATGTATAATGATAATATTGGCATAAAGAGGAATATTAAGTATTAAAGAGAACTCTTCAAGTTTATGTCACCAAAGATTAGCCCATATCTCTTTAGAGAGAATAAAGAGGTTTGTGAATAATGATATTTTAAAAGATGTTGATTTTACTATCTTTGACACTTGTTTGAGTTGCATAAAGGAAAAACAAACTAACAAGTCCTCTAAAGGTTGGAAATCATACATACTAATGTATATAGATAATTTTTTACTTCCTATTTTAATGGTCATAGACATTTTATCTCATTTATTGATGACCATACCTGGTATATATATCTTTACCTTCTATTTGAAAAAAATAAGGCACTAGATACCTTTAAGATTTATAAAATAGAAGTAGAGAAATAAATGGATAAGAAAATAAAAATCATAAGATTTAATAAAGGTGGAGAGTACCATGCAATGTATATTAAAAAAAATTAATTGGTGAGCTCATCTGGTAAGTTTCTTGAAGAAGAGGGGATTATTGCCCAATACACAATGCTTGGAACACCACAATAAAATAGTGTGGTAGAAAGAAGAAACTATAAACTAATGGATATAATAAAAAATATGATTAGTAATTCTAATATTTCTTTATCTCTTTGAACTGAAGTTTTAAAGACTAAAGTATATGTCTGAAATAAGATTTTATCGAAGGTAGTACCTAAAACTTTTTTTAAGTTGTGAAAAGGATATAAACTGAGTTTAAGTCACCTATACATTTGGGGATATCCAATTGAGGTGCGAATTTATAATCGATAATTAAAGAAATTGATCTCTAGAATGGTAAGTGGCTATTTTATTGGCTATGCAATAAATTCTAAGGAATATAGATTTTATTGTCTTACCATGTATCCAAAATAGTTAAAGCTAAAAATACTAAATTTCTTGATGATTATGAACTTAATGGGAGTGGTTTTCCTCATAAGGATGAATTTGAGAAAATAAGAGATCAAATTGATCAACCTACAAAAGATATAGAATTGATTGTTATTCAAGAAGATCCGTGAACAACTAATTCAAGAACAACCACCCATGAATAGCAAGTTCATATTGAGCTTACTACTAAAAATACTCAAAATATAGATATAGTAGGATTAAGAAAATCCTTAAAAGAAAAAAGACATGCAATTCCTGGTGATTACATTATCTATCTACAGGAATTTGACTTTGATGTTGGGTTTGATAATGATCCTATGTCATTTTTACAAGCCATGTGTTAAAACAAATCTACATACTGGTATGATGCTATGAAAAATAAGATGGAATCTATGACTAAAAATCAAGTCTGAAATTTTATTGAATTATCTAAAGGTGCTTCAGCTATTGGCTGTAAATAGATCTATAAGACCAAAAGAGACTTTTTAGATAAAATTGAACAATATAAAGCAAGATTTATAGTTAAAGGTTTCACTCAAAAAGATGGTGTTGACTATTATGAACCCTTCTCTCCAGTTTCAAAGAAGGATTCATTAAAGATAATTATGGCTTTAGTAGCTCTTTTTGATTTAAAGTTACATCAAATAGATGTGAAAATGATATTTCTAAATAAAAATATAGAAGAGACAATGTACATGACTTAGCCTGAATGTTTATGTACAGATAAAAATAGTCATGTTATTTGCAAGTTAAAGAAATCTATATATAGACTTAAATAGGTCTCCTACCAATGGTATATAAAATTTTATGATATTATTAGCTATTTTGATATTATAAAAAAATATTATAGATCAATGTATATACCTTAAGGTTAGTGGGAATAAGTACATATATCTGATTCTATATGTAGATGATATATTACTTACAAGCAGTGATTTTGGTTTACTAAAGGCGATAAAACTATTTCTTTCTTAAAACTTTGAAATGAAGGATATGGATGAAGTCTCTTATGTCATTTGCATAGAGATTCGTAGAGATAAATCATAAAGAATTTTAGATCTATCTTAAAAGGTCTATATCAAAAAGATTTTGGAAATGTTTAAAATGATAGATTATACTCCTATAGTTGCACCTGTTATGAAAGGTGATAAATTTAGTCAAAGTCAATACCCACAAAATGAATTAGAAAAAGAGCAAATGAAGAATATTCCATATGTATCTGTAGTGGAAAGTTTAATACATGCATAGATCTGTATAAAACCTGATATTACATATGTAGTAGAAATTTTGGATAGATACCAAAATAATTATGACCTTGATCATTGGAAAGCTCCAAAGAAGGTTATGTGCTATCTATAAGAAACCAAGCATTATATGCTTACTTACAGATACAGTGATCATTTGAAAGTGATTGGTTATTCAGACTCAGATTTTGATGGATATGTTGATACAAAAAAGTTTACTTCAGAATATTTTTTTTTCTCTAAAAGTGCTGTATCCTAAAAAAGTTATAAGCAATCTATAGTTGCTTCATCTACTATAGAGGTAAAGTTTGTTGCATGCTATAAGGCTACTTACGGATAATATAGATGAGGAATCTCATTTCTGATTTGAGAGTTGTCGATTTTATTGCAAAGTCAATAAGGATTTATTATGACAACTCCACTGTAGTTTTTTTTAAGAATAATAAAAGTGAAAGTCGCAGCAAGCATATTGATATAAAATATCTTGCTGCTAAAGATCACGTCAAGAAGCATGAAGTAGATATTTGAGATATCAGTACTGAATTAATGATTACGGATCCTAAGGATTATCGATCAAATAGTTTAGAGATTATGTAGATCATATGAAAATCATTAGTTCAATTTTTATTTGATTTACTTATTGTATAATACTTATGATTGATATTTTTAGAAATAAAGGATATCTTTTTATTTTGTGGACATAAAGTTCATGCCATAAAGTTAGACTTTAAATAGCTTATAAGAAGTTATTCATCAAAAAAAGTATAAAATACTTAAATAAAGAGTATCATGTATTGTAATACATGAAGGCGAGGATTCAATTTATAGGATATGTTCGCCATAATTCATGTATTGAAATCATATATATATATATATATATATATATATATAAAATAATACTCTATGGAGGAGCGTTGGGGTGTTGCCAACTCAGCTTCTCAAATGAGTTTGGTTGTACCGAAAAATATTGAAAATCTCTACCGATTTAAGGAAGCCCCCTATGAAACGTAGCTACTCGAGCCTCCGCGGCTTCGCACGAGCATCGGCGAACCCCAACCATCGTCCAAGCTTCCTTATTTGGTCACTCCAAGCCGACGACTGTGCGAGCACTAGCGACCACCTGCAGTTGGGGTTGGGGAGGGGAGGGGATGGCGATGGGGTGGGGTCGCATAGGGGATGGGAGTGGGGTTGGTGGCGTTGGAGCCAGGGAAGGAGAGGGGAGGGGGTTTGGTGGTCACATAGAATCGGGTACGATACGGATGGTAGGTATGTCATAGATACCGGTGGGGTGGGGCCAAATTGATAGCATCGGAGCTGGGGGAGGGGAGGGGCGGTTGTTGGTGCTCGCGCGAAGCCATGGGGTTTCGGATTTGCCGGGGCTGAGAGAGGAAACAGGAGGGGATGGTGATAGGATGAGGCCGCAGAGGGGAAGGGAAGGGGGTTGGTGGTGTCGGAGCTGGGGGACGTGGCGGGGGGTGAGGGGGAGACGGCGGGAGGAAGGGAAGGCAAGGGAGAAAAAGAAAAAAAATTGGGAGGGGAAGAAAAAACATTATTATTTTATTATTAATAATTTAAAATATTATTTTTTTAGGGTATTAATTTTAAAAAAATATTTGGAGAGGGGGAGGAAAAAAGAAAAAAGTAAAAAAAATATTATTATTTTATTATTAATAATAGTTTGAAGTAGAAGAAAAATATTAATTTAAAAATAATAATAAAATTATTATTTTTTAAAATATTATTTTAAAAATACTATTAATAATTATAACATATTATTTTCAAAAAATTATTTCAAAAAATTAATAATAAAATATTATTTAAAAAAATATTATTTTTAAATAATAATAAATATATTATTTTTATAATATTATTTATTATTAATAATAATTTAAATAATAATAAAAAATAGTAATATCAAAAAAATTATTTTCATACATCTGACACAGACTGCAATGAGGTGAGGCCATGGGGGGTAGCATAGATGGCCGTGATTTGGGTCTCATGCTGTGGGGGTGGGGGCGATGGGAGGAAGAAAAAAATATTTAAAAAGAGAGAGAAAAAGATATTATTATTTTATTATTAATAATAATATGAAACTAAAAATATTAATTTTAAAATAATAATAAAAATATTATTTTTTAAAATATTATTTTAAAAAATAATATTTTTATTATTAATTTAAAATATTATTTATATAATAACATATTATTTTTAAAAATTAATTTTAAAAAATTAATAATAAAATATTATTTTAAAAATATTATTTTTTAAAATAATAATAAAAATATTATTTTTAAAATATCAATTTATTATTAATAATAATTTGAATAATAATAAAAATATAATAATATCTGAAAAATAGGATAACAATATCTGAAAAATTATTTTTGTGCATCCGACCCCGTGTAATGCACAGGTCTTTGACTAGTTTTTTATTTAAGCAAAAGTTTTGATTTGAATTATTTTATTGGTCATCTTAGGAACTTGATGTGGCTCACTTATAACCTAATCATTAAAGATAATTTAAAATAATTAAGGTGATAATGAATAATTAAAACTCTTTTGAGATATAAATAGACTCAAGTCAAAATAAAATCTCCACTATGATTGTACTTCTTTGATGCAAGGAAAAAACTATGTTAATCTAAAAAGGCCCCCAGTCTAGCCTATAGTCTATGACTCTCTGTCAAGTTAGGCATTGAAATCCTCTGGTATAAACTAGAAGAACTCTTTTGTAATATTTTTTTTTGTAAGATAAAAATACGGCAGATTCATCTACAAGATTATCTTTCGGTATTCTTACAATTTTGTTCATTTCTAATTCATTTTGGGCTTGAATAACAATGACTAGAGATATCTTTATCTTCAAATGTGGATTAAATTTTCTACGGGATGTCCTCTTTACTGTTTGTTGAGGAGTCCCTTGATTTTTCAATCTCTAATCCGAGTATATCCGATGGGGAAGATCTCACAAGCTCTCCAATGAGTCGAGCATCAAATCCATAGGAGTCCTTTTATAACGTGTCTTATCCATCAGAGGTAGTATATGAATCAATCGTAATGATTGGAAGATGGATGTTATTCATGATGGTTGTGTAGAGCTCAACTTTATTAAACTATCAAAATATCCCTATCACTTTATCAGAGGTTTGTCTTTAATCAGAGTCCAGATCAATCATAAAACATGTAAAATGAATCCCAATATGTTAGTGTGAGCCGCATCTGGATGGATTTAATTAGATAAATTATAATAAACATATATTTGTTTTTTTTTTTGAGGGGGGAGTAAAACCGCATGTTTGGGTTTGTATATTATTTTAGGTATAAAACAAATATTGACGTCATGGTATTTGGTTCCTCACAAGATTCTTAGGGGGTGTTTGGTTGAAGGAATAAAGATATAGAATGGGAATGAGAATGGATGACTCCAATTTCAGTTGTTTGGTTGGGGGGGAGTCCCACTCCGATTCTCATTCCAGAGAAGAATGGGAATGGCTTAATTCTCTATAACTGAATCAGGATCATCCCTATGGGAGTCAAAGCCTCAATCCAGTGGAAGGAGATATTTTTTTTTTTTAAAAAAAAACATCCATCGGTTGGGTGGGGAGGTGGTGTCCGCGGGTGGGTGGGGGAGCACGGAGGTGTGGCGGGGGCGGGTGGGGGTTTGGTGGCGCGGAGAAACCACGGGCCGTAGGGGGCAGTCGTGAGCCGTGGTAGGGCCAGGTAGGTGGAGGAGGGTGCGATGACACGAAGAAAGCACTGGCCGCAAGGGGCAGGGGGCGTGGAGAAGCTTTGCGATCAGTGCGAAGAGCAATCGGTGGTGGTGGTGAGGATCTTCGAGCTTTTGGATTTGAAGAATGAAGGAGTCAAGGAGAACGAGTCGGTCCCCACCGACAGTCGGAGTTGACCAGATTATCCCAATTTTTGGGTCAAAGAGGACCAGGGTGCTGGGCGAGCATGGTTGGCTCGCTAGACGGGTGGGGAGGAGGGAAGGTGGAGGACTGCGAGCTCGAGTTGGGTGGAGTTGAAGCGGAGGAAGCCCAGGGAGAAAACATCGTTCGGGTCAGCGAGGAGAGGCTGGAACTTAGAATAGGATGGGTTGTGGGTGGCCAAGAAGCTTCTCTCGATCTGTTTGGCCAGCAAGGATGCCGCATTTCCAACTCAAGCTGATCCTGCGATGATGGAGCCATAAATGGTGGGTGGCCGGGGGTGGGGCAGAGCAGCGGAGGAGTCGGGGATGATGGGTCGCCGGGGTTGGAGGGCGCACGCGGCGGAGGAGCTTGTGTGGCGTCGGGGTGGGGTGGGCACGGATAAGGCACGGGGAAAAGGAGCTCCGTGCCTTCTTCTATTTTTTTTCTTTTTTTTCCTATTTTTTTTTTATTTTTCATAATATTACTCATATTTTATATTTTATTTATAAAATATTTTATCTCTTATTTAAAAAAATTATTTTATATAAAAATCTATTTTGATTTATATTTTCAAAATAAAGATTCATTTCGATTCCTATATTTAGATGAACCAAACAACGATAATGGAAATCATTCATTCCGATTTCAATTCCGATCACAAATCAAATACTTCGGAAGATTTGATCATTTCGATTTCGATTCCAAACCATTTCGATTCCTATTCTTATTTTGATTTTGGTTATGAACCAAATGCCCTTTAATTCCTCTGGAAGAATGTAAGTGCCATCCTGAAGTTTCTGGATCATGATAATTTATGGTTTTTCATAAAGAATGCTTGGGATTCTGGATCATGGTATCCGGCTTCCAGACAACAATTTTCATTCCTGCCAAGGCTTCTGAATCCACTCCCTCTTGGACTCGCTCTCAGTTCATTCTTTCGACCCATCCTTTTCTTTTTCTCTAATTGAAGTCCTAAATAAAACCCGGATCTGTAATTGTCTTGAATAAAAAACAATATAAATAGAAATCCTTATTAAAAAGAGCTGAAGTGGCTGTGCCAGTGGATAGCCACTTGAGGACGCACGTAAAGCCTTAGGCGTACCGTCTTTACCTAACAAGTTCTTCCCAGCCAGGCTGTTAAAGATATTCGCGGCATCATGGTTGTACGATGAGATACTTTTGAGCCAAGGCACGAGCCCCTCTTGTCCCTTTATCTCCCGTTAAGAACACCCTCTCTCAAATTGTATCTCACTTATGGAGCTAATAAGCACCCAGAGTCTGATGCATTGACGTCTGTAAAAGCTGAGAATTGGTACGGTGAAAAGATTCGTCACAAAGATGCACCTTGCATTTCCTTGGGAGTTTAGCTACGGACTCCTGGACGCAATTCAGGTAAGCTCACATGTGTCTATCGCAAAGATTTTTGACCAAAGAAATTAAACTTTTCGTTGCTCTCTCGTAATTATAGATAAAGAGCGTTTTCAGATCCTGGCTCAGAAATTATATTTATTGTTATTACACACAAATTAGAATGCAGCACAATTTACTCATCATTACGAGTCTAGAAGAATCAGTATCCATATAGTATATATGTCAGGAAATCCTTCTTGTAACTTGGGAAGGTGAAACATGCTTTCCGTTCCTACAATTTCAGGGAAGATACACTTAAAACAGCTTCAAGGACCGCGCACTGCACTAAAATAAATGCTGCATGGCCTTTTGTTATTTTATAATTACATACATGATACATGCCTTTTTTATTTTTCTGTAAAGCAGCAAAGTTCTACAACTAAACATAGCTCCAAACAAGTAACTAAAAAGAAGTAACTGGAAGGTGAGAATCCTAGAGATCAACCACTACGCCCAGATGATGATACCACCTGGCCGGATTTATTAAAGCCAGGTGGTCACCCACCACAATTCCTTTCTTTGTTCCTCTCTGGGTCAGGCTCATCTCTAAGGCTCACCTGCTAAACGAATTAAAGGAGTCTTTTGCGTTCCTTTAGTTAATCTCCTACACACTCCTTTCCAACATCTCTTGATACCTCTTGAAGGACTCCAGCTTCTGCATCCTTATCTGCCTATGAAACCTTCTTATGAACACATCAGCCACATGGTCGATCTCGTCCTCGAGGATGAACTCTGAACCATCCTCCTTGGAGTTCCTAACCAGATCGATCACCGATCCAGTGGTGTCACCAAGTCCATCATCATCATCATCCTCATCATCAAATAGTGAGTGCGTAAGGTCTGGATAATCATCATCATCATCATCGCAGTTTACTGCCTCAGTATGTGTGGTGCTTGGCGTAGCCTCGTTTTCTCTTGCATTATAAAGCACTATGGCCTTGCCGTAGTCCTCAGTGTTGGTGGGAGTTTCTTCACCTTTCTCTTGGCCCATCAGTGCATGGATCTTATGGTTGATTGCACTCATCAACAGCTTCTTGTGCCGAAGCAGTCCGAATATGAGGAGCCGGCTCTTCATGGCACCAGTTTTGCTCTTCACGGCCATAGACTTGGCCTTCACCACGTTGACAATAACAGAGAACACCTGCTTGAGGAAGTTGGAAGCCTTGTTCTTCATCTTTGCAGAACTGAGGTTGGAGAATATGCACAGAGCTGGAAGAGATGAAGGGAGGGGAGTGTCCAAAAGAGGTTCAGAATTTAAGTGCTCAGGCATGAAATATGGCTCGGAAGAAAGAGATGAAAAAAGTTGGCGGAGTTTTAGACACAGAACAGGCTCCAAGGAGTACTGCTAACTTGCTGAATTTTTTGAGAAGGAAAAGGATATGTTCATAGAAACTGGTAGTGGTTTACTGGTTTAGTATGAAACAGGAAGAGGGATGATATATAGGTTATTACAAACTACAGAGATACAAAGAGGTGGTTGTTTTGGCATGGAGGTTGTCCTGTGGGGATCGATGGGTATTTATAGAGGCGGGGAGGAAGGTGGTGTGCTACTTCTGCTCATGTGAGTGGTGATTAGACTTAGTGGGAAAGCTCTCAAAAGCTAGGAGTGGGCACGAAGAAAACGTAGTAAAGTTGAAAGGGTTAAAGAAAAGCAAGGACAGAACCGACAGAGCACGAGCACAACACGAGAAAGAAACCAAGCAGATAAAGCAGTTTTGGTGGCCACTTGTGATGGGTTAGAGTTTGGTTGGGGTTGGAGCCTTGGATTATTTGACCGCATGACTACTGTTGGTTTCGGGCCATTCGCTTATTCTTCAGTGACTGAAGTATCCCACAGAAATTAACCCAACAGCTAACCATGAGTTGGGAGCTCTGGATGCTTTATCCATCCCAGTAGCCACAGCTAGCTTCTTTAGCCCTTCACTATTTAGTATTTTAATGATTTCTACAAACAGGAGTTTTTTACGAAACCGCCTCTTGTAAAGCAAGCCAAAAAAGGCTTAACGAGCTTTTTTTTCAGCTGTCATCCTCACATGCACGGCATTTCCTTTGAACTCTTGGGCATAAAGCAAGTTCGGAAGGAATATTTTTAAATGAAAAGGCTGTAAAGCTTATGGACTATTATTCCTTTCTTAGCTCATAAACATGGTCGAAAATAATAGAACTGGGTTTCCGTAAGGTTTGCAGCAATGTAAATTTTGTCCCTCTTGCTTGTCCCACTTATTTTTTTTCTTTGTTTTCCTTTTTTTTTTTTTTTGAGTTCGAGATTTTCTGTTATCCAAATGGAAGTTGATTGACGTATTTTTATTGATCTTGATAGATGCAAGAACCTTATCTGGGTTGCAGTGTTGAAGTGATCCATTTAGCTTAACGTACGTGATGGCTAGGCAGAAGGCAGCAACTGTTGCAACATATCTGGAGTATATTTGACTTGGAATGTGAATCGGAATAGCAATATTTTCAATGCATTTAATTCATGATCAAAATCAAAATCAAGATCGAACTGGGATTTGATTACTAGCTAGGAAAGCATAAGAATATTGGATTTTGGGAGATTGCAACATTCTCATTCCATTTCGAAATCCGAATAAAAATGAAGCTTTTCCGACCAAATGACTAAAATGAAAGTTACTCGTTCAAAAGATAATGCATCGTATTATGGAAACGAAACAAGCCTCTCTTGCAAACCATATTGTGCGCAGATAATAGAGAGTACCGGTTATCATCAGCATACCGCCCTTTGGATAGAAATATAAGATAATGGAATAAAAGAAACATATAGACAGCCGCAACAAATAATCTTTCTGAGATCCCTGTTACAAATGAATTTATCTGTCCACCCCAACAAAGATAAGACCTGGAGAATATTTCTTCTGATTGACATAATAAAAACTGCATGGAAGTCACAGTTAGCAAGATTGGGCAATTCAGTCTTGAACAGATCACAGTAAGCAAACAAAATGGAGCACAAAGCAATTTCCACAGTCAAGCAAATCCTACCAACCCCTTGGGTTTCAAGCATTTCTAAGGTAAGTACCATTAAATCCATTTGATTGAAGAATAACAGAAAATGAGGGTTCCAACACATCCCCTTGTCGAGCTCATTTGGCTATATAATCCGCCGCTTGGTTAGCCTCATGATATATATGAGAAACATGACAAATCAATCGAGAAGCTTTCTAAGCAAGGATATCCCGGAGTATAGGGTTAAGTTTCATTTTGGAAGAAGCTAGAATATTATTAATCCAGTTACTAATCGTAAATGAATACCCTTCAATCCAAACTTGCCCAGCAGTCAACTCCTATACCACCACCTTCAAACCTAATCAGGCAGGAGTTAATTCCGCCATGGGAACTGATGAAGGAAGCAGAAGCTTGCCCCCCAGCTCGTATCAGTCCCCCCATATCCTTTCAGATCACAAAACCAGGTGCTGCCTGATTATTCTATATAGTTGCATCGAAGTTAAGCTATAATACCCCAAAGGGAGGGGCAGCCACAACACTACTTTAGAAGAAGAAGGGAATAAGGTTTTCGCATGCCACTGCCCCAATACCTTAATGGGGTTTAAAGAAACTCTGATAATTATAGGTGGTATCTAAATCCATACAATTAACAACTTTCTGATCGGCTGATAAAAGGATTGTTCAAGTTGTTGAAACACACGCTTCTTGCAAAAAATCCAATAACCATCCAAGAACTAAAGATTTCTGACCCTCCTTCATTCTGGCATTAGAAATGTAATCCAACAGTGTCGGCAAAAAATCAGGACAAAAATCAATTAATGTTGCTTAAATTTTTTAACTAAAGCCAACAATGCCTCGCAAATGAGCAATCAACAATAACATGATTACAGTCCTCTTAAATCAACTGACAAAGATCACAATAGGCCTCATTATCTGGGATAATCCTCTACAAGACGATACAGATCTACAAGGTAATCTTTTCCACACTAATCTCCATCAAAACACTCTCACCTGAGGGGAACTTTAGTTCCCAAACACACTGTAAATTAGGCCCCTATAAAGTCTGATCCTAAATGCAAGTCCTATTCACATTAGATAAAGAGAGGTGAGCCATTTTAGTATGACTCTACACCTGCTGATCAGACCAAGATCCAAGCACAACAGATCTTTTTTGGATCTGCTTTATCATATCAGCTTCAAAGTAATTGCCTAAGAGATCAGTATCCCAGCTATGGTCGGAAGTGATGAAATTAGAAACGTTCACATTTACGATATTATGGTCCATATTCAGGTAAGTGTGCCACTTAATAATGGGAATATTAGTGACCCAAGGGTCATTAAGGACATTAACACTAGACCCATTTCCAATTAGCCATTGAAAATGGTGCTGGATTATTTTGCCGCAAGCCACAATTTTACCCCATATGGCAGAAGCTTGTCGGGGTTTTGAATAGCCATCCCAAGGCTTCTAAAAGTGGTATTTTGCACTCACAACCTCAGCCCATAAAGGAGAAGGTTGAGTACCACCAGCTGGCATATGCATTCTTGGCGGCACAAAAATAAGGAAGACTTCCCAAGACCCCCTTGTTCCCAAGGCATGCAAATACGATCCCATGAAATTAGGTGAAAACTTCTTCGATCACAAGGATGCCCCCAAAGAAAAGCTCAAAACTCTTTCTCAAGTTTAGATGGAATTGTCGAAGGAATAGGAACACAAGCTATGGAATGCATGCTAAGGGATAGATGACAGAACAATTTGGATCAAAGTTGTTCTACCTGTAATAGATAAGGCCTTCCAATTTCAATTTGTAATTTTGGAACAGACATTGTCGAGCATAAAATTAAAGTTAGCACCTCTGTACTTGAGGAAGGTACCCCTAGATATTTCCAAGGTCCATTACGTAGAATAATATTCAACAAGTGACAGATCTACTGTTTGGTCACCAAATGTGAAGATGGGCTAAAGATAATTTGCGATGTAGCATAGTTGATAGCTTGGCTAGAGATAGAGCAGTAGATGTGGAAAATGGACTTAAAAAAAAACAGCATTTCTAACCTTGGCTTTAGCTGTCAAGAGAATCGTTTGCAAAAGATACATGAGACAGCACTGGCCCTCCTATAGGTTGATAAGCTTTCAGTAGATCACCAATCATAGCACAATGAAGCAACCTTGAAAGAATTCCTGAGCACAAGATGAAGAGGTACGATGAAAGCAGGCATCCTTTTCGAAGACCTCTGTAGGCAGAAACCAGTAGGTTGGACTTACATTTATGATCAAAGCAAATTGGAAATTCAGCATACAAGCTTTCACCTATCTCAGAAACCTTTCATGAAAACGATAATATTGTAAAGTTTGGAATAGGAATGGTCAGTATAGACGATCATAGGCTTTCTCCATGTCCAATTTAAACATCATCAAGCTTCTAGTGGGGAAAGTTTTCTGTAAAGAATGCCTAATTTCCTATGTTAATAGAATGTTCTCATGAATACTCTTTTCTTGTACAAAAGCTCCTTATTCAAGGGATATTAAAGTGGGTAGGATTGGCTTCAACGGATTAACTAAAATTTTGTAATCAAGTTATAGGCAATATTGCACAAACTAATGAGGCAGAAATCAGACACACCCATAGGATTGGCCAGCTTTAGAATTAAAGTAGTATAAGTTTTCTTGCAGGAATCCAGCACCATACCATGAAGAAGAAAATATTTAATTGCTGCTACAACCTCCTTTTGAATAATATGCCAGAACTACTGAAGAAGAAGCTAGGGAAGCCATCTGGATGAGGAGCTTTGTCTGAATGCATATGTTTTAGGACCTCATAGATTTCTTCTTCTATGACAGCTTTAATGAGAGTCTCGTTCTGCTCGCTAGTCACCCTAGAGTCCATAATGGCCTCTTCCAAATCCTGTATACCCAGGTCCATGGTCCACCTCAATTGAAAATGATATAGCAACAAGGACCGAATTGCACTAGGGTCTTCTATTAATCCCCTTGAACATTATTTGTAAATTGTATTTTGTCTTGCCTGCTTGTTAATATAGTAGATCTATGGAAGTATTTTATATTCTCATCCCCTTCTTTTATCTATGTACTGCGAGCTTTTTTTCTCCAAAACACCTCTTGTAAGTATAAGTTCTTCTGATATGCCTGTAATAAAGCCAAAAGGTGCATGTGCTTCTGATTTGTGAGACACCCGTTTGTGCTTCTTCAATTTGGATTTGGTAAATTGGATCAGTTAGTTGCTTCCCTTGATTAAATGGCTGTCCTACAATGCGTTTCTACTGTGTGATGGCTTTTCTAGTATTATGCAATAAGATAGATAGCT
Organism: Elaeis guineensis; assembly: GCF_000442705.2. Taxonomy (NCBI): domain Eukaryota; kingdom Viridiplantae; phylum Streptophyta; class Magnoliopsida; order Arecales; family Arecaceae; genus Elaeis; species Elaeis guineensis. Next base: position 141,177,060 of record NC_025993.2, read on the forward strand.
TAATAGCCGATGAGTGATTACCTTCATAATATCAAGTTAAACTTATAATCTATTGAATTTTGGGACAATTTAACCACATCTTTTTGGATGAGAAAGGTACTGATCCTCTAGAATATCTATCAAAAATATTCACCAATAAAGGATAATGATCAGAAGCAAATCTTATCAGGTGCTTGATAGTAGTTTTTTGAAATAAATTAATGCACTGATCAGATGCAAAAGCACAATTGATCCTTTCCACACTCTAGCCAACCCAAGCCAATTATTGTGCTAGGTATACTAAGGCCCCTATTACCCTAGATCGGCAAGACCACTTTGTCAAAGAAAGACTTTAAATTCATGGACATCCTGGTCCATTTGGATCTTCTCTTCTTTCTTGTTAGCAACACATAATATGTAGTTGAAATCACCAACAAGAAGAAGAGGATAGCTCAAAGTGTGCACTAACAAGACTTCCTCCCAAAGAATTCGGCATTCGACTCTACTAGTACTAGCATAAATAACACCCAAGATCTAAGTTGGCCTATAAGGAATATTAATGATTCCAAAAGCCCCTTGTCTGTTACCATGGGTGAATTGGACCTGTCCAAGCCCTTTCCTCCAGGCAGCAACAATACCTCCTAACAACCTATAGGTTAAGATCATATAGATATCCCAAGTAGGTCCCATAAATATATGAATATGATGCAAAGCACACTTAGAAAGTATAGTTTCAATTAGGAAATAGCAAACATCAGGATCATACTGTCCAATAAAAGTTTTACTATAATTAATAAAAGAAGGCTTCGCTGTCCTACTACAGTACCATTTAAGAACTTTCATTTTGATATAGAAGAAGAAACCCCTATACCCCGATGAACTCCTTTAGACTTTAGACAAACCTTAGGTTCAGCCCCCTTTGTACTAGTGCTGGATAAGGACTCTACAAGCATAGAAGGAACAATATGAGAACTGGCTATCTGGTCAAGCTTATTCTGGAGATTTTGAAGGAGAGGTTATTGATGAGGATTAAAAATGTTGATCAATGGAAGCTGCCCGATCTATATTGAGTCATGTAGAATCAACTAATTGTGCTTTTCTTCTTCCACCTTTGGTTGCACATCCAACCCTATGCCCCCTACTGGCTTCTAAACCTCTTTATAGACTTTGACAACATTGCTCCTATGCTTAGTGGTAGACATTTGGGCTACTAGCTCATTAAACTACTCTATCTTTCCTTTTTTTCTGCTAAAACTAGCACTTTGGTCTATGATGGGGAGTCTGATGGTGATTTATTTCCCCTAAGTTCAACGGTGGTGAGTGGCTGTTGACCTTTTCTTAGAGATGATCACTATATTCATATCTTGAACATCAGATTGCTCCTCAAAGGATAGACTCATCTATGGAGCAAATTTGAATGCCACCCCCACCAAATGGACCCACCTCCGCCTTAGATTAAACTCTAGAAGGTGATTTTTAGGAGTTCTTCCTTACTTGAACCCATTCTATCTCAGACTATCTACCAGCAGGAGTTGAGGTTGGGTCTTTCTTAGCCGCTTGTGCCGAAGTAATGGGGGAGCCACTCTAGCAGCTCAGATCCAAGGACTATGATTGGCTTGAGTTCATATCCTTTAGCTTTCATGCAGCTACAAAAATCCATGGTTGCACCAATCTTCCTATGCCAATAATATATCTTAGATGTAGTTCCCCATAGATGAACTGCTACCACAAGATTTTATCTTTGACCGACCTGTGCTCCTAGGCAAACAATTTGATCAACATCGATGAGTACATAGACTCTAGTGAACCCCATTCTGATGGTAGACTCAGTCCACTCATCCAAATATAAAGGCTCACCAACCATCGACGCCAACTTCAAAATGATGTTCTTATCCCACAATTCAAGTGGTAAATTAGGCATTTTGAGCTAGATCTTGACCTTTCGAACACTATCATGTCCCGATTGCAACTGGAGTCTCTAGCTTTCCAAAGCCAGCAACTTATTGGCCAATATCCATGGTCCTTTTTGAAGGATTCTTTATTTATCCTCCTCAGATGGACATTAAAAGATCAATGGCTCATTAAATAAGGATGAAACATGGAACTCTTCCTAGATATTCCATCTTAGTTTCATCTCTTTTTGCAGAATTCAAGAGGAAATCTACATCTTAGAAACTTATCCACAGGAGCTGTATTTCATTGAGCCAAGAATCGATTAATCTCTTCATTTGACAAGGCCACCACCTAAGTGAACATTCTCTCCAAAGTAGCCACCTCCTCATCTGTGATCTGAGTAGTTTAGGTGTATCTTGCTAAGATGATTTTGCCGACATAATAGCCATAGCTGTAGCTTTGACAAAATTAGTTTAATTGCCAATTTGGATCAATGGCAACAATTATTGAATCCACTTGCAGCATTATATTTGTAGGAGAAATCATGAAAAAGAAAGGAGCTTGGTGGTTACTAATGAGGCACTTATCAAAAGTTATATATAGTATTGCATCCACATATATTATTGCACCAAAAAAGAAAGGAGTTTAATTAGTTCCCTTGTATAGTATTGACACTTCCACTACCAAGAGCCAAGCATCTGCATCATCTGGAAATAAATTATGGTGCAAGTGGCTCTGTGAGGATCAAATATAAACCCAACTACTTAATTTAATGTCTAATATTTGATTTGCTAGTGACATTACAAGAAAAATGTTGATTGACCCCAAATCACAAAAAATTAGACCTCAGCATCTCCGTCACTCTAATTTGAGATCTAAGGCCACTTGTTTTGCCACCACCATTACAACACAAAATTTTCTATCACATGTTCACCCTTAAATATATATATTAGACAAATGTTGCAAATTGCAACAAACAAAAGGTGGCAACTTTGATATTTTTTAGCTAAGATTAGCATTGTGCTACCATCCGTTCCGCTCTTAACTGTTACGGAGATTGTTTTATAGTATGTCTTAATGGTGTAATGGAGAATCTCATGCTAGTCATTTAGCTTTGAGCACAAAGCTGGAGCTTGCATTGCATAATTATTAATATTGAGAACACTTACCAATTTTTGAAGAAACAAACTTACTGATTTATCAGCAAATAAATTTTTTTGAAAAGGAAAAGAAACTATAAAAGATAGGTTATCATTCAAATGACCGAAGTTGGTGATATTTTTGTCGTATGTTACTATATTCGATTTACACAAGAGTGGAAATATATATATTTTTTTAAGAAAAAGAATGAGTGTGCTGTTCTCCTATTTGGAAAGTGGGCAAAGAAAGCAAGGTATGGATCCAAAAATTTAATCTCTGAAGTAATGCGAGACAAAATATCCTTGGGCTGATCTGACACTTTCATCAAAAAAAATTATTTATCAGATCAGATCTTCTATTTCATTTTTGGACCAATTCAACCAAGGCTCATATGTTGTAGGTTTAATGGTTGGAAAAAATCAATGATGGAAAGGAAGAAATCATAACCAATCACAATTTTGGTTGCTTTTTGGATTGCAACCCGATTGAGGTGTGGATCTAGCTATTTAGTTGTAACCCATTTTGGTTTCATCATATCAATTGTGAATGTAATCAATGGCAATTTTTATTTGGTGATGGAAGCTAGGAGACCGAAAAGAATTTTTCATTTGGGGCTAGCTAGAGCCCACACCATCGATGAAGGGACATTGACCGACCCACAGCTCTGAACTAGTATGGGCACTTGATGAAGTGGTCTCCAAGATGAGGTCTCTCCACACCTCGTTGACTATCTAAAGTGCCGCTTATGATGCCTTGAAAGTTGAATTCTTGATGTAGACAAAGGGCATTCTCATATTTTAAACAATTCGACTTCATGTTCTAGGGTTATGCTTCCAAATCGACAAGGATGTCATAGCTGCCGATTGCTTACAGTGACACTGATGTTCAATGGGGGAGGGAGAGTTGAGGGTGGTGGGGGAGGGCTATTGTATTGAGTAGCGAGAGAGGCATGGGGGCACGATGCAGTATAGTACTTCATCTTCAGAACTCAGATTTGTGCCTCCTGATGGATAGTTGAACCATGAGGAGCCAATTGCCAACAAATAGTAGTGGGGGCTTGAGCAGACCTCAAAGAAGGCACAAAGAGATGTTCTCTATAGGAGACGAGAGAGGAGAAAGGAGAAGAGGAGAAAGGGAGGTTCATCTCTCTAGAGAAGTAGACCTCAATTGGAAGAGAAAGGGTTAATGAAAAATTTGTGATTGATACCATTTGCAATTGATTCGATGAAAAGAAAATGGATTACAACCAAATGGATCTATGCCTCAACAAGTTATGACCCAAAAAGCAACCAAAATTGTGATTGATTATGATCTCTCTTTTTCCTTTGCCAATTTTTGTTTCCTCATTTAAACCTATGATATGTCGAGCCTTGGTTGAACTGGTCCAAAATTGATGTAGTGGGCTTGGTTCAACTAATAATTTTTTCTCTCATTGGCCATAGATCCCTAATCAATCCAAAATCTCTACTTTGATCCTTAAGATCCTCTATAGTGCCTTATTTACAACATAAGAGTTTGGTGCAACACCTATGGCTACCCAGAAGATGACTCCCATACAACAAAATGCACCATATATGACACATAAGTGTGGTTTATTTGATGGCCATCTATTAGTAACTATTGAGCATTGCATTAGATTCTGTGGTACAAATCACATATTCATGCTCTAGCTAGCTAAGGATTTTCTGTGGTGCATTGGTTGCACTACAAAGCCTAATATATTACTTGATGACTACCATCATAAGATGGACAACTATCAAATAAGGCATGCAATATATCATATGTAAGGATGTCGTGTTTGATGGTCCTTCATTTTTTGTTGATGGCCATCAAGCATACACTGATCTTTAAGCCTATTGTTCAATATCCTATTTGAGTCAAATATCCCACACACATGATGTACTATTTAGAGAGATCTTTAGCTTCTTTGGATGGTGTGGGAAAGAGAGAGAGGGAGAGAATGAGAGTTTTTCTTGTCTATGAGGCATAAGAGAGTCTTCTTGTATGGTTCAATTTTTTTAATAAAATATTTTCTTATTTCTAAATTTTTTTTTAGCTTCTCTTGCCTATTATTTTTTCTTTAATGTTTGTTTTGGATTTTTAAAAGATACGACCATTCTACTTCAGATAGAATATCATTCTATATATGATACATAAGGCTACCCTATTTGATAACCATCCATTTCTTGATGGTGCCCATCAAGTAGTACACTGGACTTTATGGTGTAAACCATGTACCGTGAAAGATTCAACCTAGGATTCTCTATGCATCTGTTATTTGCACCACAAAGTTCAGTGCAACACTTGATGACTACTATGAGAAGAGATAGATGACCATCAAACAAGATGCACCATATGTGATATATAAGAGCATCTTATTTGATGATTGTCCATCTCTTGATGGTGGCTATTGAGTTCTACATCAAACTCTCTATAGTGTAAACTATATACCACTAAATATCCATGCTCTTATCAACAATCATATTTGGCAACTCAATGTTGCCGACAAATCATAAGCTGATTTTTTGACACAATTGGAGTATGCTCCCACATTAAGTATGATTTTACCTTTTTGATTTGAGAAGTTTTAATCATCTTACCTTAGTCTTGGGACATCATGAGGGAGGTGTGGAGATTATTAGTCCATGGTGATGCCAGATATTGGGTGACTCAAAAATTGAAGTTAATGAGGAGGTGTTTGCATTGATGGAATAGGTTTGAGGTTGCCAACATCTTTAGGAGGCTTGAGATAGTTCAGGCACCCATCTCTGAGCTCCAAGATCATAAGGACTGAGAGGGAAGCCTTATAGAGGATGACCTGGTTGACCTCCAGGGCAAGCTATTTTCATCAGGCCACCATCATCCACAGGCACAGGAACTAGATCAAAGTGATCAGAGACATCGATAGTCAGTTGATAGTGGAAGGAGAAAATTAGACAGGAGATCACTTGATTCTTTAGATTATGGTGGATGTTGCCTTTGGGTGGGGCCAAGATGTTTGCCCCCCTCAACTCGGAGATGGTCATGGAGTAGAAAAACAGAGATCTCCTCAGAGCAGTGACTAAGGATGAGGTGCATGGTGAGTGGTTTGGTTTATGGTGGAGGATAAAGCTCCAGAATTGGATGGTTCCCCCCTGTTCTTCAAATGTTACTGGTGGTAGATTATCCATTTGGAGATTGTGGCTATGGTACAGGAGTTCTTCGCCATTGATCAAATGTCTAGAGCTTAGAAGTAGACCTCTATTACCCTCCTTCCGAAGCAATAGGGCACCTCAGAGCTGGGGCATTTCAAATGATCAATCCATGCACAATCATGTACAAGATGTATATAAAGCTGACGCTGTGTAGAATTAAGTCTATCCTCCCATGGCTGATTTATCTTGAATAGGGAGCCTTCATTGGTAGATGGAGCATTTCTAACAATATTCTTATTGTCCAGAGTTTATGCATGATCTTCACATGCCTCTATATATAGGTCTCATGATGGTCAAACTTGATATGGAGAAGGCCTACAATCGGATGAGTTGGCACTTCCTCGAGAGGGCCTTAATGGATTTCGATTTCCACCCCCGATGGATCGGGTGGATCATGACTTGCATCTAGGGCTGACTTTTTGCCATCTTGATTAATGGGACATCGTCGGACTTCTTTTAGTTCATTATCATCTTTAGCAAGGTTGTCCCTATCTCCCTATCTTTTCATCATTTGCACTAATGTCGTTTTGTGAGCTCTCTTGTGGCATCCCAGGGATCAGTACTCGATCCATAAATGTTAGCATCGGGGACCTAACCGATATCACATTTACTCTTTATAGATGATTATTTATTGGTGGCCAGATATCATTCCACAACACCATCGTTTTAGGAGGATTGTGGAGGAGTGCTACTATACTTCAGATTAGAAGGTGAACCTCCTGAGTCTTCGATGTACTTCAGTCCGAGGATGCCGAGTCAGTTATGGCATATGATCAGGGATAGTTTTGGCATTGTGAACACAGTGGACCCTTGTAGTACCTTGGAGTTTCCATCTCTGATCGTAGGTTGAGGAGGGTAGAGTGCATGGTGTGGAGTGGCAATCTATGGATGAGCAGCTTGAGGGCTCGCAAGCTAGAGCGCTCTCCACAATGGGCAGAGTTACTTTGGTGAGATTAATTTTTATTCTATACAATCTATATTTTTTCGATTTGGTCCTACCTAATTAAGACCTTGGTTCGAAAGTTGAAGCAATGCTTTCGGTGCTTCCTATGGGGCTCCCATCCGGGAGGTTGGGCATGCATCTATTGGCCTAGGACATGGTTTCCAATCATTGAGAGATGGTGGCTTAGGCATTCAATCTTTAATGATGAGACAGGAGGCCCTGATCGCTTGGCACACGGCTAGGCTAGTGCTCAAGCTGGGGAGTCTATGGAGTTCGATGATGAGGGCCAGATATAGTCTATAGCATGTGAATGAGGAGATCTGAGCCAATCGGAGTAGCTCTTTTCTCTAGAAAGAGATTTGTTTGTGAGCCCCAAAGGTGACTGCATGGATGAGATGGCTAGTGAGGGATGGTAGGTCGATGGATATTCTATGTGATCTATGGGTTTTTGACCTACCATTGAGCCATTGGCCGACCTTTCTTTGCATCGAAGCTACTGCATCCTTGAGGGTTACTGATCTTCTTCAGCCTGATGACACTGACTGGAATCAGGAGGTAGTCACTCACATCTTGGGTGAGTAGTTGGGAGACTGAGTGTGATCTATTATGATTCCCACACATGAGTGATGGGACGTCAGATTCTAGGGATGCTCTCAGGATTCTTGTATCCCAAGAGCAGTGACGGTTGATCTATATTGCCTATTTCGGCAAAAGCCCATTAGATATTTAGATGCTGGTTGGATCTGAAGGATAGGAGTGCATCTGAGGGTGAGTCTCTTCTTATGGAAGGAGCCTGAGGTTGGTTTCTGACCAGAGATATTCTGAGGGATAGAGCATGGATCTCTGACAGGATGCCCATCTTGTGATTATGAGAACGAGATAGTGGAGCATGTCCTCTTTTAGTATCCGAGAGCTAGATGGGTGTAGCACCTCATGGGCCAACACCACTAGTTTGTTCATGTTGAGACTCCGATCTAGACCTTCCTAGAGTTTCAGAGGCAGACACTGAGAGTGAGGCAACTATAGTGAGTGCCATCCAGATCGCCTACGCTACTTACCATATTTGGCTAGTGAGGAATAGAGCGGTCTTCAAGTCCAGATAGTGCTTAATGAGACTTACTTGGAGCAAGCACTCACATTGGCTAGGGAGCTGATCACTAAAGTGATTTTGAGGCCTCGAGCAAGCTGGGACTCCCATCCTGCTCTTGTAGCAGCTCAATGGGTTTTCATCTCCTGGGAGGCCCTCATCTGATGTACCTCAAGGTCAACTTTGATAGCAGTATTGGAGATAGATGGGATAATGCTAGTTTTGGGATCCAGCAATCTGGCTCTAGCCTTGTTGCAGTCGGTGGGAGTAGGCTGGGTGAGGCTATACCACACCCTAGGCAGAGCTCCAAGCTGCCTAGGTCGGAGTCATTTATGCTCACCAGACCCTGTATGCTGACCATCTTAGTATTAAGAGAGACTCTGCCACCATAGTGATCTGGCTATAGAATTGCAAACAAGGAGCCATCTCCCATCCCCTTCTGTAGGATATTGTGACCTGATTGTTGGGTTGCACTAGCATCGACATTTTTCTTTTAATAGCAAACAATAGCTGACTTGTGCTATTGCTATACTATATTCTTTGGACATGTGTGGGGTCGGCTCCTCAGTCTTTTAGGGATATTTATTTTCTGACTCTTCTGGATGTATTCACATTAGATCTGTAGAATGCTTCGTATTTAGCTAAAAAAAGGAACTTTATTTTCTTGTTCTTCCCCACCCACTCTAAACTAAGAAACACATTCAAAAGTTCAAAGTTTCCATGGTTCAAAGTCTAGATGTTGTAATTTGGGAAACACAAATTAGAGAAGTAGGGTCCAAGGCTTTGGCTCTTAGGTCAATTGCGTGAGCCAGCTGCTTGCTCCTTAAAGGAAAGAAGTATCGAGAGGACAAGTTAGTAGAGTCATGGTTATTGGCATAGTGAATGGTGGCTAATCTATTGTTGGCATAGTGAAAGGTGGCTGCTAATCTATGGGTGTTGCAAAGAGGCTCCACGAAGATATCATGCTGGAAAAAGAAAACCAGTATAGAAAATATCTTCCCAGTTGCTCTAGTGTTGGCATCTTAATTTCTCTTTGGCTTTTGGAAAGGATTAGATGCCAGCGCATGCGACAAGCATGATTTAATAAGTTCTTCATAGATCGATATAATGTGACATGATACGATATGACGTTTGTAGGGAGAGGAGTCTAAATGAGAGATAACTAAATAGGTGGAATAGTTTGCTATGAAAAACTAAAGGAATAGAATTTTTAATAAAATACATGAATAATTATTATCTGTTTTCTTATGTAATATTTTATGTGGATCCATCCCTTATACAAGATTAGTCAAAAAGTAAAAAGAACGTGAAATCCGCATGGTGCAATTAATCTCGCAGCGGAGACGCTTTGCACGTGTATGTAGATTTTAGAGTAATATACTACTGCTGTCTCTCGATTTCGCAAAGAAAATCTGATGTGGATCAAACGAGGAAAAGATGATTTTAGTGAATAGGACTCTGTGATTAGAAAAATGGAAAATATATAGGCATAAACTTCCTCCTCCCACCGAGTTGGGATGTCATTTTTATACAATTCTTTTTCTTTTTTCTCTGGATGCAACTAAGCCATTTGACCCTTTTCCTTTTCCTTTTCTTTTTCTTTTTCATTGGTATCTGATAGGGGAGAAAACTAGCCTCCTGTTCCCTTGGTTCAGTTTGGGTAATTACAAGCTCCTTCGGATGCAGGTCAAAAGGAAGGTGCCAACCGGCGGTAGAGCCAAGTGCAGGCAAACTACGTCTAGCTCTTTGCTCATTTTTGTAACTCACCAATACATTTAAATTCAAGCCTAACACAAGATGTCCAAAAACAATTTGTATAAGCGATTTGGGAAGAGCCTTACATACATACATACATATTCATGCATACATAGATGCTTGTACATATACGTAATGTATGCATATGTATATTACCTTTGAGCTCGTCCCTACGGTTATATGACCTCAGGGAAATGTCCAAGTTTGCAACAGGAATTATTCGCTCAGGAACTTTAATTTCCGGGGCCCTTTGGATGTACCATAAATTAAGTACGTGAGGGTTCCACATAGCAGACTACGCCCTCGTTTTTCAGGTTTTGCAAACAAAGCTTCCCAGATCTTCAGATCCATTATTTGCCGCTTTGCTTCGGGTTCCACTCAGACAGCAGTCTAGTGCTCTTTATGTAGTTTCGAAAGTATGTTCTCCTCCAATAAGGCTAGCTTATCCTACAATGCCAAGCATTTAAACATTCAAAAAAAAAAGAAAAAAAGAGCTGTGGCTCGAATTAATGTCAGCAATAAAGTTATTATTCTACAAATCCATCATGGAGATTTTCTTTTCTTAATGGAATTTATTCTAAAATCTCTAGATTCTAACTAAGCTGATATTTGGTCCCGAATTCTCACATACCAGCTCCTAGAATAGTTAGCATCTTTAATTTTTAAAATGTTGTCTGAATAATAGTTGCATGACGATTAGAGATAGGTTAACAATTTAACCTGTCAAATAAGAGCTGGAAATGATGTGTATAACTTAATTGGTCAACGCACAAATAAAAATAAACAACCTAATCTGCTTAGCTTTATTTCATAGGAAAGGGTGAAAAAAGCGGTGAAATACAGTTAACCGTTGCAGCTCTGTCTTCTCCCTCTTTAATTTTCCTTTTCTTTTTTCTTATTTTTTTTAACAACTTACCCTGCTAACCCTCTGAATATCAGCCAAATAGCGAGTAATTCTTTTCCATAATGATATCATTGGGGAGTGGTTACTAATGTTTAAATCTATATATATCCTAGTAAACAATTCCGCATCCACATGCACTCTTGGTGTCTTGTTCCTATTAAGTTTATATGGGGTGGCTAGAAATTATGAAAATTAGATGATAAAGTTTTAGATGCATTGTCACTTAGAATGTATTGCAAAAAATGAAAATCGAAAAGTAGGAGACAAGAAAAGTTCAAGTAATTCAGGCTAAACAAACCCCTTTCTATCGAAACATCTGGTCTGGTCCCTTGCTTTTAAAAGCTACAGACGTCCGAGCTACCTTTATTAGCTGTCCTGAACTTCCAAGCTCTGAATCCAAGTTCAAACTTATATTGTATCATTTTATCAAACACCAACTCTCTTATACAGTCGCCTTCTCTACTTTGCTGAGCCACGAGTAGCAGTTGCTAACATATGAATTGCATAGAAAAAAATGAGAAAATGGAAAAGATGCTGCTATTGTCCCCCATCATCGTGTCTCCATCTGGCCTCCTAATCTATTTTCCTCCTATCTCATAGTTTTCTTCTCTTCTTTAACTAATCCCTCCAATATTTGAATTTAGGTGATCTTGGTCGGGCATGTCCATCATGGAAAGCCCAACCAAATCCAAAACCCAACAGGGTTGTATCTTTCGCACTAAAGAATGATTGATCTTCTATCTCGCCATCAACCATTGGATCATGCATTGTACACTCTCAAAGCAAGTTGAATCTCTTTCATCTGCCTATATAGATCTTATAGCATCTATTGCGCGATTCAACAATGGATATTGCAAAAAAAAAGTAAATATCTTTTTGTGCATAACATACAACTCGAAACCCCCAGAATCCTTTATAGCGTGCTATTTGCGCCGTAGAGTCCAATATAGTGTTTGATGGCCGCCATCAAAAGATGAATTACCATCAAACAAGATGCAAGCCCTATAGTTTGAAGCAATACTCGATGGCCACTATCAAAAGATGGATTGTCATTAAACAAAATGTGACACGGTCCGATGACAATCCATCTTTTGATGGTGGTCATACAACACTGCACCAGAATTTACGATATAAAACATGGATCACAAAGGATTCTTTGCTTAAGCCGACTCAGGATGCTTTGCATGGCATTATTGGTACCGTGGAGTCTAGTACATACTCGATAGCTGCCATTAGAAGATAAATGATCATCAAAAAAAGTGGATCATGTATGATATGTAAAAATATCTTGTTTGATAATCATCTATTTTTTGATGGTAGCTATTGAGTGCTATACCATATTCTTTGGTGCAGACTGTGTACCATAAAGGATCCGTATTACTATTAAACCCCATCCTTGGCAACTCAAAGTTGGTGAAGCCATAAGCCCATTTTTCTACACACTCCAAACACACTCCGGTCCACATAAAGTGTGATTTTGCATATAAAAGATCTTTATTTGATTCTTGTTCTCTCCCACCTACTCAAAATATAAAAAAGCACATTCAAAAGCCTAAAGTTTCCGTAGGTCTAAGTCTAGATGCTATAATTTGGGAACTCAAACTAAAGAAATAGGTTCCAAGGCTTTAAGCTTATAGGTCAATTGTGGAAGCCAGGTGCTTAAGGTTTAAAAGGAGAAAAGTATCAGGAGGACAAGTTGGTAGTAGTGGAGTAATGGCTATTGGCATAGTGAAAGGTGGCTAATAATCTATGGGCGCTGCAAAGCAGTTCCACAAAAGATATCGTGCTTGAGAAAAAAAAGCAAATTTAACCGGCACAGAAAATATCTTCCCACTTGTTCTAGTGATGGCTTCTTTCACTTTGGCTTTTGGCAAAGATTGGATGTTAGCACATGCAATACATGTGATTTAAGAAGCAATGAAATGATGTGATGTTAGCGCATCTTTCTCTTCATAGATTTATATAATATGACATAATATGATTTCAATGTTTGTAGGAAGAGGACTCTAGATGAGAGATAGCTAAATAGGTAGTGTTGTTGCGAGACTTCAGTTCAATACTGATGTGGCTGAGGTTGGACAGTAGTCGGGGATCGAGACACCAAAAGGAAACCTATAAGAGCTGTCCATACTCATCGGAGTTTTTTTGATAGGGGACTCTCCAAAGCTTAAGTCAATCGGAGCTTGAAAGCAGCGAAGGAAATAGAATAGGAGAACAAGAATATAGAAGAGTTCTCTCAGATTGAGATTACCTAAAGATCTCTTTTGTATCTCTTTATGATTCAATGTTTGGTGTGTCAACAAATCAAGACTGAACATCGAAGGCCAGTAGGGCTGTTTCAACCTCTTGATATTCCAGTATGGAAGTGGGAGCATATTACTATAGATTTTATAATAGGATTACCTAGGACTCCTGACAGTAATAATGCAATCTGGATAATTATTGATAGATTAATATAGTCTCATTACAAAAAAATAGACTATTAGCGACTGCTAATTACCGTCGCTAATAGTCAGTTTACTGTCGCTAAAAATCCAACAAGCATTTCTAGTCACCTATTGCCATATTAATGACGGCAAAATTCCTGTCGCTAATAATGATAATTAGCGACGGCAATACTGTCGCTAATAATCTTTTAATTTTTTAATTAAAATTTTATAAAAATTATTAGCGATGGTTCATACCGTCGCTAATAATTTTTTATTTTTTAATTAAAATTTTAAAAAAATTATTAGCGATGGTAATGCCGTCGCTAATACCATCGCTAATAGTTTTTATTTTTTTTAAATTTATAATTAGATATTTTTAAATTTATTTTATAATTATTTTTAAAAATTTATTATAAATAAAATAATAATTATTTAACATAATTATAAATAAAAATTTAATTATATTATATTAAAAATATAATTTTATAATTTTATAAATCTACTTTATAAATTTGAAAATTACATACATACATATAAAAAAATAAGTAGCATATGGATATAGCATCTCTATGAGTGAGCATCTTAATAAATTAAAATCTAAAAAATAGATACAAAATAAAAATATATTAAAAAATATATATATAGGCATGCAATCAAGATAATAAAATGGCACTGAGTGACATAAACCAATTAGGATGACTATAAAAATTATAACATAGTTTCAACATATAAGAGAGAAACAAGCAAATCATTGGATGCTAGTATTAACAGAGATAGAGATTTTAATGACTTGCTAGCTCATGCATGCTTTTGATGTAATAAATAAAAAAATAAAAAATAACACAGACAAATTGATGCTCAACACATCATAACTAATTATTCCACATCATCCAATGTTAATGCCTAAAATTAATAAAATATGAAGTTAACATGAATATCTGAGGAGTAAAGTTTATTCTTTTCGAGATCATCAGGATTGGCGTGAACAGCAACAGCCCTTCCAATAATAAAATTTGGTCCATTGAAAGGAATCTACAAAAGAGAATAAACATGGAAGAGTTTAAAAGGTAGAAAGGATAATATTTCATTAAAAATATATTAAACATAAAAAAAATAAATAACTTGTTTGTCAATAATGCTAAAATTAACAGTCTCTGAAACATCAAATCAAAACCACATAAACATCTAATATTCCAGTAGCCAGCTATGCATAATGCTTCAGTAAACCTGCTCAAGCATAAATAAAACATCACTTCTAATATCAAGTTGTCATTTTTAAATATTATGAAAATAATAATGCAGCATCATAAAGTGGTCATGACAAATAGATCATATCATTTTCACCAGCAGTTACATTACCAAGATCACCAGCATGGTGGTTCTCATCTTTAGGTGCCTCATATTCCTTCCCAACAGGATTAAAATGTGGCCCTGCATTTGAAAAGAATATTAGAATAACCCACAAATCAAGCATTTCAATTACAGACAATGTTGAATCTCAAGATAAAAGCTTGCTATCAGTAGACATGCAACCATTGGTGGTGTCACCAAGAGCATGAACATGTAATCCATAAAGCCCTTGAGCCCAGAGATGTTTGCAATTACCTTAGTAGGATTGCGGTTGGGGCTCGGAGAGGCGGGAGGCGACTAGGGGCTCAAAGAGGTGGGAGGCTGTCGAGGGCTTGCAGTCGGGGGCTCGGGGAGGTTGGAGGCGATCGGGGGTTCGAGGAGGTAGCCCAGTTCTCACGATCGGGGGCTCGAGGAGACAAGAGGTGGCCGGGGTCTCGTGACTGGGGACTTAGGGAGGTGGGAGGCGGTCGAAGGCTCGGGGAGGCGATTGGGTGCTCGTGGCCGGGGGCTCAGGGAGGTGGGAGGCGATTGAGGGCTTACGATCGGGGGCTCGAGGCAGTGGGAGGCAGTTGAGGGCTTGGGGCTCGGAGAGGCAGGAGGCAGTCGGGGGCTCAGAGAGGTGGGAGGTGGTCGGAGGGCCCACTACAAGAAAAAAATATTTTTACGATGAAATTATTTTCATCGTCAATAAGAGTATTTATGATGAAAAATTAAATTTCTCATAAATAATAAAATATTTATGATAAAAATAATTTTTCATCGTAAATAGTAGCTATTAGCGATGAAAAAAAAGTTTCATCATAAATACTAATTATTTGCAATGAATATTTTCATCATAAATAATATAATATTTATTTTAATTTTAAATTTTTAAATATTCATGATAGAAATATTTTTATTGTAAATAATTTAAGTATTTATGATAGAAAATATTTTTTCATTAAAAATAATATTATTTTCAACAAAAATATTTCATCGCTAATATTTAAAAAAAATAAAAAAATTTAAAAATTTAAAAATTATAGATTATTTATGATGAAAATATTACCTCATAAATAATCAAGTATTTAAGATGAAAAATAATTTTTCATCGTAAATAGTCTATTATTTACAAGAAAAAAATTTTATCGTCAATATTTTGAAAAAAATGAGTATTTTTGTCACCAATATTTCGAAATTTTTTTAATTAGTATATAATTTTTTAGCTATTTAAAAATTTTTAATTAATTATTCTCAAATTACAGAGAGATGCTGAGAGTGGCGAGCTTCTTGATAGGATCGATATCTACCAGCGGACCCACCAGCGACGGTTAGAGGAGTGGACGATGGGGAGCCAGGAGTTCTTTATAAGTTTTTTTAATTATTTTTTTATTTATAATTTGATTTTCAATATGAAATTAAAATAGCTATAACTTTAATTTTTAGGACCGTATGATAGACATCAGATCCCAACCTACCCCTGAGGGCTCGACTGCACCCACAGATGATGAGATTTATGATCAGGTGCTTAATACGAGATCCTATTATATTAGGGCCTAGGACATGGGATCACTGCTTCTTCATCCTCACGCTCATTCAGGGCTAACATCCATGCTGCTTGTGATGCTCGACTGGTGGAGGTACAGAGGCAGACTGAGCAGTGAACTGATGAGTTGACTACATGCATTGACAAGTACCAACGATTTCAGATCCAGATGATGGAGTGGATGGCATAAATGAAGCAGATAATGCAGCTGATGAGGCAGCAGCAGGCCAGTCCGAGCTCATCCGAACGCTCTCCTTCTCCAGCCCGTTTCCCTTCTGCAGATGCTGACACTTGACAGCCTATTTATGTAATATTTTATTTTTATTTTAAATCTTTTATAATTTTAATTTAATATAATAAAATGATAAAATTTATTTATAAATTTATTATGTAAATTTATTATTTTTATATTTTACTTTTAATTTATAAAAAATCTTATAAATATAAATTAAATATATATATTCATAAATTATTTTTTAAAAAATATTCATAAATTAATGAAAAAATTATTTCTGACAAAATATTGGTCGCCAAAAAATATATTAGCGATGAAAAATTTATCATAAATAAATTTTTTAATAAATTTAAAAATATTAAAATTTTATATTAAATTAATAGTGATAAAAATACACATTAAAATTTGAAATATTTATGATGTAAAATTTATGTCACTAATATTTTTTAAATTTAATTTTCATAAAATTTTTTAATTAAATTAATAATGATGAAATATTTTCATCATAAATAATTATATTTATGATTAAAAATTTAAGTTGTTAATATTTTTTTTTAAATTTGATTTTCATAAAATTTTTTAATTAAATTAATAGCAATGAAAATATTTTCATCATAAATAATCATATTTATGATAAAAAATTTACATCGTTAATTTTTTTTTAAATTAGATTTTCATAAAAATTTTTATTTAAATTAATAGTTATGAAAATATTTTCATCGCTATTAATTTGATATTTATTGGTGATAAAAATTTTTGTCAGAATTTACAATATTTGTGACAAAAAGTTTACATCACTAATACTTTTTAAATTTAATTTTTATTAATTTTTTTAATTAAATTAATAGCGATGAATACAATTCATTGTAAATTATTAATTTTATCATAAGTATCTTTTTTTGTGACTAAAATTTTTTTATCGTAAATAATTTTTTAAAAAATAATTTTTTTAATGATAAAATTTTTTTATCGATAATATTTATTATTTATGATGAAAAATTTTTTTCATCGTAAAAAATTATCAACGACGGTATTATTGGTGACTAAATAGTAGCAACGAAATTTTTATCACTAATAACTATTAGCGATGAAAATAAGCTATTAGCAATGAATTTTTTTCATTGCTAATATCTTATTTTGTTGTAGTGGCTGATCCGACAAGGGGAGATGATGGGGGGCCCAATCTGGCAAGAGGAGGGGTGGGAGGCCGATCTGATAAGGAGAGGTGGTGAGGGGCCAATTCGACAAGGAGAGCGGTGGGGGGAGGCAGCAGGGGGCCCAATCTGGCAAGAGAGAGATGGTGGGGGGCCCGATCCAGCAAGGGATGGGGGGTCGATCTGACAAGGGGAGGTGGTAGGGGGCAGATCTGACAATGGGAGCAGTGGGGGGAGAAGGAGGAGGCAGTCAGCGGCAAGGGGAGAGCTTAAAGAAGATGATGTGTGCGTGGGAAAGGGGTTGGGGGAAACTAGAGCATGCGAGGAAGGTGGGTGGGAGAAAATAATGGTGCAAGGGAAAGATAATAGGCGAGAAGGGAAAAAGTTACTAGCGATGGCTAAACACTGTCGCTAATAATAAAACAATCCATCGCTAATAATTATAGATCAAATTCATAAAAAATCTATCATTATTTTTTTTTGAATATCGTATAATTTTAAAATTTAAAGCTTATCTTCAACATTCATTATCTAAATAATTATTGTTAGAGTATCGTCATAAAAGATTGCCTCGATCCGATAGCCCTAGCTATGTTGATCAATAAAATTCAATTTCGACGGTCATGAATGACTGCATGATGATCTGATAGATAGAGACCAATGATAGATCCAAAAATTTATCATGATAATCTCAGTGATATTTGTAGCATATTATCAAAATTTACTTTAATCGGATATCATTATCATGATCAATTTAGCACGGGATGATTTTGATTGTTATATGAAAAATGAGTGATCAAAAGGCCAAACGACGTCCGATTAAGATAATTTTTTAGCTAAATAATTTTTGCTATAACTTTAATCATTTATACGGTGGTGATCATAAAATTCAAACTGTGTATATATGAACCATCCATGTTAAGCAGATCTTATAAAAATATAAGTATAATTACTTAAGAACTTTAAGAATAAGCATCACCAGACATATAATTTTAGATTGTTCATATATGTGCGGTTTGAATTTTATGATCACCACCGTACAAATGATCAAAATAGTAGCAAAGATTATTATCTAAAAAATCATCTTATAATTGGATGTCATTTGATCTTTTGATCACTCATTTTTATTTAACGGTCCAAATCATTTCGTACTTAATTGATCATGATAATGATGTTCAATTGAAGAAAAATTTTAATAGTATGCTATAAATATCATCAAAATTATTGTTGTAAATTTTCGAACCCATCGGTGGTTTCTATCTATCAGATCATCATGCGATCATTCGTGACCATCGAAATCAAATTTTATTGATTGATATAGCTAGGGCTATCAGATCGAGGTAGTTTTTTTATGATGATACTCTAATGATAATTATTTAGATAGCGAATGATAAAGATAGACTTTAAATTTTAAAATTATATTATATTAAAAAAAAATAAAAAAAATTTATAGATTATTAGCAACGGCAAATGCTATCGCTAATATGCTTCCTGATGTCGCTAATAAGTTTAATAAATAAAATTTTTTTTATTAGAGATGGTGATAACCATCACTAATATTCTTTTTGTGGTTACTAATAAGTTTAATAAATAATTTTTTTCTTTTTTATGATGGCTAAATATGTCGCTTATAGTACCATCGCTAATGATTATTAGCGATGGTGAATAATCTTTCCACCGTCATTAATAAATTTAATAAATAATTTAATAAATTTAATAAATTATTATCGATGGAAGTATTGCGGTCGGTAATACCATCGCTAGTACCCTTTATTAGCGATGACGAAAATGTCATTGCTAATACCTTAATTTCTTGTAGTGTCTACATGCTTTTTATTGATTAGAGTTGGTTTTAGTTTGGAAAGACTAGCAAAATTTATATAAAAGAGATTGTGAGGCTATATAAAATTTTAGTAACTATTACTAGATTTGTGTCGTAGTTTTCAAAGGGTTTGTACAAAGCCTTGATGACTAAATTGAATTTAAATACAATATTTCATCTGCAGATTGACAGCTAGTCAGAGAAAACTATTGAGATCTTAGAAGATATATTAAAAGCTTGTATATTGGATATTTTTAAGTTCATGGGATGAGCACTTACCCTTGATTGAGTTTACTTATAATAATAGTTATCATGCTAGCATTTAGATGAAACCCTATGAGACATTATATGGTAGAAGATGCCGATTGCCGATTCACTGGGATGATGTTGGTGAGCGAAGATTATTGGAATATGAACTTGTACAATACAAGTAGTTGAGAAGATTCAATTAATTAATGAAAAAATGACTTCGAGTAGCCTAGAGTAGGGAAAATAGTTATGTAGATGTTCGAAGACAAGAGTTAGAATTCTAAGTTGGGGAGCATATGTTTTTTAAAGTATCAATTCAAAGAGAATTTTGAGATTTGGTCTTTAGGGCAAATAAAACTCTAGCTGTATTGGCCCATTTGAGATTTTGGAAAGAATCGGTAAGATAGCCTATCAGATTGTCTTACCATCTTCATTTAGGTGGATGATGTTTTCTATGTTTTCATATTTAAAAAATATATGCTGGACCCAAATCATATCGTGAAGCTTAAGCCTTTGCAAGTTCAGAAGGATCTATTATATAAAGAATATCCTATATAGATAGTAGATCGTAAAGATTAAGTGATGAGATAGTGTGTTATTCCCTATGTCAAAGTGTGATGGAGTCATCACACAGAAAAAATTAAGCTATCTGGAAACTGGAGAATGAAATGAAATAGAAATATCTGCAGCTCTTTGAAAGCACAGATAAAAAATTTTGGGGACAAAGTTCTTTTGGGAGGAGATAATGTAACACCTAGATCCTAACCCAGCCTAAATAAAAAAATAGAAGAGAAAAGCCAGTATATGCGTCGTACGTGCTAGAAAATACAATGGAAAGGAACTCACTTTTGAAGGAGTTTTCTTCCTTCTCTACTTCTCTGGCCGAAAGAATCCTAAATCAACTAGGAATTGAGTTGGAACTGATCTCTAAATCCTTCCATTGACATCTATTTAAAAGCTCCAATCCCCCACTTCTTGCTCACCGGAGATCATTGCAATTCGCCACCCTTTCCTCCCTCTTCTCCTGATTTCTGGTGGTTTTGGCTCACTACAACCGCCAAAAATTACATAATTATTAACTGTGAGAACACCAAACAATTTCTGAGGAAAAGCACTTACGTATGTATTTATCAGCAAACATTTTCTTGTTCTTTAAAAGGAAGAAAAAGACTCTAAAAGACAAAGGTTATCGTTCAAATGATCTAAGTTGGTGATATTTATGCAAGAGCATGAATATAGTTTTTTTTTTTTAAAAAAAAAAAACAGAAAGAGCACGCTGTTCTTCCTATGCACGAACTCTGGAAAGAGGGAAGAAAGCAACGTATAGATCCAAAATCTGTGACGCAAGATAAAATATCGTCGGGAGCGGATGTGGCACCGTCTCCCTAGCCATGGATCCTCTAACCCATGGAAAGTCCCTTCTCTAATTGACCTAGGTGATCCTCCATGGTGTCTTATTTGCACCATAGAGTCCAGTGCAATATTTGATGGCCGTCATCAGACGAAAGACGTCCATCAAATAAAATATATCATGTGTAACATATAAGGATGCCTCACTGGATGGCCGTCCATCTTTCATGGCAGCCATCAAGCATTGTATCGAACTCTACGGTGCAAACCATGCACCACAAAGCATTCACATTCAATCTGACCCAGGATCTACAGTGTGTTGTTTATACCATGGAGTCCGGTGTTCAATAGCCACCATTAATTAGAAGATAGATGGCTATTAAATAAACTGCATCATGTATGATATAAGGATGTTCTATTTGATAGTCATCCATCTTCTAGTGGCAGTTGGGTGTTGCCGTCAAGAGTCAATAGGGCTCAAATTGATGAGTTGGAGCTAAGGGATGAGAGGCAGCAAGTGTCAACTCAAAGCTCTGAGGGTCTGCTAGAGATTGCCTGATTGGGAAGCCATCAGAGGGATCCAGATCTGCACTTTGACCTTCTAGAGAATCTTGAAATGCCAAAAGCAAAGGATATCCACTTATCGAAGGTTTTTTGACAGGAGACCTTCCAATGCTTAAGTCAGTCAACTTTGATGGAATAAAAGAGATTTTGAGAAACAGATAGAAAAATGAGATGAGATCAAGAGAGTAGCGGAAGTCAGTGGGATTTCGGAATTTATGTAGGAGAGAAGAGAGGAATACTCTGTAAGTTTAGGAGAGAGATAGTCCTACAAGGACGTCACTCAGCCTAGAACTATAACAAGCCCTTTGGTGGATCATCAGTGGCAGGATACTCTGAGCTCATGAGTGGGGACTCAGTGATTTAGAGGTTTCTTAAGAGACTCAATAGGACTTTAGAAAGCTTTTAGGAACTTAGGGGTACTTGAAAAAGGCTTAGGAAGTCTTATCTGGAGTTTTATAGAGGATCCTCAGGGAAGAGTTTATATAGATGAGGGCAGGAGCCCATGGCACCAAGAACGTGCGACAGAGGTTGAAAATAATTGTTTTGCATGTTCGGATTTGTTGTGATACGATGAGATATAGATCTCATAGTTATGGGGGTCATTCCATCATTGTGAGCCAACTATAACCGAGTGGAGAGAGATTTGAATTTCTCCACACATCCTGAGGATGGCCACGTAGTGAGAATTGGTTGGTTGAGGTGATGGGCTCCTTGGCTGGTTCACATCTCCCATTGGTTGGTAGTGCTACATTATATGGATTGAATCCAAGATATATCAGCAGCCATGGAATACTGTGTTGTACTCTATGTAAGCCTATTAATTTTTCCACATGCATGCTCCCATAAGAAGTGTGATTTTGGGCATAAAAGAACTTTATTTGATTCTTTCTCTTTCCCACCTACTCAGAAAAATTAAGAAAAAGAAAAAAAAAAACATATTCAAAAGTTTAAAGTTTACGTTATGATTTGGGAACTCAAACGTGAGAAATAGGATCCAAGGCTTTAGCTCATAGGTCAATCGTGGGAGCCAACTGCTTGCCACTTGAGCTGAGAAAGTATAGGAGGATAAGTTAGTGGTAGTTGAGTGATGGTTACTAGCACTGTGAAAGGTGGCTAATCTATAGGCGTTGCAAAGCAGTTCCAAAAGGATATCATGCTTGGAAAAAGAAAATTTAACCGGCACAGAAAATGTCTTCCCAATTGCTCTAGTGATGGCATCTTTCTCTTTGGCTTTTGGAAAATATTAGATGTTAGCGCATGCGATAAGCATGATTTAATAAGTTCTTCATAGATCAATATAGTTTAATATGATATGATACAATGTTTGCATGAAGAGGTCTCCAAAGGGGAGATAATTCTAAATAGGTGGAATAATATGCTATGAAAAAGTAAATTAATATTATCTTTTAGCAAAATGCATGAATAATTATTATCTATTTTCTTGTGTAATATTTGTTTGTGAATCTAGAGTTCTGGTTGTATCTTTCGTGTAGAAGAATGATTAATTTGTTCTCATGATATCAACCATTGGATCATGTCTTGCACAAGTTTCAAAGCATTTTGACTCTCTTTTTCATCTGTTTGCACAAATCTCGTAGCAGCTATTGCACGATTCAATGATGCGTGCTGTGAAGAAAGATATAATCCAAATCCATGGATCCATCCTTTCGACTTCAGCAAAGTAAAGCATAAGACTAGTTAGAAAGTGAAGAGAACGTAAAGTCCACATGGTACGATCTCGCAGAAAAGATTGCATGTGCATGTAGATTTTAGGACAACACTTCTGATGTCTATCAATTTCTCAAAGAACATCTGATGTGAATCAAAAAGAGGAGGAAAAGATGGTTTTAGTGAATAGGAATGTTCTATTAGAAAAATTGAAAATATAGGTTCATAAACTTCCTCATCCTATCGAGTTGGGATATCACTTTCATATAATACTTTTTCAGTTTTTTTTTGGAGGTAAATAAGCCAGTTGACTTTTGTCTTTTCCCTTTTCATTGATAGAAGGGGAAATAGCCTCCTGCTCTCTTGGTTCAGTTGGGGTCGTTAAAAGCTTCTTGGATAATTAATAGGGCAATCCCTTTCTCTGCGTACACATTGCAGGTCAAGGTGCCACTGGTGGAGCCAAGTGCAAACAAACTGGGCCTAGCTCTTTGCTCATTTTCGTACTCACCAATACATTTAAATTCAGGCCTCACTCGAGATGTCCACAAACAATTTATGCAAGAGATTTGGCTAGAGCCTCACATTCATACATACATACATACATATATCTATATACATACATAAATGCATGTATGTATGTATGTACATCTATATATGTACATTACACTTTGAGCTCATCTCCACGGTTATATAATCTTAAGGGAAATGTCCAAGTTTATGACAAGAATTATTCATTCAAGAACTATATTTTTTTGGGCCCTTTGGATGTGTCACCGCCTGTATTCTTTCCGGCACGTGCAAAGTACAAGGAATCTTTTTTTTCGTCTCTCTCTCTCTCTCTCGTTTTTTTTTTCCCCCAATGGCCTCGGTGATTAAACATAAAGTGATAAAAGGTGGTTCCGTACATATGACCATTCCCACCTTTTTCAGGTTTCTGTGGCAAAACTTAAAAGATCCTTAGATCCATTATTTGCCGCTTTGCTTTGGGTTTGAATCAGGCAGAAGTCGAATGTTCTTTATATACTTTTTAAAGTATATTGTTCTGAAATAAGGCTACTGTTGGAAAGAGAAATTCTGGTGATTCCAGAGGGAGAAGACAACGATCCATCCATCTACAGAGTTCTTCACTGGTTTCATCCTTCCAACAAACTAGTCAACTGACACCCCAAAATCTTGCGAGCTCTTACAGATGGAAACTAGCAACGGAAAGATCACAGGAACTGTCTGAAGGGGATCGACTGGTGAAACGCAACAACTTTTTGGCTAGGGGGAATCTCGATTCATCAGCATGGTGCTACTTAGCTACGGGTGTCAATGCCATCCCTCTAGGGTGACGGCTCTCTTTGCAAGAAACGTCCGTGAGAAGATGAACTCGCCTGTCAAGAAAGCGAACTCTTCTGACCGGAAGGCGACAACTCTCCCGGACGTTGGCTCTACAGCCATCCCATCATACCTTAAAATACAGACACGCAGGAGGCATCGCTGCTATTGCGAACTCATTTAGCTCTCCAGCAGCGCCATTCGGAAGATTGCACCCTTCTCCACCCTTTCCTGCTACCTCGCCTCGTGTCGCCGTTCGTCCCCCCAACAGGAAGGCTGCTACGTTCTCTCTGGATATCGTCAGTTCATAAAAATCTAGCAAACTGCTTCAACCAGCGGAGGCATTTATTCATGGGCTAGCTCTAGCTGGCAAAGGCAACTGCAAACGTCTATGTCCACCGAACAACAGCGCCTTACCACATCAACCACAGTATGGCTGCCTCGAAGCAACTCCGGTAACGGCGCCGAACATTGGAATCGAGTTCGCCATGGAAAGAACGATACTTCCAGATCCAGCATTCTTGCAGTCAGATCCTCAGCCACCCCTGAAAATCCAGCACCGTCCACTAAATACTAATCGCCGCCCTACATTTTTTCCTAAAGGGTGCTGCTTCAGGTGTGGCGATAAGGATCATTCAAGAGAACAGTGTCGCAACCCTATAAAATGCTTCTTTTGCAAGTAGTTCGGACACAGAGCTTGTTCCTGTAAGCTTCACCTACTGAAAGCGATGCAGGGAAGCTCTCATATTCACATGCAGGCCAGGCATCCTTTCCCTTCTAGGAGGCAGAGAACCTCTAAGAAACCAGTAGCTAACCCAAATGCATCCCGTTCAACATCATCCTATTTCAGATTTGAGGTACATCAAACTTTTGTGACTGTTACCCCAGAAATAGAAGAAATTGAACAATACTTGGAGCGGGCGGCATATGTTGAAGTTTTTGGGAGACAGATTAAGGAAGATGATGTACAGAATGGCTCGCTCCTTAAAGCAAATGCCAGTGGATCATTGACAACAAGGAGACTAGCGAACCCAAATGCTTTCTTCGTAGCTTGCTCATCTAGAGATGTGGTCCACCAGTTGATGATGGGAGGCAGAATCAAAGGTAATGGATTCTCACTACGGATTAGTCATTGGGATCAGTTTAAAGGAGGCTCTCCACATCAGCTTAAATTCAAGGTCAGTATAAGCCTTTTTAATCTTCCTTTAGTGTGTTGGAACTCACATGCTGTGGCAACAATAGAATCCAGCTTTGGTCAACCACATAAAGCTAGTAAGAACTGTCTCAAACGGGAGGATCTAACATCGTTTGATCTCGACCTCTTCTGCGATGATATAGAAGATGTTCTTGAATCGGTAAATGTAACAGTGGGGCCCTTAACATATATTGTTCAAGTGCGAATTAACTTTGTTTCTGAGCAGGACCCTTTACATCCATCTCCCTCTGAAGGAAATATAGATGAAGATGGAGAGGATTGGGACTATTAGTTTGGTTCGCGGAGCAAATTGCCCTCAGCAGAGCCCAGTTAGAGGCAAGCATGTCCATCTGGTTCAATGGAAAGAAGACAAATTGCTCGGTTTCGGAGGAAGAGCAGTCCTATGTTAGATCTGTAGTGCAATCTGAATACATCTATCACACAGAAGTCTAGCTGCACAACTGACTTCTGGATCAATATTGGGGCACTACGGCTTCTACAAGCTTTCCATTGCAGTGTCAATTCATGGGCTCAGTCAGTAGTTATCATAACGCTAAATCCCTCAAAACAAGCCGCTAGCTTAGCACTTTTAAATTCAAATTTTAAAGCTGACCTTTCACTTCCCTACTCACCTAGTTCTCCAATACTTCAAATTCATAAATCAGAAGTTACGCTCAACGGCCCCCTACTAGCTCCGAAGCCCGCAGCTAGTGCAACTGAAGTCAAGCAATATACTTCTTCTAGCAAAATAACAACAGTGCCCATCAAACAAGTTTTTGAAAGAATCCTTGCAGCATGTGCCGAACCTCAATGCTTGAAAAATACTGCATACAACACTCCCCAGTCCCTACATGTGGAGTCCCTTGACAAGGCCAGTACTAATATAAAATCAAGCAAGCGCAGTGCCAGACTAAGTTCCAAGAAGACAAAATCCCTTGGATTGATAGAAGACTCTCTTGCAGCAGCTGATATACTTTTTATCAATGCACTCACGTCTACACAAATCTTCGAAATGGGGAGCAAACGTGAACTGATATTTGATATCAACGACCATCCCAACCCGATAGAGAAGTTGAAGGAAATGGAATCATAGAGATGTGGGAAGATGGCTGCCTGTGCATTGGAAATTGTAACAAAATGACCACCCCCGCATTAGCCCCAACTAGAAGTTGGTGGTCTGTTAACAGGTATAGCAGACTTTTAGTAGTATTTTGCTTTTTGTTTCTAGTGCTACAGCACTACCAGCAGCGGAGTGAAATTTTGGTTGTACTTCCATGGGGCTTGGACACTCCTTTACGGGAGCTTCAAATCAGAAGCTGATTGCTCTGCCTCACTAGGGGAGATGTACATTTGCTGAGTGTTCCACTCAAATATATGCCATCTTATCTCTCCATTGATTGTTCCCCCTATGTCTTCCCTTATGACATTAATGATACTTAATGGAATACTTGAGGCACTGGCAAACCCAGGAAGAAAAAAGCCATCAAAGAAACCATAAGAAATAGCAAATGTTCCATTGTCTGTCTTCAGAAAACTAAACAGGGTAACATGGACAGAAGATTATAAAAGGCAATTTGTGGAGCAAGGCTAGAAGAAGGGGTATCAAAAGATGCTTGTGGTTCAGCTGGCGATCTTCTCATCTATTGGGATTATAATGAATTTGAAGGAGCACTAATCATGACTGGCATCTACAGTTTAACTGTTAGACTCACTTGTAAACTCACAGGATTCGTCTGGCTGCTCTCTAATATTTATGGTCCGATTCGTCTGGCTGCTCTCTAATATTTATGGTCCTCATAATAAGCAGAGACGTCAAGAAATGTTCGAGGAACTCAACTGTTTAAGAGAAAATCATACTCTCCTATGGATTTTGATGGGTGACTTTAATACCACAAGATTCTCCTCAGAATGCAAGAGAGGTGCCAGCAGACAAAAGACTTCCTTCCAATTCAATAGCTTCATAAACTCACGATCTCTCATTGAAATCAAATTATCTAACAAACAGTTCATCTGGTCCAACTTCAGAGAAAATCCCACCTTGGTAAGGCTAGATCATTGTTTTGTCTCCATGGATTGGCTGCGTAAATACCCACTAACAAATTTGATTGCACTTACTAGAACTACCTCTGATCATCATCCTATTTTGCTACGACCGAACCATCAACTCTTAGGTAAATCTCTCTGTTGGGTGGATGTCTGGCCAGGGCACCACCTCCCAAGATCCTTTCAGTACCACGCGATGCAGCAGGAAGAAAGAAAAAACAAAACAAAAGGAAAACAATCAAAATACATGGATCAGCCACAAAAGGGCTCGCCTCCAAGGGGCATGCAAACTTCACTATGAAAAAGAAATTTTACAAGAGGAGACCTCACCCTCAACCCTTGTACACCCAATTCTCTCTCATCTGAAGTTTTCCTCACAAAAGCTCTCTCTCTCTTGGAGACCCCTCTGAACCCCTGAAGAGCCTGGCGACCGCTGTCCAGGAGCCTCCTGCTTCTTCTCTCACAGCAGCCTCACGCCTCTCTCTTTCCTCTGGTTCGTACGGCGGCGAGAAAACCCAACCACTGTTCTCTGTTTCACGATCACGATCAGGGCCTTTATAGACCTTAATCACGACTTAGATCGTGATTAGGACTCCTTAATCAACCCAAATCATGTCCCAGACCGTCCGATCAAGATCGGGAGCCACCCATGCCATCGGATCGCGCTTCGGTCCATGGAATAGTGCCGTGGACCGCGAGAAACGCATGGGAAATGCTCACGCGGTCCACAGGCCCCGCCGTGGACCGCCCGGTCCACGGTGGACCGAGGCAAGGGGGCCAGCAGGCCGCTGGCCTGGGCCGGCCCACGCGCGCGGGCCTGCGCGCGCCTGGGCCGTGCGCCCGGCTGGGCCGCGCGCCGCCGCCTGCGGCCGCGCCGCTGCCGCCCGCCGCCCACCGCCTCGATTCTCGTGCCGACTTCAAAAGCTCGTATCTCCTCCATCCGAGCTCCGATTCAAGTGATCTTGGTCTCGTTGGGCTCCGTTTTTCGCCGCGAACCTCGCTGTGGGCTCAATATGGGCTGAATCTCGAGGTATCAAATCCTAACAATCTTCACCTCGACTCGATATTCCACCTCCTTCAAACTCTGAGAGCTTCTGGATCTCCTCGCCCCCATGCCTTGGGGCAATCGCCTGCTGATCATGGATGGGCAAACATGGGAGTCGAGCCAGGCTGCTCGATCTCATCTCCGTCATATGCTGTGCTCCTCCTGACCTGAGACCTGCTTGGGGCATCATTCTGCGGTAATAGGAATCTTACCTTGTGACGTCGCCTCTCGTCCTCCCGAGTCTCCTGTCTCGTGCCCGATCCGCCTCCTGGAGCTCCACCTCGCTCTGGACTCCACCTGGCTCCCGAAGCTCCACCTCGCACTGGGCTCCCTGTCAGGTAATAATGTCCTCTGCTCCTCTTTTTCCCCTCCAGCACAATCTTATCGCCGCGTAGTACCCTCAGGATTCCTCCACCAGCTACCATCCTGTAGCCTCTCGAATCCAGTCTGCTAAGTGAGATAAGATTCCGCCTGAAATCGGGTATGTATCGGACCTCCCCCAATCTCCTCACTGCACCATCATGTGTCCTCCAGCTGACCGTCCCAATGCCTCTGATCGCACAGCTCGATCCATCCGGCAGATATACAGTGCTCTCACTGTTCTCGAGGGAGTCAAACTGCTCCTCTCTGCAACACACATGATAGGGGCATACAGAATCTAATATCCACTGCTGGGAAGAAGTAGATACCTCGTCAGATATCTCCAGGACATCTCCATCTGAATCGCTGCCGGCCGTCGCTACAGCAGTCACCGTCCGATTTTTCAATTGAGGGCAATCTCTGGCTAGATGCCCCAACTCCTCACACCGATAACACCTAATTTTGCTCAAATCCCTTCTGGACTTAGACCGCCCTCGTTGCGATCTCCTACCGCTCCATCTACCGCCTCCTGCTCCTCCAGAAGCCACCAAAGCTGAGCTACCGCCACTTGAGCTCGAAGCTGGGTTCTCCCTCCTGAGAACCTCATTCTGGAGTATCGCCGCGGTGACCTCGTCCATCTTGATAGTGCTCTTCCCCACTAGAAGAGCAGTCACCAAAGACTCGTACGAACAGGGAAGCGACGCCAGCAAAACCAGCGCCCTGGTCTTCTCCTCAACGTTCTCGCCAACGCTGAGAAGGTCGGTGAGGATCTTCTGGAAGTGGCTGAGATGCTCCTGCATGCTCTGTCCCTCAGTCATCCGCAGTTGGTAAAACTGTCTCCAGAAGAAAAGAGTGTTGGTGAGAGACTTCGCCATGTACAACTCCTCGAGCTTCGACCACAGCACCGTCGGAGAAGTCTCGCTCAGCACATGGATCACCATCTCATCCGCCAGGTATATGCGGATGGTACTCACCGTCTGCATCTGTAGCCTTTTCCAATCTCGCACCTCCATAGTGGTCGACTTCTCATCGCACAAGAGAGCATCGATCAACCCCTGTTGGATGAGCACGTCCTTCACCCTTGCCTGCCACAAGGAGAAATTGCTCTTACCATCAAACTTGTTGATCTCCATCTTGATTGTTCCTGTTTTCTCCATCTTCAATCTTGCTCACCACCACTGTAATTTGTGTCCTTGTACCGCCTTGCTCTGATACCACTTGTTGGGTGGATGTCTGACCAGGGCACCACCTCCCAAGATCCTTTCAGTACCACGCGATGCAGCAGGAAGAAAGAAGAAACAAAACAAAAGAAAAACAATCAAAATACGTGGATCAGCTACAAAAGGACTCGCCTCCACGGGGCATGCAAACTTCACTATGAAAAAGAAATTTTACAAGAGGAGACCTCACCCTCAATCCTTGTACACCCAATTCTCTCTCATCTGAAGTTCCCCTCACAAAAGCTCTCTCTCTCTCTTGGAGACCCCCCTGAACCCCTGAAGAGCCTGGCGACCACTGTCCAGGAGCCTCCTGCTCCTTCTCTCACAGCAGCCTCACGCCTCTCTCTCTCCTCTGGTTCGTACGACGGCGAGAAAACCCAACCACTGTTCTCTGTTTCACGATCAGGGCCTTTATAGACCTTAATCACGACTTAGATCGTGATTAGGACTCCTTAATCAATCCAAATCACATCCCAGACCGTCCGATCAAGACCGGGAGCCACCCATGCCGTCGGATCGTGCTCCGGTCTACGGAATAGTGCCGTGGATCGCGAGAAATGCGTGGAAAATGCCCACGCGATCCACAGGCCCCGCCGTGGACCGCCCGGTCCACGGTGGACCGAGGCAAGGGGGCCAGCAGGCCGCTGGCCTGGGCCGGCCCGCGCGTGCGGGCCTGCGCGCGCCTGGGCCGCGCGCCCCACTGGGCCACAGGCCTGGGTCGCGCATCCCGTGCGGGCCTGGGTCGCGCATCCCGCGCGCCGCCGCCTACGGCCGCGCCGTTGCCGCCCGCCGCCGGTCGCCGGCGGTCCTCCGCCGCCTCAATTTTCATGCCGACTTCAAAAGCTCGTATCTCCTCCATTCGAGCTCCGATTCAGGTGATCTTGGTCTCGTTGGACTCCATTTTTCGCCGCGAACCTCGCTGTGGGCTCAATGTGGGCTGAATCTCGAGGTATCAAATCCTAACACTCTCTTTAGTAAACCATTCAGTTAAATCACTCTTTAGTAAACCATTCAGATTGGAAAATTTTTGGCTCACTCTCTCAGGGTTCGAAGATAAGATCAAAGCATGGTGGGATTTGGGATCCAGTTCTACTGATGCGGTAGTAACATTGTGCTGAAACTAAGATCACTAAGATCCAAGATCAAAACTTGGAATCGCTCAGAGGTGGGAAACATTCTAATGCAGAAGAATGATCTATTAGCAAGAATTGAGCATCTAGATGGGGTGGAGGAGAGAAGAAGTCTTCTCAAGATAGAACTTGAGGAGCAGACAAAAATAAAAGATAAGCTTGATTTGTTATTAATCCAGGAAGAAATACTATGGAGACAACAAAGCCCATGTCCCATGGCTTAATGATGGGGATTGCAATACACAATATTTTCATATCTGGGCTTGCAATAGAAAGCGAAAAAATCTCATCGTACGACTAGAGCATCGGGGATTGATGGTAACTGACCAATAGCAGCTTCATGATTGCTTCCGTGAATACTTCAATAATCTACTAGAAAATTCATAGAAGCCTTTCATCACTACTAACTAGGGGACTCTTTACCCTGAAGGACCACTTCAATTGCAAGAATTAGACAACCCCTTCTCTAAAGAGGAAATAAAGACAGCAGTATTCCAACTTGCTTCTCACAAATCGCCCGAGCTAGATGTTTATCCTTCGCTTTCTACAAATGATTCTGGAATGTTATTAAAGCAGACTTGATTAGGATATTTCATAGCTTCTATAATCATGACACATCACTAGACAGGCTCAATTATGCATATATAACTCTTGTTGGGTATAAAATACCCACAGCCGAAGTCCTCAGCAGAATCGGCTCCAGGAGGTTCGTCCGGACTCCTACGGGAGCCGGACTCCGCCAACAACTTCAACCGCAAGCAGACTCCGTCCGGACTCCTACGGGAGCCGGACTCCGCCAACAACTTCAACCGCAAGCAGACTCCGTCCGAACTCCTACGGGAGCCGGACTCCGCCAACAACTTCAACCGCAAGCAGACTTCGTTCGGACTCCTACGGGAGCCGGACTCCGCCAACAACTTCAACCGCAAGCAGACTCCGTCCGGACTCCTACGGGAGCCGGACTCCGCCAACAACTTCAACCGCAAGCAGACTTCGTCCGGACTCCTACGGGAGCCGGACTCCGCCAACAACTTCAATCGCAAGCAGACTTCGTCCGGACTCCTACGGGAGCCGGGCTCCGTCCTTAACATCAGCTGCCGGTAAGCCTTGTCCGGACTCCTACGGGAGCCGGACTTCGCCTTTAACTTTAACTGCAGGGAGACTTCGCCCGGACTCCTATGGGAGCCAGGCTTCGTCCTCGACTCCAGCGGCTGCAGACAGACTCCGTCCGGACTCCTACGGGAGCCGGACATCGCCAACAATTTCAACCGCAAGTAGACTCCGTCTGGACTCCTACAGGAGTCGGGCTCCGTCCTTAACATCAGCTGCCGGTAAGCTTTGTCCGGACTCCTACGGGAGCCGGACTTCGCCTTTAACTTTAATTTCAGGAAGACTCCGCCCGGACTCCTACGGGAGCCGGGCTTCATCCTCAGCTCCAACGGCTGCAGACAAACTTCATCCGGACTCCTGCGGGAGCCGAACTCCGCCAACAACTTCAACCGCAAGTAGACTCCGCCCGGACTCCTACGGGAGCCGGGCTCCGTCCTCAACATCAGC